>NW_028187177.1:1207035-1226071 GCF_003343005.1 Rhea americana | reverse complement strand
AAAAAAAAAAAACAAACACCAAAACCGAATGCAGAAGAGTTGAAATGCACTAAAAGCAGAGCAGCTTTGCAAGGGCAGTGACGTGTTGCAAATGGTCGACCTGTCAGGCAGATTGCAGAGAGTATTGGTGTGCAAATAGGGGCGAAAGCCGCAGGATGCCCGTGTCAGACGGTAACTTTCCGTTGCAGCGTACGGTGGGAGGTTAAGCGGCAGCCGCTGAAAGTTCGCATCCAGGAGCTTTAGTGGAGCCAGCCAGGGAGTGCCAGCTGGGAAGTTAATGTTTTCCATAAGTTTGCATCAGAGCAAGCTAATAGTGAGTCAGTGCTGAAATGGGGCTTCGAAGATGAACGCGGGTTCTTCCGTGTCTCACCCTTCGCAGGTAAAACGGTGGAACAGCTTGTACAACGCTCGGTTAACCCAGTGTTAGAAGTAAGAAACGTCAGAAATATAATCAGCCTGGRCTGATGGGCTGCCGTCACGGCTGACTAATTTATCATTGCATAAAAAAGCTATGTTAAAGTTTAGTTGATAAAGGTGATAGCACTGCTGCTGGAACGGGCACTGTGCCATTCGCCTTATTACCATGTGATATTTCACTTCAGAACTGTGCAAAATAAATGTAGCACACGTTAAATGCAATAAAGGTGAGTGGGGGTATTCCCGTCAACGGAGAGAGTTGTAGGGTTCCTGCTTTAACGCTTTGTGGTCCCAAAGCACCTGACCTTAAAGAGGGCTGATGCCACCACCCGCCGCCCGAAATACCATCAGAATTGAAGAGTTGTCACCCAGCAAACCGGTRATTGCACAAGAGATGATTCTTGGCCTGATGCTTTTTAACATCTAGAAGGAGCAAGTGCAGGGCCTTGCCTGGGAGGGGTGGCGAGGGACACAGGACACCGCCTGGAGCAGATCCCACGGCGGATGCTGAATTCCCCATGCCGCGAGCGCAGGGGGCCGCAGCCCGGCCGAGGAGCGGGGCCGGGGCCGTCCCTCGCCTCGGACCTGCTGAGCCTTTTGTTCTTGTGGGTGTTTTTTTCTCTCCCTCTTTTCAGGTCGATTGTTGCGTACCAGCCAGCGGGTGACAACAGCCACACGTTTGATGTCACGGCGATGTTCAAGTCTATTGGGATCTTCCTGGGGATTTTCAGTGGATCTTTTGCGATGGGGGCAGCTACTGGAGTTGTGACAGCATTAATATCCTTTTCGTTGGCTTTTCCAAGTATTTACACAACAGCAGCTCGTTTTACTGCACTGCATTTCTCCCAGATCCAAGGTTTTGTGGTTTTCTTGCCTACATTGACGAAAAGCAGTGACACAGCTTGTTTTGGTATTGGGTTGCAGTGATGTAGAACTAGAGTTGATACCCTCTTAGCATGCGGTTTCTCTCCAAGTTGTCCTTAACAGTCTGCAACGTCACCAAGTTCACCAAACTCCGGGAGTTCCCGTTGCTGGAGACCGGCCTGTTCTTCCTGATGTCCTGGAGCACCTTCCTGCTGGCCGAAGCGTGTGGCTTCACAGGCAAGCTCCAGYGCGGCCCGGGGACGGTGCTGGCGGWGTATCGCGGTCGCCGCCGGTGCACGCCCGCRGCGGGCGCAAGCGCGGTTGCTGGCGGTTGTGCGGGCGCTGCGTTCAGGCCCCGCGGTGCCCGCGTGCAGCTCGGCCCCTTCCCGTGGCCGGAGGCTAACGTGACGCTCTGCTCCCCAGGTGTGGTGGCCGTGCTGTTCTGCGGGATCACTCAGGCCCATTACACCTACAACAACTTATCTACCGAGTCCCAACACAGAACCAAGCAGGTGAGAGCGGCTCAGCCCTGTTCAGCCTCTCTGAATTTCAAGTTCCGTATTTTTTTCTTTCCTTTTAGCCAGAATTAGGTACATCGGTCTGTAMACAGCTGGATTTTATTAGAGTTGCTTCTGCAGAAGTATTTATTGCATGATGAATGGGCTATCATGTTTTTCTTGTTGAATCTGTGCTGTTTGACTTGCTTTTAATTGCTTTTTCTCTTTCAGTTGTTCGAGCTTCTGAATTTCTTGGCAGAAAACTTCATCTTCTCCTACATGGGACTTGCACTGTTCACCTTCCAGAACCACGTCTTTAACCCTACCTTTGTGGTGGGCGCTTTCGTATCCTTTSCAGGAGTCCATCTGATAAAACAAGAAAAGAAAGGGAGAGATACCTCATTCCTAGTTAGTGCTTTTAATTCAAATGGGTTTTTTATTTTCTTTCTCAGTCAATCTGGCTTTATTTTTAAAAGTACGGGGATTTCTCCTTGTGGCTTCGCTGGTTATTTTAAAAAGACGGATTTTTTTTTTTTCCTCAGTTTTTCTGTTTTATTCTGTGTTGCCTGCTTCCTGGGGCGCTAGAAGCAGCTGCTGCGGGGATGCGGCGTTCGATGCCAGCGTGGGGCTGAGGCGCYGAGCTCTGTCACGTTGCAGAGCAGTGCAGGGTAGGACGGTAGTGGCTTTGCAAAGAGGGACCTCCAGGTGTAGCAAGCCATTTGCTTCCTCTTTTCTCTACCATCCCGTTTGGTTAAGCCTGAAAAAAGCTGTTGTCAAGTGAGCACTGTTGAAGCTGCGGTGCTGAAGCCTCTGAATGATGTAGTGAGAAAGGATTTCCCCTTCTGCAAGCTAATGCTGATGAGGGCAAGCTAACGCACCTGGGGCTCGGGGAAGAGAGGAAGGAATTCACTTCGTACCAAGCCAGTTCAGATGTGTGAAAGTATTTTCACCCTTTGCTTGCACTGAAGCTGGTTTTTACTGATAAATAACGTGTTGTTAGCTTTGGCAGTGTTGGTGCGGGGACTTGCAGTGGGGTCTGCTGAATTTCCCGGATTGGCTTTTGCAGGGCTGCGGGGCAGGTAGGAAGGAGCGCAGAGCCTGGAAAAGCCACTTGGGTAGTTCGGTTGAAATCTTGTGCTGTGCCTCTTCGGTAGGAACTGGCTAACTCGCTGATGAAATAGCTCATTCATGAGAGAGATTATGAAATACGCCTCTTATGCAAATTCATGATTTTCAGGAAAGAGCATAAAAGCTGGAAGCACTTTACGTATTATTCTAGGCTGCACTAAATTCTGGCTCCAAGATTTTTTTGCCATCTGGGTGCTGGTATTAAAAGACTCAGCTTCAAAGATAAAAGCAATATGAAGGGGCTGGTGATTCTTGTATCTCCCCGGCTATGAAAACAGAATATTAGATTTTTTTTTCCTACGTGCCTGCTATTCTCATTTTGCTGAATAATCTTTGGGAATTGGATTTGCCTTAAAGCTTCAAACCTAGCTGCAAAGGGTGGTGTGCCGGGAAATGTCAGAGAGGTCTTGCTAGCTGTGAAAACCTGAGCTTCGCAAAGGGCAAATAATTCTTGTGGTGGAAAATGAGCACAGCAGGGGAGAGCGCAGAGYGGGAAGCGGTGGTTTCTCTCCCCTCCGTGTTGCCTAACCTGTTGTTTCACCCTGCGTCTTTGTGCTTTTCTCGGTGTGATGTTCCTGCGTTGCAGTGTGGGTGTCGCTTCGGTGAGGCAGTAGCGCTCGGAGCTGGGCTCTTTTCTCTGCATTGGAAGGACCAACGTGTTTCTGAAGCTCCTCAACGTTTCTGCTGCACAGTAGGGGTTGGCCGTGCGCGCTATGGTGGGATACAAGGGGAGACATAGGAAGAGCAGTTTCCTTAACATGTGCAAATGTAGCTTGCTATCTTCCTAGGAAGAGCTGCCAATATATACCCGTTGTCATTTTTACTGAATCTGGGGAGAAGAAATAAGATTGGAACAAATTTGCAGCACATGATGATGTTTGCCGGTATGTTARCACATCCTTGTCTCCAAATGCGTGGCCCATGTGCACTTCCTCACCCCCCTCGGTCTACGGGGGTATTCCTTCTCCAACTTTAGACCTCTCGTGGGAAAAGTCTGGAGAAGAGGCTGGGCAGGGGAGGGCTCCTTTTGGTTCACCACTGTTAGTGCCCCAGGTTGGAGACATAATTATGGTATCTTCTGGCCGTGCGCTTGAGTGAACAGTGGAGCAGGGGAGTGGGAAGGAGAGTTGGTCTCCCTGGGCATGTTTAGTTGGAAAATGGTGGTGGTAACACCGAACTTCACAACATAAGCTTAAAGCATCCCTGTTAAAACGCTGTAAGCTCTGATGGTGAACGTCCTGCTGGATGAACAGAGCTGAGCCAGGCGCGTGGGGCCGGGGAGGCTGGGCAGCGTTGGGTATGTCCAGGTCGGGAGGTCCCCGCGCGTGGCCCGGACGCGGGAGGTGGTCACCTGCCCCGCAGGCTAACCGAGCTCCTCCGCCGGTGCCGTCCCCACGCAGGGCTGCGAGGAGCCATGGCGTTYGCCTTGGCCATCCGCGACACGGCCACCTACGCCCGGCAGATGATGTTCAGCACCACGCTCCTCATCGTCTTCTTCACGGTGTGGGTTTTCGGCGGGGGCACCACGGCCATGCTGTCGTGCCTCAATATCCGGTGAGTGCAGCGGTGCCGGCGCGGTGCTGCCTGCCTYGCGCCCCGAAACGGGGGCGCTGGCYGTTCCTCGTCGCCTCGGCATCGTGCCTCCTGGCCCTGCTGCGGCAGCGCGCTTCCCCGCGGCCTTGGCGTGCTAGCCGCCTCTGCCCTCCTGCGAGGGGAAACCAGCAAAAGGACTCGGCTTGCCCTAACACCAACCGCCTTGCCGTGGTGGTACGTGTCCGTGCGGGAGCGCATGTCCTCACCGTGTCCTTGTTTTCTCCTCCTCAGAGTTGGTGTGGATGCAGATCAGGAAAACGTGGTGAGTCCCCAGCCCTCGGGTGCTCTCTGGAGGGGAGCTGGCGCTGCGCTCTTGGGTGCGGAGAGCGCAGCTGAGGTCGTGTGAATGCTCCTCTGTGCTCRTCTCCCTCCCAGCTGTAGCAGGGTTCTTAGCTCCCTTGGTGAAAGAGTTTGCAGTCGGCACGAACGATTTTTCTGTGCCCTCTGTAGCTGCGACTGAGGCCTCCTTTTATTCGGCTTGAAAGACGGTGGAAATAACACCGCACTGTTCAGTCAGTCCAGACTACTGCCCYGATACATCAGGTTTTGCTTTCTTAGTATAAACATGGAAGCAAGAAAACGTGATGTGTCCCTGAAATGGAAATCAAAATGAATGTGAATGGAGGATTCAGGGTTATCACTGGAGCCTTCCTGCCCCTGAGGTTGCACTTTGCGTGTTAAGAACACGTAAGCCCGCTCTCTGCCTCCTCCCCGTACACGATGCAGGACAGAAATGCCACTTACTGATCCATTTTATGTAGCCTCTTYGGTCCCGTTTTTACCCAGAGGCAGTTTCTGCTCTGCCCTCCTGTCCCCGTGTGCAGTTACGTGGCGCAGTGAGAAACACGGACCGCGGCGCGGGAGCTGCCTGGTAGCCCAGAGCCGTCTGGGCTGCAGGACGGCCCCGGCGCTTGCAGCCCGGTCGTGTTGTGGCTGAGACTCACTGATTTCCGTGCAAGCTCGGCCCCTTGGAGGGTGGTTTTAATTTGGAGCCGTTTACTGAGCTGTTCAGTTCCTGGTGAGGAAGTGTCAAATGCTAGAGGCAGCCCAGAGCTGTAAGTCCAAAAGCCAAATTTTTACAAAATATGTAGTATTCAGTCACCTCCAATCAGTTTTATACCTTTTCCCCAACCCAAAGGAAGGGAGGAATCCCCACGACACAGGATTATTTGCATGTAATGTCTCAGGCGAGATCGATGGAGGTTGGACCTGTCAATCTCTATTAAACCTGATGTCTGGATGCAGCTGCTGGGGCCAGAAGCTGGAAGGCTGCGGCAGCAAAACGGCCGCTCTGGGCTCGCCCTGCTTTGGTGCTGCCTCCCCGAGGCGGCCCTACGCCACTTGATGCACGACGCATCTAGTGCTGGAAGGCCTTTAGCCTAGCAGGGTACGAACATCCTTATTGCTCCCGGCAGTCCAAAGGTTTCCCCGGGGAAGGCAGCAGGCAGGTTCCCTCTGGGGCAACGCGGTGCGCCGCGGTTCTCCGAGCGCGGTCGGTGCGTCGTCCTGCCCCCGTTTAACGTTTTGCTCTCTCGCAGGGCGTCCCGGAGAGCGAGAGGAGGAGTACGAAGGCGGAAAGCGCCTGGCTCTTCCGCATGTGGTACAACTTCGACCACAAGTATCCTTGACGGGCGGCCGGTGCGGTGCCCCCGCGCCCGGCGCGCTCCCCGGCAGAGGCGGCGGCGCTCGCTTCCCCGTCGCGCTCTCGGGCCTTGCTTCGCGCCTTCTCGCGTCCGCGGCTAGCGGTGACCGCTCGGTCGCGGCCGGGCTCTTGCAGGCTGGAGGTGGTAGGAGATGTCTCCGGAAACTGGGATGGTGGACGTGCCGACGTCGCCGTGTTCCTGCCTCTTCCTTAACCGACCCCGTAGCTATCTGAAGCCTCTGCTGACGCACAGCGGGCCTCCGCTCACGACCACGCTCCCGGCGTGCTGCGGGCCTGTTGCCAGGTGCCTGACAAGTCCGCAGGCCTACGAGGTGAGTCCGGTGCCGCCTCGCGGGTCCTTTCTGTCCCGGTCTTGGTGGAGTTTGAGACGTTTACGTCTCTCCGTAGCCTTTGGATGCAAAATGCATCCAAAGGGCCGGGTTTGCTGGCTGGGCTTGGTCTCCCGGGGCTGTGCGGATAGCGGAGCRGGAGCTGGCAGCGCTGAGGGATCACCGTGCCAGGCAGCCCCACGCAGCGGGAGCTCTCCGTAGCAGGAGCTACCGTGTCCCGCTTGCAAAGCATCCGCGTCGAGCTCCTGCACAGAGRGATGGCTGTGGCGGGTTTCTCATGCGGGTCCTGTAGTCACGGGAGTTTTTAGTCCAGTTAAAGCCAGTCAAAACTGCGTTCATCATATATCTGAATATAGCGTCAGAAAAGAGAGTCAAGAAGACCTTTCTAAATAGCCTGCAGAGAAGTTGATGTGTTAYGCAAGTCTGCTAGACTCAAAGATGATTTGCGGCACGTCTGGTTGCGATTACCGCGAGGGAGAGCCCGGGATTTGGGCTCGTCGGCTGCGGCCGGGCGATTCCAGTCGTCCCCGTCCAGGAAGAGCTAACCAACGCTTCCTTTCTGTCCGTTACCCAGAATCAGGAGCAGCTGAAGGACGACGACTCCGACCTCATTTTGAACGACGGGGACATCAGCCTGACGTACGGGGATTCCACCGTGAACACCGATTCGGTCGTGTCCAGTGGCGCCTCGCGGCGGTTCGTAGGAAACAGCTCCGAGGATGCGCTGGATCGGGAGCTTGCTTTTGGGGACCATGAACTTGTAATCCGGGGAACGCGCCTGGTTCTTCCCATGGACGACTCGGAGCCACCGTCAAACGTCCTGGATAGCGCAAGGCATGGTCCAGCATAAGGTTGCTCGGTTAATTGACAGTAATATTTGCATATATGATCAAGAAATATGTACTACCTAAAGTCTAATGCATGTCTCAAAATGTCTAAGCTGTATAAATATTATTTATATGGTGTCAGAAGAATATAAATATTCTCTGCCAAGCACTTGTAAAGAACAAGCTGCAAATTTAAGTTAAAAACTGTGTTGACTGCACTGTGTAGGGTGGAACTGTTTTAGCGTAAGGATCTTTTGCACACAGTGAGCTTCTTTTATGGTGTGATTTGATGAAGGGTTTAGGCTCCAGCTGGGTAAGTAAAGGAGCTGACTCCCTGTTCGTCCTCTGTACCTGGGAGAGCAGGGTAGGCAAGCGGTGRCGAACGATGTGATTTGCTTTCTATTCAGATAGGGAATTTTGTCTCTGGCCTTTGGATAGTCACATTAAAACGTCAGCGAAATGTCTGCCTGCGGCCTGTCTTGCGGGCGGCGGCCAGCAATAACCTCCTCCGCTTTGCGGGAACCTGCGCAGGGACGCTCGTCCCGGCGGAGGGCTCGAGGCAACGGGGGAAGAGCTTCTTACCTGAAGCGACCTGTCTCCTCCGCCCGAGCCAGCGCGCGGCGATTCCGGCTTTGCGGCCGCTTGGAGCGGAGCCCGGGGAAGCGGGAGGGCGGGAGGCCGAGCCTGCGCGCGCGCTGGGCGCAAAGGGGCGATCCCGTCCCGGCGGCGCGAGCGTTAGGGCTCGGGGCCGAGCCCCCCGCGCAGCCCTGACCGTTGCACTTCGTTTAACAGCGCCTTCGCATGCCGCGTGTCTGTAATCCTGCTCTCTCCCACGTCGCTTTCCATTTACTGAGCAACCTTTGCGAGTTGGTCTGTTTATTTTATTTTATTTTTTTTTGGGGGGGGGGTTTGCTTGTGTGTTTTGTTGTTTTCCCAAGGCAGAGCACAGAACAATTTGCGATTTCGCACTAGTGTTACAGGATTTACTCCGTAGTTACGGAAATGGCTAAAGGTGCAGTGAAATTTGTTGACCCTGACATCTTCTTCCCCCCCTGCCCCGAGAAGGGGAAAACACAGAAATTTACCGTATGCAATTTTATTGCCTGTTTTAGCTGCAGCCTTGCCGTACAAAACTTGCAGGGTTACGGGAGTGCTGCAAGCCTGCTCTGGAGTTCGCCCGCTCTGTGCTAAAAGGAGAATTTGTGCAACGAGAGCAAGGTGAGGCCGAGCACTCCCGGCTTCCCTTGGAGCATCCCTCGGGATCAGACCCGGCCCTCCGAGCGGTTTCCCTCCGGCTCTTGTCCCCAGCACTACCTGAGAGTTGGAGGAGACAGGAAATACCGAAATTTTACATGTGTTTTTATAGTTGAGAAATTAAATTTAAACTTTTGTTTTTCATTTTCTCAGGTCTAAGTAACATTGCCTTAAATGTACTGAAGTGAAACTAATTGTTTTGGCAGTTTATCCCCAAAAAGTACTTTTTTTCTTTCTTTTTTTTTTTCTTTTTCCTTCTGAACAAACTATATAGGCGTTGCCATAGGGCTCCTTGCGAAGGGGGGCACGCTCTGGTTGTATTTAGGCATAGACTCTTCTTGCACCGGTATATGGCAGTTCTAGCTGTTAACGTAGCTGTTGGATTAGCGCTAGCCTCTTTGTTTCCTGCCATGCAGGATTTCCATGAAGTGTGCATTTTATATAATGTCTGTAACTTAACTTTGTGTGTTTAAAAAAGAAAAAAAAAAWTGGTACATGTTGACTTTAAGTTTACTGCATCGCTTCTACATCTGTTTTTTTTTTTTCTGTATAGTCTACGAATTCAATTTACAAAAAATAAAAATTCAGGGTGGTACAGCCGGGGGTGCGGAGCACGGCGGCTGCTGGGATCCGCTGCTGCTGCGAGCGTGTGGTGGGGCCGCCGGGTCCCTCCCAAGGGTCCTGGCCCCCCTGCTGCTGCCCGGGGCCTCGAGCCCTCATGTTTTGTGCTGCCTGAAACCTCTCCAGGAGTCAGGAGCRGTAAATCCGGGTGTCATCGCTTGCGTGATTGCACCAAGCACTAAGGGTACGCGGCACCTTGGAGAACCAGATCGTTGAGACCTTTTGCCAAGCAGATGAGGCAGCGCCAAGCAGGTAGTTCATAGCTCACCTGAAGCTCTAGAGAAGGTGCCCTTCTCCTGTAAATTGAATTTACATGTTTTTTTGCACATGAAAAAGCATTGTAGGTAAAGTTACGGTTTGTACTAATACTGTCAACCTGTGCGGTATCGGCATTAACTCTGTAGCTGTGGTGTTTGTGCAGCTGATCTGTGATAGCTGGTGATCACTGTTGGACCTTCTGTTTACACTGACTAAATCCCTTCCTGTTGCGTTGTACTGTGAAAGAAGGATTATGGGCCTATAAAAGATTTTTTTTTCTGGAATTGTGCGTGCCGTTTCATTAATTCACAYGGGAATAAATCCGTAGCAAAGATGTGATGTTTTGACCTTCTTAGTCGGGGTGGGAGGGGGGTTGTCCACGGCCTTCGGTGAAGGGGTCGAGGAGGGAGCCGTGCGCGGGGGCCTCGGTGCAGAGCGGGTCGGCGGGTGGAGAGACGCCGGCGAACCTTCTCCCGGGACGTTGGATATTGCCCTTGCCTCTGCTCGCCAGCGGGAACTTCCCAGCTGTAAAGGCAAGGGCAGCTCTGCTGCACTGTTGCTGCAAAGCCTGCGCCCACCCGGACCGAGGAGGACGGTGAATGTGTGCAGAAATTTAGGCGGGGGCTTTATTTAACCCCCCCCCCAAAAAAAAAAAAGGAAAAACAAGGCTTTCATGATGGAATGATTTTTATTTTAATCCGTTTGGCATCCCGGCGCTGCAGCCGGTGCGAGGGCGTCCGCTGGGCTTTGCCGAGGTCCCGCGGTTCCCGCGCCCTCGTGCCGGGCTCAGCCGCAGCCCCGACCGCAGCTCGCGAGAGCCGCGAGCRAGAGGTGCCCGCGCGGTGCCGCTGCAGGTCCCGCGAGCCGGACGTAACCAAACGAAGCGGGACGTAGCCGGGCGTTGAGCGTTCGCTTGCCTTTCGGCAGCTCTTTACCCGCGYGAGCCCTCCGAAGCAGCTCTGCGCGCTCCCGTAAGAGTAAAATCRCGTTGTGCTGAAATACGGTTAACGGGGTGATGTGAATTCGTGGGCAGGAGAGGGAAATTGGAGGTGGGGRGTTCACTGAGTTCAGCTGGAGCCGATCGGGGGCAGCTTTCACCCAAGCCATCGTGTCGCACCCCCTGGCCATGTTCACACGGGGATCAGAAAGCCGCTTGGCCTGGACCAAGGYTTGGTACCTCCAGCCTCAAAAGTCACGGCTGCTTTTAGAGCAGCCCCGTACGCTCGCGCCCAGGCACGGACGGTCGGGCGCRCTGGGCTCTGCGTCTCCGTGTCACGCCGGGAAACCCTGCCCGTGAGGAAGCTTTTGATACTTGCTTTCCCACCTCGTCTCCCGTCCTTGGTGGGTCCTCTAGATGGCAATATTGGAAAGGCCACCGCGGTGTCCCTGCAGGGCCGGCCACCCTGGGGCGCAGCGTGTCCCCTGCATACATCTACATCTACTCTGCAGCTTGCTTTTCCCTTTAAAGCCAGYTGCTTCCCTTGCTGATATACATTTTTTTTTAATCTTCCAGAAGTGGGAGCGCATGGCTGGTGCTGATAAACCAGTTGCAAGGCCAGTTTTAGCCTCTTGGAGGTGGGATGTAGGTGACACAGCCCTCGCCGGTGTTGCTGACAAGCGTCAGGGCCATCCCAGATCCCACGCACAGCACTGCAAGGCTGCAGCGCTGCCTCTCCAGGCTCCCCAGTTCCCCCCCGCGCTCTGACCAGTTCACGGTCACCAGGRTCTGCACACCAGGGTCTCCTCCAAGGTCATTCCTGCTAAATGTCCCTGGCCACAYGCAGAAGTAGGAAGTAGGATTTTGCTGCTCCTCAGCACTAATGAATCTCATCTGTTCTTACCTGGTCCTTCCAACATGCTCCTAACCGCCTCCTCCTGTCCCACCTCAGCTGCAGCAAAGTGAAGGTCCTGAAATCAGCAGCCCATAGTGGGGCCAAAGCAACCCGTTCCCCGTGCCTGACGAGCTGCTCCAGCCTGAGCCGCTCACGGGCTGCAGGCTCTGCGGGAGGACTGTCACCTGCAGCCAATTTGTGGTCACCACGGCTGTTTGCTCAGGTGCGAGAGGACTTTTCTCTCTGCTTGGCTCCTGCCCATCACAGCCCCAGAACAGCGTTTGCCACCAGATGTGGGGCGTATTCTGCAGGAYGTATCTTGGCAAGATAAGGGGTGCAGGTAGAAGTACCTTTCAGGTAACGTGGGGCCAGTTATATTTTTAATATTTTAGACTRCAAAAAATCTTTTGGCCCTCTGTGRCTGGCGAATAACTGGAAGATGAGGCAAGGAGCGGGGAAAATGAAGAAATGGTGTTCCCGCTGACAATTGTAATAAAACCTGCCAAGCCGGTGAGGGAAYGCAGAGGCAGCGGGAAGATTTGTGTATCCTCTGTGTCCGGTGTGAGCATGGCAACGGCGACCGGAGCTGCCCCGCACCAACGCCGCCTGCGCCTGCTGGTTCCCACCTCCTCTGCGGAGCCGTGGACGGGGGCCGGGCCGGTGGCCGGGGCCCTGACTTCCGTACTGTTGCAATCGGGCTGCAGGGAGAGCGGCAAGACTCTGCGGTGATCCCGGTGTCCCTGAAGGCTCCCAGCCTGGTAACGAGCAATGCAAAGCCTTGGCAGGTTGCCTGCTTCAGAGGTGGGATGTTAGGGGTGAGGCTGGAACAGGAGACCCTGAAGATGGGACAGCAGAACTGAAGCTTGTCATGGCCTCTGGAGCATGTTACTTTGGGACATGAAGCCCTCACATAGGCCATCTTGGTGCTTTCTCCTCAATTCAGCCATCACCATCCGTGATGGGCGCTTAGAGCCTGGCCTAGGGTCTACCAGATCCCGTAATGACTGTGGGAGGCTCTATGAGACTCAGGACTCCAAGGTAGCAGAGCCTTGAATTTGTTGTCCAATATTTAGACAGGCATATATACAGAAGGATTTGGTCTTTCTTAGTTGGCCTTTCGTAGGAAATTCCACCGGCTGTCCTCCTACGAGGGGTGCCAGCCCCGCTCCGAGGCAGCGCTCCAGCCCTGAGGAGGCCATATATGGTTGCAATCGCCTAACCCCGTGTGTTTTGCAGAATAGTGTGGTCATAGCCGCTTCTGAGGATATGTGTGAACATTGCTCCCTTTCCTGTTTGCATAAGCTCCCAAGAATGCAGACAAAGATAAAAAAGAAAGCGTATAAATTAAAGCTGTCAGTTTTCTGCAGCGTGTCAGCTCTCCTACCAGCAGCAGCAAGGTTAGCTGCTCTAGCCTACCGGCGCGGGAGCGCACCGGGGTGCTCGGGAGCAAAGGATGCTTTGCGCACGGGAAAACACCGGCCGAACGAGCATCGAAGCTCTTTGCAATGCAAATAGTGCCCAGGCTGCAAGAGCAATAGAAGTATTTCCCCTCGCCCTTGCTGTCCCTATGAGCACATGCTAAAATATGATCAAGAGCTTTGGGAAGCCAGCAGCTACCCCAGAGCCTTTCCTGTCCGCAGGGACTTCTGCATCCTGACTTCTGCCTGATCCTTCTGCCCAGGGACGTCGTCGTCATCCTCTGCCTGCAGCCAGCATCCGTGCCTAGCGCCCGCTCCTCCCAGCGCGGCACTGGGAGCTATTGCTGCCCTCAGCGCCGCTGATGCCCGTGCGTCTCCGAGGCGCCCGCGGCAGCCCCGGTCCCTGCGGCGCAGGGCGAAGGGCGACGCGAGACGCAGCCTTGCTTGCCTTTCTCTTCTCCTCGGTTTAATATTAGTCACTGCTGCTTTTGCGATAGGCTGTATGAATTCTCCCAGTCTCTGGAGCTTTGGGGGTCTGYAACGAGAGAGGGTTGGAAATGCCTGGTGGAGAAAAGCACCCCCGGACCTCAGCAGCAGAAAGACCCGGTTCRGCGCCGACGTCTTCCCTTCTCCAGCCGCACTGCCGTAGCGTATAGCTTTGGAACAAAGAAACGCTCGGGGGAAAAAAGGCGAATGAATTTTCCCGGTGACTACTATATTGACTGATATTCCTGGGGAAAAAAAAAAGGAAAAAAAAGGAAAGGCGTCTTCGGGATGCGTCTCCTCGCCGAAAGACCACGACGAGCTGTCCGTGCGGAAGGCAGCTGTTTCGGTGGCGAGGCGAGAGCGTCTCCGCATCCCTGTGCAGGTCGGAAATCTTCCTCTCGGGCCTCCTCCAGCTTTGACTTCAAACAGGTTTTGAACCGCTTTGGCTCAGCAGAGTCTCGCCAAGACGCGAGCTCTCTTGCTGCCACCTAAGAGCAGAATCCCAGAAACTGTGGTTTAACCCAGAGACCGCGCGTCCGCGCTCCCTTCGTGCCGGCTAACGGGAACCCGCCGAAAATCCCGCCTGAGAAGGAGGGAGGGCAGAAGCGCAGCGCGGCCGCGGCTCCTTCAAAGCCCGGCATCACGGCTGTGGTCTTCTGGTGGAGAAAGCTGCCTGACAGCTAGTTACTGCAGCTCCTTCAGCACAGAGCTCAGGAAATTGCAKTCATAATTTCCTTAGAGCCAAAGAGTGTAATTTTCCCATGACTGTTTCTTTTTTTTTTTTTCCTGCTGTTGTACATGAAAACCTTTGGAAAGCCGACACAAATTTACTTTTTGCTTAGGCATTAAACTAACACGAAGCACACAGTTTAAGGGGATACTGTTAACTTGATTTGTTTGACATAGGGAGGAAAAAGGAAAAAAAACCCAAGCCTTGTTTGTAACTAAGCCTTCCGTAAACAGCCTGGAAATTCGCACGCAGGCTTTTTCAGCGGAGGAAAGGTTGAACTGACAGGGAAGGTAAAACYGACTGTGAAGCCTGCGCCGTCCGGCACGAGGAGCAAGCGGCAAAGGCAGAAAGACGTGACCTGAGTCCGCGGCTTTGGCCAAACTGCTTCCTTTCTGCACCGGCCTCCCGGTGCGTCCCGGGCGCTGCCGGATTTGATTCGGGTCCCTTGGAGGCCGGGCTGATGCCATGGACCCCAGCCAATCTTACCCCAATCTTACTTAGGTTAGGCTGTGGGTGCCTTGATTTTTTTTTTTTCCTCCCAAGAATAAAATGTAAAGTTGAAATTAATGAAGGAGTCCAACCGTGGTGTGACGCCTGGAAGGCGTCTTGTCAAGTCGGGAATGTGAAACTCCTGGTGAGCCTGACACCAAGGTAGAAGAGCACTGTTTGGGCAATTACATATACTAAGGTAAAAATAAACATATTTTAAGTGGTTCATGCATACTTCCACAAATCCCTTGTTATTTTAAAAATAAAACCTCAAAGTATCTATTATATTGATTTCTCTCATTGCTATTACCCTTTGCTTGGTAAATCTCTCTCTGTACACATATCCACCCAGTAGCTGATAACAGATAAGGACCAAACTTAYCAACAGATTAAAAACTAAGGACCAAATCTTGTCTCAAATTTTATCTGTTTTGCTTATGCAAATATTTGATGGATTTCAGGTCTTGTTAAAGGGCATTTGCTGGAAGGGCCAAAGTCTTTGCACTTAAACAAATTGTGACCCCGCGGTGGTGGAAACCAATGGAAACTTACTTGTCTGCAGAAGCCGGTGGCTGAAAAAAATTAATTGTAGCCAGCATTTCACAGGAGCAGAGTGATGTGYTTGCCCAGGCTATTGCCTAGGCCTTGGGCTGCATGAGGCTCTGCAGGACCAGGCGAGGTTCCTGCAGCTCTTACACCCGGACAAGGCTGCCAACATTCCTTGGAAATTTATATTGCTGCTGGAAAGAGAGGTGGAAACCTTGGTTTGTGTTGCAAACGTAGCCTTGCTGGGGCTGGGAGGTCAACAGCTGGCTCCGTATTTGTCGGGGCCAGGATACGTCATCTTTTATAAATGGGAGTCACCTTCACAGTTTTCCACGTGCAGCTTGTCCTGGGAGAAGCATTTTGGCCTCTACCAAAGGGCAACACAYGGGCTGACAGGGCCAATACCCCTCACCTGACAGCTGAGCCATCCCTGCAGTTATTTATTTATTTTTTTTTTATTTAGGTGGGAACTGTCTCTAACTGAGATCTGCTCTCAACATGCCGATTCTGGTGTCACTCAGGAAAATCTGAGTAGGGGCAATGCCTTAAACAACACAGTCCCTACAGTTGCTCTCAAGTTGATTTGATATTGGTCTTTAGACAGGTGATTTTCCCATTTTKGAACGTATCTTTGCTCGTTTGATCTGGGTTTGCGTGATAGCATTGTAGTGCCATGTCATCATATTTTGAAGTTAAAATAAAAAAAGAGAGAAGATGAGCTAATGCTTATGCATCTTACCACTTTGCCTGCTAAATTCAGAAGTTCCCGCTTCGTCCCGTGTGGGTTTGCACACCCCCTGAGGAGGAAGGGTCCCTCAAGGCCCTTTGGCAGCACCATAAGCCCTCTCTCCGTTGAGAGTCCACCTGCAATTAACCCTCTGAGCAGGTTGTGACAACTCGGCTGGGCACACAAGTCCAAAATTCATGTACAATTTCCAAAGCATGCTGCACATCCATGCTCAGACTCTGCAGGAAAAGGCTTCATGTCACCCCATGTTTTAACATGGGGTGTTACAAAAAAATGTTACAAAAAAATGAAGCAGCTGTGCCCAGGAGGAACAACTCTGAGATGTTTCAGCTTTTCCAGTACTCCACCTGMCCAGAGACTTCGTTAATGAGCTGCCAGGTAATTAGCCTGCCACAAGTGGGTGCACCTGGGCTCACAAAGGCAAAGTCCATTGCCCCCAGCCACAGCCCAGCACATTTTAATTGAAAGAAAATGGAGATTTAGGAGACTACAGTGATGCTGGACAAGCCCTTTGCTTTCAGGTAAGATTTGGGGTTATATCTGGCTTCTTTGGGTCCCTCACCAAGTGCTCTGTGTCAAGCAGCCTCCCTTTGTAACCTTACACATTCCAGTATTCCCAAATAAAGTTTCCTTGTAGTTAGCCTTTGAGTCACTAATTCAAGTGACTCAGTTTTAAGTGCCTCTGCTCATAGTTCATTTTGTTTGGATAACTAGTCAAGGATACATCAGGTTTTTTGGCTTTTTTTTTTTGTATTTGCCAAAAATCAAAAACTGAGGAATGCAGTAACTGATTATGATTCTTAGCAAGCAACAGCAGTAGCTCTGTGTTGATGCAGAGTTGTCTCGATCTTTTGAAATGAGTTGTGTTATTCCTGCAGTTTATTCTTGTTTAGTGCAGCACTTTGGCAGAGATTTTTATAGCGCTATATTGCTATTTGTAACATGAAAATGCTTGAGTGCCTTTTTTCTGG
This sequence comes from Rhea americana, assembly GCF_003343005.1. Taxonomy (NCBI): domain Eukaryota; kingdom Metazoa; phylum Chordata; class Aves; order Rheiformes; family Rheidae; genus Rhea; species Rhea americana. The sequence goes on along the minus strand of NW_028187177.1, from coordinate 1,209,400 downwards.
ACTCTAGCTGTGTGCTTTCTTTAGTCTCTAAATCATCCTCTGTTTTTTCAAACAAAGTTATGCTGTTATTGCGATGTGCCGAGGTTACGAGTGTTCATCCCACTGTTCCTCTCTGGAGGTGACAGTGTGTCCATGCGGCCGTCCAAGAAAGGCCAAAGGACTGTTGAGGAGGGGCGTGTGGTGGATCAGGCTTATAGCTGTAACCTGACGTGAGAAAAAAGCAACAAAAATGGAACCCCAAATTACTCTAATAACCTCTTCCTCTGCTGTAATCAGTGGGATACTTGTCGTGTTGACCAAGAGCGTGTCGGTTTGGTATTTGGCTGCTACTCCATTAGGCTGATAGACCTCTCAACTTCCAGTTTGTGTTGTATGTGGAGAGCATCTCACACTTTAAACGGGGCACGGAGGGTCCCATCAGCTGCCCGACGACGTTTGTTCGGATACAGGACGCCCGCTGCGCTGCCGATGTGCTGCRGGTCCCCGCCGGGGGCTCGTCGGCCTCCGCTGGCGCGAGCGTCATGCTAAACGCTCAGCTGGCCGCTCAAGGGGCGGTTGGTGGCTGGCTTGGAGCAGCGCCCAGCCCGCTCCTGTGGCCAAGGTCTCGAAGGAAGAAGCCCTGCAGGAGGTGGCTGCCCGGGGGAAGCTTTCCTACGGCTGGTGCGGCATCTAGTTTGTCTTTCCATCCCAGCAGTCTGAAGTTCAGGTTTCTTCCACAACTCTTGGCTTGATTTGTCTAACTGGGAATACTCTGCCCCCATGTCCTGTCCCACCAGGGCTTAGTGTCTGCACTTTCTCGTGAGTCCCAGAGCTGTGTGGCCACAGTCATGTACCTGACATCATKCCTCGGGGACAGGACACTGCTGCTAATGTTCCTGCTGGTCTCATTGCTGGTTACAGATGCCCACCAGAGAAAAGCTCTTTGCTGGTGGTAAGTAAGTTTTATGCTTGTTGGAAGAGCTGCTGGACTAACAAGCTGGAAATGAGTATTTGGATTCCTCTGAAGGTTGAATGTAAACTTAGATCTGTAACAGTAAATAACATTTGGTATTTAACATCTGTATCTTCCGTGTGCCTGAAATTGTTCTTGGTAAGTGGTGACAGTCTGAGCCTTTAACTCCAGGACGACACAATCAACAAACATATTAGCTTACCTGCCAGAAATGTTGTTAGTATGGCTGCTAGGGATGTTGGAAAAATCTGTGGGAATTGCCTGTTTGCAGGAAAACCTGAGAGATGCCCAGAAATGCAGCCACTTCTGTAAAGAGTGTATGTTTGCTCTTATGCAATGTTTGTTTCTTTTTACTAAATAAACAAATTCCTGGGCTCCGAGTATCGGGATCTGCTCTCTGGGGATACCAGCAGTGTATCCAGGGTATCCACTGGACGCCCTGCCTCCCCTGAGGTTGTCCAGAAACTCTGTGGCTCTCTAAGGAACCACAAAAGCCTGTTTGTAATGCAAGAGCTTCAACTCATGTATCTCCTGTGGAAAAACTTCCTGGACCACATATCCAACAACAGGCACGGGAAAGAAGTGGGACAAACTTGAAAGACGAATGAGTAGAAAATAAATAGATAAGAGTAGGAGAAAAAGGGGAAAACAGAAGGGAATGCTCTCAGATTTGCCTGATGGGTGCAGCACGAACAGGCAATTTGTTTAAATACAGGAATATATATATTCCTGCCTGATAGTACTTTCTCCTGCTTTTTTCCTGAAGAAAATACTGATCTTTTGGCATCATCTATGCTACAGTCTTTGATCGGGTTCAGTCCTTCCCTGCAGACTTCTAACTTGAAACAGCCCTTCCCTTTTATTTATTTTCTGTCCTGGAAACCGTGTCTATGAACCTGAAGATGACACACATGGTAACGGAGCTGCAGGCAAAAACTTCAGCCTTGGCGGAGGGCAGCTTGGACGGGGCGGGAGGTTTCCCMCCCACCCCTGCTCCGGACGGGGCTGGTGTCCTGGGGTGTAAGGGTCTGGGAGCGCGGCTTCGGGGGCAGCAGCACCTTGCCCAGCCTGGCGCACCCCGGGAGCAGGSGAAGCAGGGTTTTCCCCCGGGGGCTGGTGCACACAGGTCCTGGGAGGAGCAGGCTGTTCCCCCCCATCTCCATCCGCTCCCCAGGCAGCAACAGTGCTATTGGCTGGATGCACTTTTTTTTTTTTGCAAGGCGTCGCCCGGCTATAAGCGGTGCAGCCGCCCGGGCAGCGCTGCCCCGCTCCAGGCAGCAGCCGCCCGCAGCAGCTCCCGGCCTCTCCGCAGCAGCAGCCGCCGCCGCCAGTAAGCACCTGCCTCGGCCCCCGGGGCACCGCGCCGGCCCTCCGGGGGCGCCGGGGGCCGCGGCCCCGCTCCGCCCGCCCGCC
>NW_028187177.1:1138217-1206872 GCF_003343005.1 Rhea americana | reverse complement strand
TTTTGCATCCTCTTCTTTCTTTCTTTTCCCTGATAACAGCATTCCCTCCTGGAAAGGCGGTTGGTTTGAAACTAAAGGCAGCAATTGGGGTGTAAATGCCGCTTTCCTCTCCGTTTCCCGGTGGAGTGGGTGCTAGCGAGGGTCTGCAGCGGGACGGAGCYGTGCGTGAGCTGTCAGCGGCGTGTTTCTCTAGGCAGGCGATCAAATGTGCCCGTCTGAAGTTTTTGATGACAGATGAGGAGGAAATAGCTAAAGCGGTGGCTGTTTTGTGGGCTCCTCAGGTGATGTGAGGCTCTTGGAAAGCAAGGACTGAYAGCTGCTAAACCGCAGGAGCAGCCCGTTGGGAACTTCTGTGTTTGGGGAATATAGAAACGCAGCTCTTAGCCAGTCATTGCTGCATCTTCCTCTTTCTTTCCATGTGGAGTTCAAACAGTTGCAAAGTTTCTATTTGGAGACAGATAGGGCTCAGTGAAYGCGGATGCCTTTATCCTTATACAAACACTTCACCCTTGTATCCACACCTGTGGAGCCACTTCCATGAGTGAAACTGCTCACTTGTGTGTTTGCAATGGGCGTCRCTATCGTTAATCTTTTCTTTAACTTATCCTTTGAAAATTTGCGAATGTGTGTGACTCTGCAGTTTGCTATGTAAGCAGGAGCTCATCTGTGGTTCAGAAATGGAGAGGGCTGCTTTTTAAATCATTGAACGCCATCATTTTTTTTTCTTTTATGAGCTACCAATTAGATTTTCTTTTGTTTTGGGAAGTTTTTAAGGGGAAGGAAAAAATAAGCTTTAGAAAGGAAACCGATTAAATTCTTAAGCCATGAGGTACAAAGCAAATAACTGATCGTGCAACCAAATATGGCTTTGAAATTGTAACTATCTTTTTTTTAATGACAAAAGCACCCACATACTTCATTTCATAGACAACACCCTCTTCCCACCCCCCTGCCCTGAGTGCAGCATTCCTGAGTGCAAACCAGTCCCTAATTTCTCCCTAAAGAGCTCACTAAATAAAAGTTCATTCTTGACTAATAACTGCTAGGAAAATGTGAGTTAAGTGTTTCAAAGCTAACATTGCAAGTGCAAAAACAAGAGCTCAGAGTAACACAAATTAAACTACTCAGGTTTTGGACTTTAGCTCTTAGGAACCAGTTTTGGACTGAGATTTTAATATTGATTTCTGAGTTGCGCTGTTCTTGGACTTTTGGCCAGGCGAGATCTGTAGGACCGGGCTCCTGAYGTTATTCCCGGCTAGGCGGGATGGCCCTATCTCCGCATATGCTGGCGTGATTCTCTGCCTGGATGTAAATATTGGCAGCTGCCCAAAAGCAGGCAGCGTTTAGGGTACTCAAACTCTTGAAAGTAAATGCTTTCCAGTGCATCTTGGCAGGCCTTTTTTCAGAAGCAGCCTCCTCATCGAACTGTACCATGAATGGAAAATCCAGGCGCAGGGCAGGGCTGGCTGGTGGGAGCTCTGTCAGGTCCCTGCTCATGGCCAGGAGCAGGGGAGTGAGGCTCAGGATGCGCTCTATCTCTGGTCTCGGCCAGAATCCCATGAGTATTACTTGCAGGCTATGCCTAATGCACTAGGGTGTAACAACGGCTTTAAAAAACTGCGTTCCTTGCCTACAAGAAAAAAAATTCCTTTTGCAGCACCTATGTGAAGGCAGGGTTGCTGCATGTTGCAGGATGTCCTTTTGCCCTTGCTGTGCTGCATGCATGCATGCTGATGGAAAGAAATCTGGTGGTACCACAGTTGTGATTTCCTTCCCCTCCTCCCTCTTGGAGAAACCTACCCGTCATCCGCAGCGTGGGGCCATCTCGGACGCGGCTGAAACTTCACATGCTTCAGTGGAAATAATAATGATGGGCACCAGGAATAACGCTGTCCCCTCAGCGGTAACCTATGTGAATGATGTCCTTTTAAGCGTGCGACTGTCCTGGCGATGTGCTGGGGGATTTAGGTGTCTAATTCCCTAAAGTACCTTGGAAAATTCCTCTGATCTTTGCTGATGAGATGAACTAGCCCAGCCTATGTTTAGCACTTTTGTTTTTCCTGGGACTGCTTAAACCTGAAGTCCCAGTGCTGCTTTTATYGCTTGACCTTTCAATGCTATGTTTTAACCGTGGCCTAGACCTCCGCCGGTCAGAAAGCGGCGTTAAGCGCCCGGCGCTGCGAGCAGCACCCAAACCTTGCGACCAGCCGCGCGCGACGCTGGCTCGGGGCTCGGAGCGGCTCCGCGGAGAGCAGCGGCCGCCCCGCTGCTGCCGGCTTCCCGCGGGTCCCTGGTTATCGTCGCCTTGCCCTCTGCGCGGGGGGACGCAAGGGTAACCAGGCGGAGCTTTTGGGTGCGAATCTGTGACTTTAGCTCTGCGGAATGACTTTTGCCTGAAAAAGTCATGGAAATTACGTGTTTAGCATAAACCTTTGCAGACTTGATCTGTGAGTCTCTTATAAGAAGTGCAGCGTGCAGTCAAAATACTTCTGCTCAATTTGTTGTAACTTCTTTTTTTTTCATTTCTCTCTTATCGAAGATGCAGACAGGGAGAATACCAAAGCWAAAATGCCTCAGATCAGTCGTTTCATGTCCAATTTTGGCAGCGGGATGTGGGAGGAAGAAAGAGACCTCAKGTTTCATTTAGATACCCTGATTTGGAGAGGAATTTTAACCAGATGGCTCTTGAGACACCAGGGCTCTGAAGGATTAAATGCTATTTAGATAAAGTGCGTGTTTCCCCTTCTGCAGCGTGGTTTTAGAAGGGCTGTGCCGTACCGCCCAGCTTCAGGCCGTTCATCCCCGGGCACAACCCRGTCTGCAGCCGCTTGGCAGAGCCCGCGAGCAAAGGCGTTGGTGCTTCCCCGGGGCTTGGGGACGGGACGCGGCCTTGGGCTCCCGGCGTCCTTCAGCGGGGGCTTCTGCAGAGCCGTGTCCAGCACGCCGCTCCCGAGCGGGCCGAGCGAAACCGCCGTGGAAACGCRGGCTCCGCAGCAGCGTGTAAACTGAGAAATCATGTTGCTTTGGGAAAAGCTACCGAGTCACTCGGCGCATGGAAATTTTCCTGCTGTGTCTTAAAGCGGGTGCTGACAAACCAGCTGTGGGACGCGGGCAGGGYGCGGAGCGGGAGGGGTGCCGGGGAGACGCAGCCCCGTCCTCGCTGCGCATCCCCGGCCCGGAGGACGTGGGCACCGTGCGTGTGTGTGCTCACCTTTCCTGGGCGGGTAACCCGAAACCTCATTCCTACCAGGGATGGATTCTTTTCGCTGCTCTAAGTGTTTCCCACAAAGGTGTTGCTCTGCTCTGAGCTGTTGTGTAGAAAGATACTTAAAAATATATATATATATATATATATATATATATATATACGCATGTGCTGCTGCTGGGCAGCGTTCACTGCGGGTCTCTGCAGCTCGCACCGTGCAGGACTTGGCCCTCGATGCTTTCGGGGTGATTCAGGTGTGTGTGGCACCAAGGATGTGGCCAGAGCGAATTCCCGCTGTCAGAGCAGGACATAGCGGTGTCGTCTGGGAGATGGGTGGGTGGATGGATGCTCCTGTGTTCCTCCGGCTCTTGGATCTCCCTCTGAGCAAACGGCTTTTTCCCTCGTGGCAAGCAGGGCRCTCGTGGCAGGGCAGGGTTAAATGGATGTAGGACTTTGGTAGGAGTTATTCAAAAGCAAGGTGAAGATGGCACTATAACCATCTTGGAAGGGGAAGGACAGAGCCCTGAGGAAGCAGTCTTTAAAAAGGATTAAATTAAAATGTGTCCTGGAAAAGACTAGATGGTCGTGCCAAGGCTCCTGACGGTGAGGGGGCTGCAGCCCAGGGTGGAAGTGATGGTATTTTGCTCTGCGCCTGCCTGGAAACTTTAATGCAAAGTTATAATTTTGGTTTGGATGGTATTGAAGAATTGCATGATTTTTACAAATAGGAATTTTGAAATCTCTTCACTGCAGCGTGCTGGGGGAGAGCTGTGTTTTTAGAAGATCCACTCGTTCCACAGATGTGCCTTGTTCTTTGCTGCTTGCTGAGGTGATCCTAGTGATGGATGTCACTTGGGACTTCCCTCTCCTTTTTGATGGAAAAAAGCTGGAGAAGGAAAGCTCTGCTTTCTCTTGCCCAGCAGAGCTGGTTGCTTGGCACATGAACACCAGTTAAAACTGGGGAGGATTAAAAGTGGTTGCATTTGTGATCTATTGGGTCAAATGCAGAACACAAGTTGTCACCAAGAGCTCAAATGAGGAACAGAAAAAGATTGTTCTTGCTGGAAGCACACAGCACTGCAGGGCCTTTCAGCCTCCTTGTTTGTCATGTTTTTCTGCATTCTGGAAGGAGAAAATAAAACCAGAATGCAATTGAAGAGACTAAAATGAGAGGTTGCTTACAGATATATTTTGACACTTAATGATTTGGAATCAAACTGTTTCAAAGCCAGTTTAATTCTTGCCAGACTGCAGACCTGCGCTGAAACGAATCTGTTCTGACTTCTGTTCTTTGATGTAGATGGGGAGGAAGAACAAGGGAAATAACTCTTTTTTTTTTCTCTCTCTCCTGGGAAATCCTTTCACTTTTCTTCAAGATATTAGAGCCTCTTGCGCTTTGCGATGCCTTGGTTGTGCAGTGGTTGTGCTGGTATGTGAGCGTTATTGTGTTACGCCAATGCCTGAGCTGCAGAGGACTCCAGTGCTTCTGGCAGAGAGCTGCTCTCTGCTGTTTTGTTTGGCCAGAAGCAGCAAGAAAAAAAAAAAAAAAGCCTCTGGACCCTCCAAAAAGTGGTCTCCCAAACTGGTGTGCTGGATGTGCCTTGCTTCCCTTGGTAAGAAAAACAGAGCGGTCAGCATACAAAACCAATGGCTGCTCCTGCCCGCAGCAGTTGCCTGTTGGCTTTCGGGTAGCGAATTGGCTCCAGGCCCTTCACCACTGCCCTCGTTTGGGAATGTTCAGTTTTCGTGTGCTTCCAGGGGTCTTTGGCCACCTCCCCCCCCCCCCGTCCCTCCCAGGGTGACTGAAGCCCATCCAACCTATAGCTTCCCCATTGCTGATATGAAGCCAGGGTGCAGTGGGAGAAAATCATGTACTTTCTTTTAGAGAAATGCCCCAAGTTGTGGGAACTATTCGGACTTGGCAGGCTACTTGCAAGCCATTTGCTATTTGTTTAACTTGGGACTGGCTGCCCCTGGCAGTTGTTACCATCAGCTGCCTTTCTTATCTGCTCTTTGCTATAATAAACACTGGGGCAAAGGCTTGGAATTAGTCACTTCTGAGGCCCTGCTTGTCCTTTCGGCTTCTGTCTTACCTTTTTGTTTTTGGAGACTCTAGCCTCTTCCATTTAATTCTGAGTCTCACTAGTTTGTCCCTCCTCTTGCTCCACTGATACAGCAGAGAGACTTTTAAAATGTCCCATAGGCATGTAATCCCCAGGACTACCTCCATCCTAGAAGACGTGCCATCCCAGGACAGCTGTTGCGTACTACAGAAATCTTTATAGTATGACTTACCTAATTCAGCGCACAGGCAGGATGAGGTGTTCTGGCTGGCATCTCTTCGGATGCACAGCCCGCAGAGGAAGCGGTAGGATCCTGAAAGCATCCTGGGAGCTTGGCACCACATCCTGCTTTTCTGTACGGCATTTACTGCAGAGCAGTTGGTGGTTCAAGGGACTGAAGGTGGAGACAGCTCCTCCAGGAGGACAGGGCTCCTTGGTCCTAAGTCAGTCCTGGTGCAGAAAACAGAATGATTCCTACTGACTTGCTGCCATTTCAAATTCCTTGGTAATGTCTAAGCACTGTCCTGACCTGGTGCTGATGTTGCCATTACTGTAAGAGAGGCAGTATTGAGCAGTGGTGGGGGGGGGGAACGGCGCAGGTGGCAGTATCGGAGCGGGACGAGAGCAGCCCGTGTTTACTCTGCAGAGGTGCAAAGGCATCCAGCAGGGATGGAAGCGTGCTCCGTTTTCTATTGACGTGCTTGGTTTGATGCACGAGCATGTCATCCACCGCTCACTGAAGTCTTCCCTTCTCACTATCCCATTAGCACCATAACGTCACAAAAAACCTGAAACGTGAGAGCTTTGATTCTGGATCTACCTTTGTGGTTCTGTGGGCTTCCCCCACAGATGCTCTGCAGAGAGGACATCCTCACGCTGAACGAATGGGAGATGTTCTCCAGCCCCACAGTGCTTTGTGGAGTTGTGTCTGTTTAAGACACATCCTCCCAATGACCTGGGGGATGAAACCAGCTCTCCAGCCTGCCTGACTGGCTAAGGGGGCTTGGTTGCTTTGCTCAAATGGCTGCTCGTGCCTGCCCTGGTGCACTGCAGGTGGGGGACCCAGCCGGCCATCTCCCACTCTAGAAGACTGGACTGGGGTCTCAGTCAAAGATTACATTTCTGCAGGACTCCTGAAAACTTCAATTTGATGGACTGAGCTGGTCAGGACAGAGCTTTTCTTTCTTGAAAAAACACTTTCAGTGAAAACAACTCCTCCCACACCCTTAAAAAAAAATTAAGGGGGGATTTGGGCAAGTTCTGTTCTTAATCTTGGCTAAGGTGTAGGTGTGATAGGCTGAATGGACACTGCTGATTTCTTTCAAACGCTCTGTGTTGGTCAGAGCAGGCAAATACCTCAGGCTTAGTCCTGTTTCCTCAGCTTCTCAGTGCCCTGGGCGCTGATGCATGTGATAATGAATGTGAGGAAATTGGTGGCAAAGAGCATAAACAGGCAACAAGTCCTATAACTGGCCTGTGTCCTCATGGTTCTGACTTGTGAAATGAAGCTGTCGAGATCTGGTGTCTGCAGATGTGCTAGTGACAGACCTCTTGGATACTTGTTTTGGGAAGATTTTGCAATCTCTGGGTGGAAAGGATTGCAAACAGCGTCTCCCTGGTTGTTTTGCTGTGCTAGAGGGGGGGCAACGCTTATGTGGCGTCCAGGATGGCAGAAGGCCGCTGTGCAGAAGCGTCTGCGGCATGCACGAGCTAAGACCGTGCCTCACACCTGGTTTTTGGCAGCCTCATGTCATCAAGGTCAGGGCTGAACTCCACTTTCCCTCTGACCTGTGGCACTAACACGTCCCATCCTCGTGGCAGCGGCCGTAAACACCGTCCTACACGCGCTCGTCCACCAGGCCGCGTCGCTTCTGTGAAGCGGCGAAACTCCGTGTACTCCGCTGGACGCTGGAACAAACAGCCAATACATCTGTTATAAACCAGTGAGTCATTTGTTTTGGTTACCAGGGAGATTGCCGAGTGCAAATCCAACCTGAAATAGCTATGAACTCATCCTCCGAGCAGCGCCGGGCGCCTGAGCCGGAGCAGCCGGGCGGAAAGGGAGCCAGCACCGGTCGCTCCGGCTGGACGCTCTCTGAGCTGGTTTGCCGGAGAGCTTTTGCCTTGCGAGCGAGCCTCCGGGGGTGGGGGGATGTCGCGAGGCCCCTCGTTGAAATCGGGCTCCTACACCTCCCGGAAAGGGCGCTGATGGGGCCGAGGGGCTCCCAGCGCTGCTCCCCGGGAAAGCTCCCCGGGGCTCGCTGCAGCAGGCGGAGAGGGCTTAGTCCTCTTCTCGCCTGTCTTGGACCCTTCTCCCTGTGCAGGGGCCGTGGGGGAAAGTGAGACCCCCTGGCATGCGGATAAGGGTTGGTTTTACGCAGCTGGAGTCGGAGCGGTGTATCTGCTGGCTGTCCTGGGCCGCTGCGGCTCCAGCGGTCCCTTGCTGCATCGCCTGCGTGGGAGCGCGGGAGTCCCACGTCCCGCGCTGGTGGCCAGGACACCGTCCCCTTCCTCCCCCCGCGCGGGGCTGAGCGCCCCAGAGGAGCGGGCTCTCGCCGGGCTCCTGCCCCCGCCGCCCACCGAGGTGGGACAGCAAGGCTGCGCTGGGTTCGGCCTCTGCCCCGTGCGCCTGCTTCCAGCAAATTCATGGTTTTGGAAGAAAGGTGGTTTTTCTTAGAGAAAGCCTGTGTGACGGCCCCGGCGGGGGGAGGCGCTCTGCTGCTCCCTTTGCTCCGTTTCAGCTCCCCCGTTGCTGAGGGATCAAATAAACGGATGGATTTCACCAAGTCTTTTAAAACATAGTTACCTGTGATTGAAAACAGACAACAGGTATCAACAGCACAGGCACAGACAAAAGCTGAACCCCTGAAATGTAATCAATGAACTTATGCATGTGAAAAAAAAATATATATATTTTTTTGATTAATGGCATGGCTTATCCAGATGTCTTCTGCAGTGAGGGGATGAACGTTGCATCTATTAAACAAACAAACAAAAAACACTGTTTCAGCAGGGGTGTTTTTTGTGAGTTGGAGGTCTTCTATCATAATTTTACAAGCACTAAGTGCTCGTCTCTGTGCTCTTGCAAGTCCCCTCCAGCCCCAGGGGTGTGTTTCTTCAAGCTCCTCCCTGGAGCTGCCTGGAAAACGTTCTGGGGACGTTTCACCTGCGCACATCGGGTCTCCTGTGTCTGGTCCAGCACGGGCAGCTCTGAGACGTGGGTCTGGGCCTCCGACCGGCCGTTGTTGGGGTGGGGTGGCAGAGCCCCGCGCCACCTGTAAGCGAGCTGGCGGGCGGCTGAGGAACGGCAACTAAAAATACCGCCGTGCTCTTCGGACTGCGGGCACGGGCAGGACGGGCCCTAACCTTGCTTAACGCCGGCGGGAAGCGGCCAAGGCTGCTGCCAGCCTCACTCTGAGCCAGGCTGGGAGGAGAATTTGGCCCCAAAAGCGTTACCTTAGCGAAGAGACGGTGATGAGTCTGACCTAACACCTCGCTGTCGCTGCAAAAATCCTCGACGATTTGCAAACCTCACCCTCTCCCTGCTGTTCCCGGCAGCAGCCTGGCCCTTGGGCTTCCTCGTGCATGAGCCGGCTTTAAGGAAAACCACTGCTTCGCATCTGCTTTAGGCTTTTGTCGGCAGTTAGCGCTGCTTTTTTTTGGTCACATGGGGCCGATCCCCTAGTAGTTTGATGTGGGTGTGAGCCTGGCAGCTAGCAGCAATTCTAGGGAGCAGGGCTGTCTGTCTTTGCAGACCATGTTACTCGTTGTCCCTGAATGTATTGTCTCACAAGGCAATAAAATAAAACCAAAAAAACCCTCAAACCGTTGCTGGGCCCAGACCCAGCCACGCAGCAGAAGATGGCTTAATCACGCTTGTGAGTACTTCTACCATCTCCAGTTGGTTTATTTTTTTGTATTTAAAAATCAAGCACGCATTTAAATATCGTATGTTTTTTATTCCGAGATGCGTGTTTAATAAAGATAACAGCCCATAGACTTTGCCCGTCGCGCTGTGCTGCCGGGAAGGTCCTCGGTGGGAGAGCAGAGGGGACCTTCTCTTGGCCCCGATGTCCCTGGCATGGCCGCGCGGCGGTGGGGGACGAAGGCGTTTGCTGCTCCGCTGCTCCGTGCCCAGAGGGGCCCTGAGCTCTGGCTCGCGGGTTTCAACAGAAACGAGAGGAAGGAGGCTGCYAGCTCCCCTGGCACAGCTGGGGCCCCGCCACGCTCCCCTTTCGGGTAGGGGTCTTTAGCCTTAAATCTTGGAGATGCAGGCACCTCTTCGTCACAGAAAGTGCTCTATGTCTGCTTTTTAGCTTTGTGCTTTCATTAAAATAATAATTCTGTGCAACTCTATAAAGGAGTCCTGCAGAACACATTCATAGCTGGCAAGGAAGGCTCCAAAAAGCTGGTGTCTTGGCCGCTGGGATGCGACGTAGTTCCCATGCTCTGGGATCCGTATCGGGGCTCCAGCACGGTCCTGGGAGGCAAATTAAATGTAGCAGTATAACTAATGCCATTTCCCCCACTGCTTTCAGCTGCACTGTCTCTGCTAGGCCTGGTCAAGTGTTAGTCCACTGGTCTTAATGTTTCTGAAGGTGCCAAGGTGACTGGTTACCCAAAAACTAGGATGGGAGGGTGCTGGGGAGAGGAGAGTCCACCTCTTTTCCCCATCCCGCAGAAGAACCTCCATCCTGTGGATCAGGTCATCCAGCTGGGATGGTCTCAGCCGAGGCTGGGTTCAGACCACGGGCTTGCAACCATTCTGGGTTGGATCACTGGTTTTGGCTGAAATTGCATTCTAATCCTGGTGAAAAGTAGACTTACTATTGTTTCTAATCAGCATCTTCTAACCAAAACCCCAAGAATGTTTTTCTGTGTAGTCCTTGGCCAGCTCTGATGTGACATGATTTCCAGGGAGACCTGAGATCTTTATCACTTTGTGAGGAAATGAGATTTTATGCTCCTGTATCGCACAGGCACTTTGAAAATATTATCCTTGACTCTAGAGAAATGGCTCATACATTTTAATGCCGTTACTAGAAATTAAGTTGACGTTTCCCCTCAGTGGAAATTGCTGTGCAGCTCTGGGGAAGAATATGCAGAAAGCCCTGGTGGAGACTTTGGAGAGCTCTCTTCACCCCGAGACGTGCGTGTCTTTGCTGCAGTGCTTCTGCTGGGAGAAAGAGCAAGGTTTGACATGTGCCAGAGGAAGGAAGAGCACAAGCGCGCAGGCTAGCACAGAAGTGAAAGCCTGCGTTGGGGTCAAAGCATAAAGCAGCTTTTGGCGTGAGCTAGTGCGACGCAGGGGCTTGCAGAGCGGTGGGGAAAAGCGTGCTGCTCCCGGCATACGCCTCCAAGGGTGCTGCAGATGTGTTGCGCTGCACAATTATTTGTATCTTTAATAAGTATAAAGAGATCAAGCTGGATGAGCACAGGCTTAAAGTGACCTGAAAAGGAAGAGCTGTCGGAATGGGCGAGACAGGCTCTTGGGAGGAGAAGCAGTGAGGAGCAGGGCCACCAGACCCCTCCGTGATCCCTGCCCAGCCTTGTGGGCTCGCTGTCGGTCAGGCGTCCTGCTTGGTGGGTTGTGATTTACAGCAGGATTTTGTGATTGCGCCTCTCCTCTGTGCTCGCGCAGGGCTTCTTACAGCTGTCACGCTCCTTGGCATGCAGCCGTAGGAGAAACAAAATCGGGTTGTTTCTTAAAATCGGTTCTTTTTTTGTTGTGGGAGCTGGGAAATGAGCTTCCTTTCCAGGGCATTTGGCTCTTAACCTGCAAGGACCAGCTGATCTCTGCTCCTCTCAGAGAAGGTGGCCTCTGAGGAGGACTTCACGTCTGCGTACAGAGCCTCTGAGGCCACTGAGCTGGGAGCCCCTCACCCCTGAGGGCTGGCCAGCGCGCTCGGAGCAGGGCTTGCTACCGTGGGAGGAGGGAACAGGGGGCACAGCTGGAAAAATGCTCATTTACTAGGGCTCCAGGCTCTTTCGAAAGCCTCGCTGGCTTATCTGATTTTGCCTGTCCTCAGTCTTTTGGAGGTCGGTTTGGGAAAGAGCAGCCAGGGCAAGCTCAGCTTGGCCTGGAGCTTGCATGAGTGGTGTCCTCATCCAGCAAGGGCTCCAGCTTGCCGGCGGGAGGAGAGAGGCCAAGAGCCTCGCAGAGCAGTGCGATGTGCGGCTGTTAGCTGGACAGGGCTTTAACGAGAGGCTTGATGAGCTGGTTTGCAGAGTATTAACGTGAATGTGGGGTAAGTCCACTCTGGTCACAAACTAAGCCCTGGCAAAGGGGAGAGCTTAACAGCATCCGCTTTAGTGGAGGAAGAGTGTGACAACCCAGGCACAGAGCTAGGTAGCTTAGAAGTCCACACCACCACTCTGCCTCACAAGTAAGTGGGTGTCTCGTGGGCCGTGATACCTCCCTTGGACGGGTGTTGTCTTCCCAAACTGTTCTGGAGCACATGTCCTGGCAAGTCTAGCAGGTGCCCACGTGAGGTGGCACCAGGGAAGCGTCTGTGAATTTGAAGCTGCTCCAAGATGAAGAGTTTCCACTTCTCCTGCCCTTGTTGAGGTTGGTGCAGAGCTCGGTCCTGTGGTGGACCATGCCTGAGGGACAGGAGAGGTGTTTGTGCAGGTCACTGTTGTGTGTCTGCTAAGCCATGTAGTTATTGCAACACGAGCCAGGTAATGAAAGACTTAATTGGTGCAGAGGGGTGGGCACAGCTGCCTAATTTGTTTATGATAAGCATGAAAGTGGCACTGTGCAGGGAGAAGTATTTCAACCCATAGAAAAGAGCTGATAAGGAAAAAGAAAGGCACCTTTACAGATGTAAATCGTGGGCGGTGTTTGTTTAATGGAATAATTGCTATTTATCCTATCTGGACAGTAGTTACTCTGCTGGGGATGGTATTCATTCTTGCTTGGCTAAGATCTGCTCCTAGCGCAATGAGGTCCAGCCTGGCTGGTCCTTCATTATTAGTATCAGGCTGCAAGGAAGTGGACTTGTCCCCATTTTAAAATACATTTATCTGAAGGTGGAAATAAAATCAATCGCTTCCAAAGCAGAAGTTTCTGAGAATAACTTTTGTGACTAATCCAACCTCATGGGTCTCAGCAGAGGGGACTTTGCAGCTTTGTTTTTCCCTGTAAAGAATGCCCTGCATATGTCCTGACAATTAGTCAGAGTGCCCAAAAATACCCCGTCAGGCCTGCAAGCTGATCTCCTTTGGCTCCTGGAGCCGAGACAGACCTGGGGTTATGCACTGTGGGGCTTTGGGAAGGATTATTTTTAAAATGGCCAAGTAACAAGTGAGATTTGGTCCTTTTAGCCACTGGTGCTGTCTAACAACTGAAAGCGTAGTTAGCCAAAGGCTCATCTTGCTCGAGGTGAGCGTCCCGTGCCCAGGGCGATGGGCTGGCGTTCTGCTAACCGTATGCCAGGGCTGGCTCCTGTCAGCTCTAAATCAGTGCTCAGGGCATGGCCTGGGGCCCGTGCCAGGTTCGGGTAGTGCTTTGATGGTGAGCTGGATGCCAGAGAGTCTTCCCAACCAGCATGTCAACACTTGGAAGGGCACGTCCTTCTCACTGAAGCTGTGGCTGGTCTTCACGTGTAGCCGGGCAGCATGTTTCCTCCTAGCCCCTTTCTGAGAGGGATCTGCTCTACCTGTCACTGACCACCTGAGCTGAAGATTTCTGTCCTCAGCCTCTCCCATGTTCTGAATTTCTGGAGGGTGCTTCACCAGATCGATAACTGCCCACAAACAGCCCTTTCTTCTCCTTCCCTGAAAATAAAGCTCTTTCAGGGGAAACACCAAGTACCCTTGGTCCTGCAGACGCAGCTTGTGCGGGGATTTTTTGGTGTGGCATGGTCTCCTGCAGAGGCATAGGAAGGGAGTCTGGAGCACTGTCTGCCCAGCAGCTTCCTGGGAACATACTGTTCTTCTAGAAAACCCCAAGGTGCAAGCGCTCCCCGTCTTTGGAGAAAGTGCAGGCATGGCCTGCTGTAGTCACCTTGCAAGTCCTTCTTGCAGCCAGGTGCTGTAGACACATGGTGAACAAGCACAGGAGGATGGCAGGGCTGCTGGAGAGCCACGTGGAGGGTGGTGGAGGGCCACGTGCTGTAGCTGGTGTCTGGGTAGCTGCTAATTTCTGAATCGTCGTGGGTAGATTTCCAAGGAAGGTGAATGACCCAGCTTTCAAGCAACGACACAAACTAGTAACTGCATTTCCTTCTGTGCTCTTCACAGTGAGCTCTTTGACTTCACTGCTGAGCACGGCTCAGCAGCTGCTGCGCCTACAAAGAGTAATTGAAAGCAATTAACAGTGCTGGGAGCATAATGGAAGTTGTGAAATATTATTTCAGTGACGGCTCACGAGTAACTCAGCGAAGCCCTAGCGTGAGCATTTGTTGTCTGGGAAAGGTAGGATTATGTTGCTGTGAATGTCCATCAGACCCTGTTTCTCGCAGACGACGTTGCCACGCTGTCTGGCCAGGGTCAGGGCAGTGTTTATTTGATGAGGGATAGCATAGTGGTTATCACATCTGCTTTACATGCTCAAGGTCCTGGGTTCAAGCCCCAGTGGAACCAGCACCAGGAAGTCTTTGGGAGGTTGGACTAGATGATCTCCAGAGGTCCCTTCCAACCTTCTGTGTCACACAGATCTTGTGTGCACAAAGTATGTTTGTAAATGTTTGGGGGGTTAGGCTTAGCTCACTTGRTTAGAGCGTGGTGCTAGTAACGCCAAGGTCGTGGGCTCRATSCCTGTGTGGGCCACTCGTTTGAGGGTTGGACTAGATGATCTCCACAGATCSCTTCCGACCTTACCGATTCTACGATTCTGTGACGAGACTTAGGCTGCTTCTCTTGATCCTGAAGTCAGGGCTAGACCTTGGGGGTAAGCCGTGACTCTCAAGCCACGTTTAACTCCCACGTCTTTCCGCCTGTAGACCACTGCAGCTAACTCTTGAACGAAGATACCTGCAGCGGTAGGCTTTGCCCTCCCGGGGCAGCCGTAACAGAGCTCTGCTCTGCTAAGCCGGAGCGGTGGGGTGACCGCCCAGGCAGATAACTGAGCGGTGGTGAGAGCCCGTGTGYGGCTTGCTCGGCCCTCCGAGGGCCGCAGCGGTGCTGGGGGCAGCGATGTCGGTAACCGGGTCCTGGGGGCATCGTGCTGTTTAGTGCGTAGTGCTGCTCTGCTGGAGGTCCGGAGCCAAAGCATGGAGCAGAAACCCCGGAGCTCTCCCACGAGCTTTGGATGCAGGAGCGTGGCCAGCGGCGGTGAGGTGGCGGCACTGCTGGGGCCCTGAGCTGCTAAACCAGAGACCTTCCTTCASCGCGTGATCACGCGAGCGGGCTGCCTCTCCTGTGCCTGCTCCTTCATCCTCCCTGGCAGACGCTCCCCAGTTACTCCYGCGCCCTCGGCCGCTTTGCCCGAACTGGGCGGCGTCGCTGGGCGCCGCGGGGTGTGTTTGCACCCAGCGCAGCCTGGAGGCYGCGAGGCAGGGGCTGCGTTCGAGGTTTTTCAGCCCAGTTATGGGCTTCTCCAAGCTCAGAAATAGCCAGGGGGCTGGACAGGAGCTGAACAAGAAACCTTGGGTCTACAAAGTGGCTCTTGATTAATTCTGGAGCACTTCCCCCACCCCGACCCCTGGTGTCGCTCGGCTCTCGGCACCCTGCCAGGGCTCTGCCGTGTCAGCAACAGGTGACGGCAGCRGGGCTTGGAAACGGGAAAGGATCTGCGGAGCAGATGGCAGCCGGGAAATAAAACTGGAGCTGCCTTGGGAATAGTCCTGGAAATAGGCCAGCCTGTGGATGGAGGCGCAGACGGGAAAAATCCCCGTTTTTCTCTCTTTCCAGTTYCGCCGTTTTTCAGATCCCTTTATCGCCAGCTCCGGTATCTCTGAGCCCGTCTCCCCCGAGTGCTCCTGCGCCCTCTTCCTTGACTCTTCTCGTCCCTCCTCCTTTCRCTTCTACTCCCTTGCATCGCACAAGCCCGTGGAGAGCGTCCCGGTTCCTGCGGCCCCCTGCTCCCGGGTGAGCCGCGCGCAGCTCGGACCCCGCGGCGGGGCCGAGGATGCTGGCGGCGCCCGGCGTCCTCGCGTGCAAAACGCCCGCGGCGGCAGCGGCGACGGCGGCGGCCTCTCCAGCGGAGCGAGCCCCGAGCCCGTCCGCGCAAGGGGCGGGTCGCGGGGCGAGCCGGGGCGCYCGCTGCTGCGGGAGCCTTCCCGTGCCGCTTTCCTGGGCACGGCGGAGCGGCGCGTGGGGGCCGCCAGGCAAAGCGCGGCGCCGGGAGGTGGACGGACGCTCCCCTCCTCCGGCGTTTGCTGCTCCCCGCTTCTTTCTTTGACGACGGTGACTAACGGCTCCTCGACGCCTGGGTTGGAACGGCTCTGTTTAGGACTTTCTGCCCGTTGAGTGACAGCAGGATGTGTGAGCAAGCCGAGACGCCCAGATCTTTTCTGGCAGGATTGTTAGGGCAAGAAAACACTCTGGGATGCACAATATGAATCATTTGTCTATCCGAGGCCGTGACACCATGCCTCAGCCACGCCGCCGCGCACCCGGACCYGGGCGGCGCGGTCGGTGCGTCCACCCCGCTCCCGCAAGCGCTGCAAACCTAGTGGAAAGCCAAGGTTCAGCRTTGCAAGCGTGTGAGCGCGGTGGCRCGGAGCGGGTGGGAAGGGCGGCAGACGGGGCCGGCAGCGTGCCTCCCCGCCGGGTTTCGCGCGGCGGCTGACCCCAGCGCGGCCCTGGCCTCTTCTCGCCCCCGCTGCAAGGTCGTGCGTGACGGCCGCGCAGACGGAGGCCGTGCTGGGGGCTTTGCAGGCTGGGCGGCGCGACGAAACGCCTCTCCGGGGAGTTTCCCAGGGAAACTTGGCCTCCTGGCCCCGGGCGCTCAGCGGCACGCCAATCAGCCCGGCGCCCGGGCTCCTGCGGCACCGCGGTGGCCGCTCCGCGCGTGCCCCTCGGCTGTGCCGCCTTTCGGGGCGGGAGGCGAAGGTTACGGCGAAGGGCTTCCAGCTGCGGTCTCTCGATGTATTCCAGGGAAGGAGGAAACAGCTCCCGAGYGGGAACGTGCCAGCGCTTTGTACGGGGAACCGGAAAGGCACGAGAATGGTTAACGGCGCACGCTCTGCACGCACTGCCAAAAATGAACTCATGCGTGTAAACATTGCCCTGTGCACAGTGAGATTAGCACAGGAAAATACCAGTTGTTAGGGTTCCTGTTACCATCTGAATTATGCAAACAATTTGCTTGAGTTTATACGTGAGCTGGGGCAGAACAGCACAGGGCTTTCCCTTGCCAAAGTATTTCAGCGCACGAGTATTTTTGCACATTTCCCAGCCGCTGCGCTGTTCYGGGGCTGGGCGCTGTCGAAGGTGGCCTTCTCCAGGCCGCGCTGGAAACTCGGAGGTGCCGGGACGCCAGCGAAGACGCGGACGTCGCGTGCGTGCTGCCGGGGGGCCCTAACGCGGCTGCGGGGGCTCTCGGAGCCCCGCGCCGGGGCTGGGGCCGCCTGCGCCCCGCTGCGTGCGCGTGGCCGAGGGGCTCTTGGCAGCTCTGYGGCGCGAAGGCAAGACGCTCCCGGTGCCAGGCTGCAGCGGGGCTGCGGGGCCTGAATACACCGACCGCCGCTCGGGGGGCCGGATACCACCGTGATGGGCTCCGAGGGCGGGAATGACAAACACGGGCTCTTCGGAGTGGCTGGCAGGGAGGTTAACGGCCTTTCCCACGGCCGTAGAGTGAGTCAGTGTCGAGGCGGGATTAGCAGCTGGGTGTCCCTGGCCCCCGGCCCTGCGCTCAGGCCGCTGCCAATTACATAACCGGGGGCGAGAGCCGGCGGCGATGGAGCTCGCTGCCTCTGCCCACTGCAACCCGAGTCCCGTGCAGGAGCCAGACCTCCCCGCGCCGCCCGCAGCAGCCTGGGCGAAGCCGCTCGGCCGGGTTCGAGTCGCGCTCGAG
Source organism: Rhea americana (assembly GCF_003343005.1). Lineage (NCBI taxonomy): Eukaryota > Metazoa > Chordata > Aves > Rheiformes > Rheidae > Rhea > Rhea americana. The sequence continues at coordinate 1,189,642 of NW_028187177.1, read as the reverse complement.
AGCRGGGGGCTTCCGAGGAGGGAGAGGCGCCGGCGCTCCCCAGGCAAGCGCTGGGGAACGCGCCCAACTGTAGTAGACATCAGAGAAGCCCCATGACCGTGAAACCAGACTCTCGAAGTGCTGCTGTTTCGGGGGGAAGGGGGGGTTGTTCACTTTGGGTCGCTCATGAGCCTCCTTGGGGTAAAAACCAGAGGGGCGACAGCAAGACGACTTCGGTGCGAGCTAACTCCCGGGAACCATCCCCTCCTCCTCCTCCTCCTCCTCCTCCCCTCCGCGCCCGGCTGCCGGCCCCGCGGGCCCCTCTCCTCCCGCGGCGGCGGCGTGGAAGCCGCGCCGGGTTTGTAACTTGTCTTGCGCCGGCTCGCAGACAGCGATCTGCCTCCGAAGGCAAGGCCAAATTGCGCGAGCGGGGGCTCAGGTTCCTGAGGCGCGCTCTGCCTTTGGGACTAATTTGGGTGCTGAGTAGCCAGGCAGGTATTTACATGTTGCCCACAGAGGTCTCTGGATCCTATTCTTCTCCCTCCGATCACCTAAAATGGTAAGAATTTTCGAGGGGGATTAAGGTTGTGATCCCCGGGGAGGGGAGTGGACATCTGGTAGGAGTCCCGTCCGTATTAATAGCCTCCCTGTAAATGTACGTTATCAAACGAGGCGCTTCCGTGTCGGCCAAGGGACTGTGACACCTCCGCGCTGCCCGAGGGGCTGCTGGCCACCGCCGCTGCTGCTCATGGCTTTCCACCGGCACACAGGTAACGGGCACCCGGCGGGCAGGAGCGGGGGGAAAGCCCTCCCGCCATGCAGCCCCGAATCTCCGCGGTGCGGCAGCGCCGCGGGCCTCGGCGCCCGCCGCCCTGGCGATGCCGAGGCGAGGGGCGCGCGCGAGGCTTCTCGCCTTGCGCCCGACCCGCTCGCCCGGTACRGACGCTCGGGAGCGCGCCGTGTAACGCACAACGCCTGATTTCCTGCCGCTTTTTTCCAACGTTTCAAAAGCGTTTAAAAACRCAGATGCATTCAGTTTAGATGCAGWACRTTTATTTCTTGGCCTCGGCCCACCAGACCACCCGCCGCTGCTGCGCCATTTCGTCGTCCTTCCAGCTGCGGCCGCCGTCCGCCTCGCCCTCCCCGGGACGAGGACCRTACTTTGGCTTTTGAGTGGTTCTGGTCCAAGCACGAGAGCAATAAGCGCAATTAATGCCCGCGGCGGGGTCCCGGCTGCCGGGGGGAGCCCCGTGGTTGGCTCCGGGCTGCGTCGCGGTGGGGAGAGGGGGCAGATCCGCGTGTGGCCGGGAGCCTCGGCAGCGGCCRCGAGATCTACCTGCGTCTGGGGTTGCACCGAGCAGGGTATTTTATTTTATTTTATTTTATTGCTCTTGGTCTGGGTTCTTCCCAGAAGGTTTGGACTTGGCTGCCCGGGTCCCGCTCGGGGCCGCTCTCGGCYGCGGAGCCCCGCGCGCTGGGGCCTCGGCAGCCTCAGCCGAGCTCTGCGCCGAGCGCTCGAGCGAGCCCAGCGTGGGACGTCTGTGCAGGGCTGCAGCAGCGCGTCCCGGCCCTCCCGCCGCGGGGAAGCGCCAAGATTTAATAGCGATCGCGATGTGCTCAGACGCGGCGGCAATAGGACCGCGGGGAACGATTTGGCAACCGCCTGAGGAACTTGGAGCCGTTTTTTGTTCTAAATAAAGAAGCTTCCATTTTATCAACAGAATAATTTTGGGATTATGGAGTCTGCGACTCGCACGTGCTCCAGCCTGGCGACGGCAGAGCACAGCTCCTCACCCTGTACCRCCAGCCCTCCCAGCAAAAACGRCCTGCAAGTGATTTCTTCCTTCCCYGTGGCTTTGCAAAGGTCTGTTGGGCAGGGCAGCGGGCCGGTGCCAGGTCCGGAGCCGAAACAGGCAGGTGTAGGCAGTGCCTGGTGGTCCTGGGGCTGGACGTGCTCAGCCAGCGGAGCAAACCCCAAGCTCGTGCAGAGGCTGACGGCATCAGCTCCCTTCTTCCCCGCCGCCGCGGAGCACGCGGCCCCCTGCGCCCAGCGCGCTGCCAGAGGCTCAGCGCCGCCGTCTCGTCTCCCTAAACGGCGGAAGAGCCCGYGAGGTTCGAGCGCCGTTTCCCTGGTTGCAGTTACGGACCGCGCTTGGCGTGGTTTATCGCGTTTAACCGAGCTCCCCAGGGACACGAGCAGCCCGTGGCAAGCGCTTCGCCTATCAGTCGCGCGCCGGCCCCGTGTGCCGCGTGCTTCGGCCTCGCCCGCTCCGCGAAGCGCGGCGCTGCGGCCTCGCTCGGCGGGGAGAGCAGCAGGCGCTCTTCTGGGACAAGTGGCTTGTTGGCACCKCTCTGGTCAGGTAAATGTTAGAGTTGAATTCCAGCCGCTCTTCTTGCCAAATACCCTGACACTCGAGAAGGCCACCGGTCTGGCCAGCTGCCCTTTAGCTGTAGCCAAATTCATCAGGGAGCTACATTTAGACAGCAGCCATCAGGGCTCGTGGGAGGGGGACACCTCGCCTGGAGTGGTGGTAGCAGCTTTGGAAAACCGKTAGTGCCGCGGCTGGGCAGGCCTGAACCGGTGGAAGAGGAGCAGAAAGAGGGCTCACAGGTCTTGCTGGATTTTTCTGGAGCTCTTGTTTCTGTCGAGGGTCCTCCGGGCTGTTAAGGGTCGGCACGCGCTGCCTTTAACCCCCATCGCCAGCCACCTGCGCTCTCTCTTCCTGCCCCCTTCCTACATCGCCGGAGGGGAGCCCAGGCCAGAGGATGGTTCGAGTCGGTCAATACTCGTTTCCGCTTCCCAAATCGTGTTCTGTGGTCCCCGTGACTGGCCGACGACCTGGACGGAGAGGAGGCCGGAGGCGCCTGGTGGGAGGCTGCGAGATTCCCCGGCGTTAGGCGCTAGGCTGGGCAGGCAGCGCGGTCTGCGCGCGCCGCAGCCGGAGAAACCTTGCTCGAGCTAACTTCCATGCTGACACGCACGCGCGTTTTAAACGCACCGCTGTGAAACGAGGCGTAAAGGTACAGCGCTTACGGCTTTGCTGGTCAGTTAAAGGAGCGCTTACCCCGAGCGCTGCGTTTTGCACGGCGCTGGCGCGCAGCCACACTGTACGCGCAGCAGCTGCTGCCCACCCCGCACGCAGAGGCTGCACAGCGTGCACCAGAACTGCGGCCCGGGGAAGGTGGTTATGACGAGCTGAGAGGAGCAGCGGAGGTTTTTTCCGTGCATCTACCGTGTCTTTAGTTTTTTATAATGAACGGGCCTATTTTCTGGACAGCAAAGACAGGCCAAGGTTAATGTATCTGGAAGCGCTAGGAGGTTAAGCAGTGGGGGTACAGTGCAGCTCTCGGAGGAATAGGTTACTAGGGAGATAAACGTCAACTCTTAAAACCGTGATCTGCTGCCATCCAGGCTCTAGGAGATGTACTTATTTTTTTTACGGAGCACAAGTACACGCTGTCTCCACCCTCTGTCTGGGGAGACTAGATGCCTTCAGGGAGCAKCAGTAGGATGCTGAAAGTTTCTTCCCCAGGGCTTCAGTGCTCTTCAAATGGGCATTTGCTCCCCTCTGGGGAGGTTTGGGGGCTCTTGTGCACTGGCCCCTGACTGGGCTCCTTCCATGGGAGCGTGGTAGGGGATGGTCCAGCGGGTGCGGGCTCTCAGCAYGGGTGAACGGAGAGCTGGAGCAGATGGTGCGTTTCACCCCGTGGAGGGGCTGGGCTCGCTCTTACCTGTGCTCTGGCACCAAGAGTGGACAGTGTCTTCATCCTTCTTGCAGATAACGGGGTGGAGGGGCCTTTCTGAGGGTTGGGAAGGACCCAACCTGCTACTGATGCTACTGTTGAGGRCAGAAAACTCTTGTAAGAGCCAAAAGCAAATTTTTGTCCCCCCACTACTCCTGGCYGTGTATGAGAGAGGCTTGTTTGTCCATGAGCTGGCTCAAGGTGGGCAGCCCCTAGCACGTCTACGGGCACAGCCCGGCTCCTGCGGGCACCAGGCCTGGTGCTGTCTGCAGGTCTCCAAAGCTGCRGTGATAAATGTCTGCCTCGAGTTGGGGCATGAAGCGCTAGGTGGGATCACAGGATTATGTTCCTCTCTGGGCCATRTGTTCACAATTATGTGTTCTGGTTTAAAGCAACCCTAAACCTGAGATCAGGAATGTTTCAGTGCCRTTTGCCCTGGACTCTGTGCAATTGCATTTCTTCCAAATAAAACCCACTTGCTYGATAAGGCTCTGCAGAGCTGGCGGTGGCTCACATAGTTTCCATGTTTCCCAGCTGTTTACTTGTTTCATTTACTTGAGCCGGTACAAACACAACCCTTGGCAGAGCTGTCAGCGGGACATGGCCATCYCCTGACCTTGGCAAGGCTACGTTTCCCAAACTCTGTCCCCACGGAGTGTAATTCCTGCCAGCTGGGCCTCTGGCCCGGTTTTATAAGCCGAAGGGAAGGGAAAGGGTGTGAACTGTGCCCCCACCGCTGCTGCCGCCTCCCTGCGCAACGCTCCTCCCTCCAAGCAAGTCCCTTCTGATTTTGCAAAGACACRGGATTATCATCTGTCCTGCTTTCTGGAGCAGCAGTCCTCCAGCTTGTTCTGGCCTGACGTTACCGAGAGGGTGACAAATAGGAGCCAGTGCGATTGCTCCTGGATTTGAAAATCTGAGACGTAACAGTGTGAACCCCATCTCCTCTTTCCTATTCCAGTTGCTCCTTGGCTTGTGTACGGTGCTGGAGCAAATCAAGTCCTTTATGACGGGTRGCTGTAGCATGTGATGGGCCCTGCTTGTTTTCAGCATGTTCCCAGGTGCAGAAATGAGGCGGGAGGAGAGCTCTGAAACAACTGTCGAAGGTTCACGTGGAGGCAGGCACCTCCCTGGGCTTTGCACCTAGGAGCTGGTGGCTTTGCGGCTGCTTGTGTTGCGTTGCCAACAGCATGTTGCTCTCAAAGGGGAAAAAGTACTAGGTCTGCTAAGCAGATAGCAAAGCTTTCCCTCACTTTGGAACGGCTGCTGCCCCTGCGCTGAGCTTGCTGGGCTGCCTCGGCAGGGCTCTGCTCCGATGAAGACCTGGTTGGGTTGATGTGTGCTCATCTAATGAAGGGTGYTTGCGCTCGAGAGGCTGCTGCTAAGCCCTGCTCCTGGTCCTTGCGAAGGCGGCAGCAATGAGCCCCGGCCCAGGGCTCYGGCGCTGGTGTGGGGTTTCTTGTGCTGACGGGTTGGACCATGCAGCCGATGGAAGTCTAGCAGCACTGGGGTGGGCAGGTGTCCAGTGAAAGACATGCAAACAGGTTTTTGTGCTATAAAAACACGGTGTGCCCGCTTTTCAAGCATTCAGCAGCAAACCGCAAGCGCTGCAGGGCTCCCGTGGACCTCCCCTTGCCACGCGGGCCCAGCCGAGAGYGCCTGCTGCTCCAGAGCTGAAGCGCCCTGGGCGCACTCCGAAATCCCGAGCCCAGCTCCAGTTTACAAAGCGCTGATGGCTCCTGGGCACAGCCCAGCTGGGGAACTCCACCGGCAGCAGACAGCACAGCAGCCCAGGCCAGCTGCAGYGTTTTTGGTTTCAGTGCTTTTGCCCCGAAACCAAGGTATGGGGGGCTCGGTGGGGTGGCCGGGGTGGAGGCAACGGGAGGGAAGTGCTGCCTCGCTGGCTAACAGCAGCAAGCGACAGGTTATATTGCCTGACCGCGTAACTCCCCCTCCMTCTGCACGCTGGCACTTCAGCTCCATCAGGAAAAGAATAACTCAGGTCCCTCTGGGCGTCCCCTGCTGCCAGACTACGGCCTCCCGTCCCGGCTCCTCGCGGCGCTAGCAAAGGGCGGCTTTGCAGAGCTGGGGGCCGCGGCCGCTCGAGAGGCGCTCGCGGAGGCAGAGCTGCGGTCCCTCCCCAGGGCGACTGCTGCGGGGGGCCGACGGCCGCGTCCCCACCCTTCGTGATGGGGGATGAAGGACTGCATGGGGTTACGTAACCGTGCAGGTGCTTTCTACATCCAGCRTTTAGCTGGAAGCTTTGCTGGCTTCCTCTGCGGACAGGCGTAGGGAAATGGAAAAAGCAGTTAGCAGAGGTGGTCTGGGAGGCTGAGACTAGGCGTGCAAGCTGGAGGTGGATATCTGGGGGAGAAAGGGTGATCTTGCACCTCCAGCCAAAGTGGAAAATCCTACAGTCAAGAGACCCCCCACACCCAGCTTAGCTCCCAGCCGAAGCGYTAGCTAGCCGGCCGTGGTGCAATAGTCATGCTTTGGCGGAGTGCTGCTGGCACGAACTTAAGAAGCTTCTTTAAATGCTGGGAGATCTCTTCTTGTTTTTTTCCTCATCACTTTATATATGAAAGTCCAGTGAAAGAGGCTGTTGGAAGCTGCACAAATATCCGGCACAAAAGGCCTCAGGAGGGCTGCAGCTGGCTGCAGGCTTCGGCTGGGAACGTGGAAACTATTCTGCTCTGTTCTTGGTTGGCGATGGTGTCTGTGCGCAAATTTTGTGGAGCCTCAGTTATGGTCTAGCCAAGGACTGCTGGATCTGGCCCTTATGAACTAAGCTGCTGTTAATGAGTGATTAGGTATCGTTACCCTTTTTTGAAATATGGGAATAAAACAGGCTAAGATCCTTCATCTTAAGATGGTGATAAGGAAATGCTGTCACTTGATTCTGCTTCCCTTGCCAGGAACTACRTCCTGGAGCCATGGAGCAAGCAAATTTTGCAGGGCTGCACTCACAGCACGCGAGACCCTGGGAGGCAGAGAGCTGCATTTTTTTGTTTGGCCGGAGCCCATCATGCCTCTTTGCAGGCAGAAATCTAGCATTCATATCTTGGCTGGCTATTAAGGCAAATGAAAATATTTGTGTTACTAATGCATTGCTTATGCTGACTGTAGCGCCAGGCGCGGTGCTTCCAGGAGGCAGGGCAGCCCGTGGCCCTTGTCCCTGCTGAGCTCTGTAACAGAGCCAAGAGCCAGCCCACGTAGCCTTCCTCTGTGGKCCACATCGTCCTGAAACTTCACGGTGCGTCTCCCCACTACATCCTAAAGGGCAATAACACGCAGAGGTATGAGCAGTGGATGAGCCCAGGTTGTCTACTGCATCCAGCCTCCCTGAGAGTGAGGGTTTAATGGCCTCAGACCCCCAAAGATAAAGCTCAAACATAAGCACAAGCCTTGCTGTCCACTCAGGGCAGTGCTCACGGCAAAACTCTGACTTCAGTGGGTGCAGGGCTGAGCCCTAATTAGCARTGGTAAAGCTACATTTAATTCTGTTGAGGTTTTGCAAGACTGAGAGGCTTTCGTGTTGTAGGGGGCTGGCGAGCTCATTGCACCTTTGGCAGGAGTCGGTGCTCAGAGGACAAGGCCCTGGAGTCCTGGCAGATCGGTCTCTTGTCGGCTTTACTTTGGGGCCGCATCCTCCTCACTAGCGTTATCCTATAGCACAGAAGAAAACTAATTCTGCTGCTCTGTCCTGGCCACCAATTCTCTGCATTTTTTTTTTAATGGTCTGTGAACAGAAGCTGGAACAGAACTGTACAGTTTACTTAGYGAATGGCTAGCTGTGAGCCCCTGGACACGCTGCACTACGGTCCAGGCACGCCGTGGAGGCAAGTCTGGGTGTTCCCACCTCTGTGCCAGCACCTGGAGAGAGACTCCAGCCTGTGGCAGCCACTCTCGCCCAGACTGCTGTCCAGGTCCCTGCAAGGAGAGCTGCAGCTCGCCAGCCGGGCGTGGGCCGCGCGGCTGTGGCTGGACAAGGCCACCGCTCGAGCTGTTGCGTGGAAGGTGTGACGGTCGGGAAAGGCCAGAAAGGAAGGACTGTGCAGGCACCCGGGCACGCTCAGGCAGCTGGTAGAGAGCAGTCAGTCTGATAACCCCTCGAGCCRTCTGACAGCAGAGCTGCCCTAACAAAAGCTGTTCTCTGTAGGCACAACTGCCGCACATTCACTGATGAGCTCGTTCCATTAAACGTCCTCACTTGCACAGGCCCAGAAGCTGTAACAGTTCTTAGGGCTTCAGGGCTGTAAATTTACCTGCTTTCCTCTTGCAGGGCCTGGCAGTTATACTGTGGGCACCATGTCGGAGCGCTTTGACTGCCACTACTGCCGTGACCCGCTGCAAGGGAAGAAGTACGTGCAGAAGGAGGGCCGCCACTGCTGCGTCAAGTGCTTTGAGAAGTTCTGCGCCAACACCTGCATCGAGTGCAAGAAACCCATCGGTGCCGACTCCAAGGTGAGCGCTGAGCAGTTAARTAAGTGGTGGTACCGTTAGATTTTGCGATGAGAATACGATAGGCAGCTGCTGATTTACCTCCCATTTGGTTTTCTGGCTCTGGCCTGTCTGTGAGGCTCTCTGCAAAAGCAAGTTCTGCCGTGAGCCCTCTGGCTGTCGGTCAGGCTGTGCTTGCGTGTTCCTTGGGCAACGAGCCAGAGGYTCTGGGATAACGCACTAAGGGATGCTCAGGATGGGCTGCTTTTGCACAGGATCTAGATTCAGGATTCTAGAACTGCTGCAAATGCTCAGATGTTCTGAAGACAACACTGCAGTTAATCCAGCCTGCATAGGACTTGCAGAAAATTAATCTTTAGGCTAAAGCACTTGAGAACATGCTCCTTGGTCTGGCTTTTTGTCAGTTAGTTAAGCTTTTATTGCTTTGTGTTTATGGCAGTAACAATGTACACCTTAACTCGAGGGGGACCTGATGACTAGAGAAGCCCACAAATGCTTGCAGAACTTCAAATCTCAAAGTGGTTTGTTAGAAACACTGGTACCCTGAACCTCCCAAGTTTTAATTGTATAGTGGATTTAAAATCTTCGTARCTGTAGCCTCTCAACTGTGATTGTAATTAAACCCCTTGTGTCAGTGAGTCTGCTTAAATGTCCCTCCTCTTGTTTGCAGATGAGCTGCACCCCCCAAACACTGAATGTAGAAGCGATAGGGAAGAAAAAAAATAAAAACTATCCTTATGGCCAAGGCTTATCAGATGACTGCTTGTTTTAAGGGGTRCTCAGCAAAAGAGAAGGGCTTACTGCTCACTCTCATGTTTGTTCCAGGAGCTGCACTTCAAGAACCGTTACTGGCATGACAGCTGCTTCCGCTGCTTCAAGTGCTATACGTCCTTGGTCAACGAGCCCTTTATGCTGAGGGAGAACAACAAGGTTTGGTGTAGCAACTGCACTGCCACTGAAGATGCACCCAGATGTAAGGGCTGCTTCAAGCCTATTATTGCAGGTATGGTGCTAATGATACCACTGCTGAGGGCTGTTCTGGTGCTCTGTGCAGCAGCACAGAGGTTAATCAGTCCTGGAGGCTGCTGTTAGGTGTCTGGGCATCGTGCTCACAGGCTGGAGCATTACAAAACGGTGCAGGTTTTGCCTGTTGCTCTCACCTGTTCATTTTGGACAACTGTTCAAAGGCTGCCTTGCAGTTAACCCTTGTGTGGATTTGTTCACCTTACTAGTCAGTCTTAAATCATTTCTACCAAAGGGTTTGTTCTGTTTAAGTGCAACCTCCAGTACCTCTCTTCTCAGAAAGGCTCAGACTCTTGCCTGCTATAGACATTTAAGAAAATCTTGAAGGCCCCAGTTGGATGAAATTCAGTGGGATGCAGAAATTAACAGCCCTTCCCTTACTCATATGCTGCACTTGTAGACTTTTCTACTGACATGCCACATTGCAAGAGGTGGAGAATTTGTCACAGGCCTGAAATGCCAAATAACATTGTCTGTTACAGGAGACCAAAATGTTGAGTACAAGAAGATGGTCTGGCATAAGGACTGCTTCACTTGCAGCCAGTGCAAGCAAGTGATCGGATCTGGGAGCTTCTTCCCCAAGGGCGATGACTTCTACTGTGTTTCCTGCCATGAACATAAGTTTGCCAAGACCTGTGCTAAATGCAAGAATGTAAGTCCTTCTGGATTTCAAAGGCAGCTGTCTGAATTTAGAGTTGCTAACACTTACATGTTAGAAGCTAGGMGGGTAAACCAGCAGACAGTTCATGCTATAGCTGTACCATTGCTTACTTTCTTTTCCTGAGATATTGGTGTGAGCAGCTAGTGTGGCTTAACATCACAAGTGAGCTAAAGGTCATTGCATATTACAGTATCTGAGTGSGAGCTGTAGCATTTTTTGAGCGCAGCTCTGCTGCTCAGAGACTGAAGCAAAGACAACACCAGTCTTGCACATACTTTGGCGATGACAAGGCTAAGATGGTTTAAGCTCTCTAGTAGGTATTGTGTATTCAAGCAGGAAATCAATGTTTTGTATAAAAACAGCTGTTTTACAACTTCTGCAACTGATTAATGTAGAATTACAGAGTTGCTGCAGGTAAAATAAACTATTGTGAAAGCTCTAGACATGTAGGATTTCAGGCTACAGAACCTCAAGTTGCTCTATTTCATTTTAATGAAAACCTCCAAAGAAGATCTTCACAACRACAAAGCTCTCCCACCATACATGCCAGGCATGGGTCATCTCTCTTCCTCCCTACTGATTCTGAAACACTGTGTATCTGCTCTTTGCCTCCTAGCCCATCACTTCTGGAGGTCTCACTTACCAGGAGCAGCCTTGGCATTCAGAGTGCTTCATTTGTTCCAACTGCAAGAAGCAACTGGGTGGGAAGCGCTTCACAGCTGTAGAGGATCAGTTTTACTGTGTTGACTGCTACAAGGAGTGCGTTGCCAAGAAGTGTGCTGGCTGCAAGAATCCTATTACAGGTATGTTGGAGTAAATGCAGCTTGTGGGCATTGAGTGCTTAAGGTTAGAAGTATGATCGCAAAAGTCATGTACCTCAGAGGCCACTAACACCAGAAGCAGGTCTAGTATTGCCAACCTTATTTCTGCAATGAATGTGTGATCTAACTCTAAGCCACAGCCTGCTATTGGATGGAGGATGAGTTACTAACTGAGCTCTTCACTTTTTGCACTCCTCAAATTTGTACCTCCTCCAGAACTACCCCAACTGGAACACTTCCCACCTAAATCTTAGTTTGGGAACCAAAAGACTAAAAAGAGCAGTGCTTTAGCGCCCTGGAGTAATGTTTGCTTTGCTTCTAATATGTTTTACATGCCATGGCTATTGGACGTGAAAACCCCAAAAAGCTAACCCCTGAAATATGGGCGCTATCCTGCCAGTCTCGTGGGTCTTCCATTCTCTTCTGCATTTCAGAGYATGGATCTGACCCTGTAACAATATGGTAGGGTGTTTAGCCCACCCTATCCTTGCCCTATTATTCTTTCCTTCAACTTGACTGTTCCCTGGAGAAAGAATTCAAGAGAAAAGCCTTAATGTAGACAAGCCACACAAGCTCATGCAAAGCTGCCTGTTTCTCTAAGAGCAGTAATACTGAGCAGCAAACAATGTGGTTCAGTTACATGAAGGCATTAAGACTGAGRCTTGCTGTTTGGCGGACTAACCCGGACAAGGACAACGACTATTGTCGTCCTATAATTGTGTTCTCTCCTAGCAGGATTTGGAAGAGGAACCAGTGTGGTTAACTACGAAGATGAATCCTGGCACGATTATTGTTTCAAATGCACAAAGTGTGCCCGTGGTCTGGCCAACAAGCGCTTTGTTCGCCATAATGGAAAAATTTACTGCGCTGAGTGTCCCAAACGACTGTAAGGAGCAAACAGCAACTGCTGTAAAATGGATTTCAGCCCTGCTTTCCAAAATAGTCTTGGTAAAGAAGCAGGTTTTGCATGCTAAAAATCTTACCTTTTTTCATTTTAGCATAAAAAACTAAAAAGTAACCTAAACATACTTGGTTTGATTTTTTGATGCTCCTGCAGTAAGAATACACATGCTGTTACAAGAATCTAACTTTGCTTTCAAGTAACTATTAATGCAGAGGCTTAAAATGCCACTTCAGTTTGAGGTTTAGCCTTAGAGATCCCAATACTATATAACCTGCATGTATAGCCTAAACTAAAACAAAGCTGGTTTTAAACTTGTCTGGTATATTTAAGCTTGGCACTTAAATGAATTGGGTTTGACAAGGCATGCTCAAGCCTCAGTACCTTGCACCCAGGAGGAGAGAGATTATTATTATGCATTTACAGTACAGGTACATTACATATATCACACAGTTAATAGCAGGTCAATAATAAATACCTTACATTATCCTACCACATTGAATTGCAGCAAGTGTATGGAATGGCTTTGTCTTACATATAATAACAGTTTGGCAGTATGATTTAGCTTTAGTTAGTTCTCATAACCATGTTTTAGTCTTGATTTCTGCATGGTTTGTCCAAAAGTTTTGCTCACCAGCCTTTTTTACATCATTGTTTAAATGAGGTTTTCTATATGCAATTACTAATCCAGTAGTAAGAAAGAAGTTAAGCCTTTGAACTACAGCAAAATGCATATGCATTTAGAAGTGCCTTAAAATAGCTCAATCATAGCTCTCCTATCATGTCAATGTACGTTTTATGAATTAATAAAAATGAGATTAGTGCCTGTTTGGAGTCCTACAGTCTGGAAAACTGGTTTTTCATTTCACTATTTTTCTTAAATGATTGACACCTCTTACGGCTGAGCTACCAAAATCAAGTCCAACACTGTATTTTCAAGGGCAAGGTAAGAGACAGCTGCTCTGCCACAATGCCCTTAAATAGCTGAGGACCAAACCAACTATTTCTATAAACCAGAGTGAGTTTTTCGTTTTTCTTTTCTAACTGACTGACTCTGGACCAGCTGGACCAGCTAGGAACAGCTGGTGTGAAAGGGTCCTCTGGAAAAGACAGGTACAACCACTGTCTACATCCAGCTCTACTACCCTTCATTGACCTGAACTATGATTTAAGTAAGTTTTTCACAGTAGCAGCTGATTGATAGCGAACAGAAATGTAAATGGAAGGGTTGTTCCTTTTCAGTCACATGCACCTACTAGAAACAAAGAAAGAACTCTTCCCAAATAAAACAAAAAGGCAGCATCTCGCTGTGCTCCTGACAGTCACTGGTCCACTCTGGTCATGGAGTGCTGTTAGAATCAGCATTAAAACATACAGATGCTAGTTATACATGTAAAATGTAAACGCTTACTTAAAGTGAAAAGTGAGTTAAAGAATTCAACAGTAATGAACATGTCATAGCAGATGCAAACACAGCAAGATCTGAAGGTGTTTTAATGCAAATACCTTTCCAACCATGCAAATACAATTGCAAAAGAGGTTCCTTGTTTTGGGAAACTGCTGTGTGTGGAAGAGTCAGAACAGCACCAGAGTGCAACTCAAGGCAAGTCAGCATGGCAAGGGTTTGGAGATTCCTAGTAAGGTAATGTTTAGTACTACAGAAATAAAGCATTGTTCAACTGCAAAGTTTATTTAACAGCGCGCACATATTTACATAGAGCTGTAACAGACCTTTCAACAAATAATATCTGCACAGAAAAAAAAATATCAGCATCTTGTTTGTTAGAATGATTGTCTCTGCCAGAATGAAGCAGCTATCATACAAAAATACAGTCTTCTTTTTTTTACCTAAGGCACTGCTCTAAGTCTAAAACAGTTCTACAGTATTTTGAGTAGCAAGCACCGAGAGTAAGACGGCTGAGAGTTTCCTATTGTAACTGTGGTGTTGAGGAAAGGACACATTTAGTTCCAGCAAAAACATTTGCATCTAAACACTGAAAATGCAGCTGCCATTTGGATGATTCATTTGAATTGAAATATCAGCCAATAGTTTTTAGCGGGATTTGAGACAGCTATTCTTTAAAGTAATCACTTATTCAATATATTTGTTACAGAAGACAAAAACACGGCTGCATTTTTACTTTTAGTAGCAGCCATTTTTCAGAAGATGTTTAGTTAATCTCTTCATGCTGTAAAAAGCAGGCAAGTTGAGGTTAAATAGATGATTACTTAATGCAGGCTTTAGGGAAGGGAGTTTGCAGCCACTGTTATAAAGCTAGTACAGGAACACTTTTAGAATAATTAACATGAACAAAACATGACTTCAGTGGTCTAATACTGTTATGTACACAATAAAATAATACTTACATGAGTATAGATAAATATATAATTCAAAAGGAAAACACTTTTAAAAGCACGACAAATGTTAAACTGCACTATGACAAATGTGTCTAGGTATCAACATTTTTGTAATATATTAGTGCATATGCTGTAAAATGTTTTGATGTTTTCCAATAGATGAAAACATATTAGCGATGGTRCAATACTGCTTTTTGAAACTGCCAGTATTTTCATGTTAGGAAGAAATTTTTCTGCTTAATTCAAAATTGAAGATAATTTTGCCTTTTTAAATAGTTTGTGAACCAACATGTGTACTGCATTTCCTAGAAGACTGTCACAAATGCWGTTCAGTTTTAATATGCACTGAATGAGTCTTTTATTTCATTAAGTGCCTTTTTTGGGAATAGGCAAAATCTGGCCAGTAGCTAACTGGGAAGCCTCCAGTGGCACACTACTGTACAGTACAGTGATATAAAAATTAAAGGACTCAAACAGGTTAGTGGAAAGTCTGTAAAAGGGAACCAAGTGATATTTAAACAAGAAAATTTTATCCAACATTTAACTTAACACATGGAAAAGGAACAACAGCGAAAAGAGTCTCCCTGAAATRTTTTCAAGGTGCAAATCTAGAAGTTTGTTATCCCTCCCCTGGTTTTGTTTGTTTTTGCAAACTTGAAGATGGGTAAAGGTAAACAAGCAGCTTTTCAAAACAAGGCCTTCGGTACTTGATAAAACACTGGATTACTGAAGTGCAATCAGATTATTTCCAGGTCTCTAGTGTTCACAGTTCTGTCCAAAGAGCAAAGAAAAAATAACATTTAACCATCATACTGTGCATATTCCACATATGTCTATCATTGTTGCTAGTCTATGTCTGGGGGTGAGCACAGACCCATGTAGTTACTTAGAAAACTAGCACAGTAGTATCTTTCTAAATACATGAATATTTGCTCCTGAAGCTATGTACATAATTCTTAAATCATATTATCTCAAAACATATTCAAGTTCAAAACTAAAAGGCACCACTTTCTCCACAAATAAGTAAGTAAGTTAATGATTTTGGTCAGAACACAGAAAGTGATCAGCAGTATCATGTAAATCATTCTTTTCCCATAGCCCGGCCTCAAGGAAAGTCTCAGTAAGGCTATGCCCGTAAGACTACAATTCGCAAGACGCGCAGCGACAGAGGAGACTCAAGAAACAGTTCAGTCTAGAAAAGTGCTACACTTTAATCAAAAAAAGTGCTACACATCATTTGAAAGAAATGTGGATTGCAAGTCTTGGTTTCTCACTACCATTCATTTCAACTGTTCACGCAGTCATTTATCTCATTGACAGAGATCTCCTGCTGTGAGAAGGTCCATTTGGGGTTTAGCTCCAACACCGGAGACCTTTAGTCTTACATAAACTAGCTTACTGAAACCCCTCTGACACRCTGCACTGTACTGCATCAGCGTCTGGGCTCTCAAATGTAAGTGGCTTCAGAGACAGCCCAGCTTCTTTCAGAAAATTCAGAGTACTGTTTCTGTAGCTCTATTAACCCTCCCAAAATGCAACAAAACTGTCTTTGTGTAATTTAAGGATGGTGTTACACCCTTCAGTCAAGTGAAAGACTATTCTAGAATAAGTACAGAAGACAGCTAATATCCTGCCAGAGCCCGAAGAAACCTCCTAAGGCAACACAGCTCAGCATCAAAAAGTTACGGAACATGTCTAGGAGTGGAAGGGGGAAAGCAGCCAGGGCTCATCTCTGAAGAGTTACATCAGACACCTTTTAAACTGTTAGCATCTTCAAAAGTAACATGTGCCATTTAAGACATTTCAGAAGAAGCCTAAAATACAAGAGATAGGCTTGACTGCTGGTGAGAGCTACAGGAGCTTCACAGGGTTCAGCTGCGTCTTTGGAAAAGCCTTAATGTTGGGCTTTAGCCACAGTATAAAGTAAGTCCCTAGAAAAGCAGCAGTTGATGACACCTTTTGACAGAATGTAAGTTACAAGCACTAAAGGAAAAGCTTTCTTTCCACCCTACACACTGGGAAAAGTGCCTTGAAAATAAGAAATTGAAGACAAGGCAAGGAGAGTAAATTGCAAGAAAATGAATTATCTAGCCAGAGGAGGAGATGAAGGAGGAAATCAGCTTGCATTACCTGATGAAGCATCTAAAGGTTTGGTCAATGAATTCACTGCACCATCTTCCTCAAATGACAATTTAGGACTAGAAGTAATTGTAGCAGCATCATTCAAGTTTTGATTACAGTTATCAGCAGGGATGCTGTCCGAACTCAGTTTGGTTGACTTGGAATGTATTCCAATGTCAATAAACTCCTCTAAAGTCCATGAACTGGATTTTCCATTAAGATTCTGAATAAGTCCAATTGTATGATCAGCTTCTTTAACACCCAACTTTACTGAGTCATCGACAACCATTTCTTTTGCAGGATGGCTAGAAAAAGAAAATGTATTATTTTTTAATTAAATTTCTGCATATTTAATCTTCAGATTCTTTAGAAGCCAGACAACTGGCAATCTGCATACTTTGCGAAGCACAGAGTTTCCTGAAAGGGACTTCCCTCATGAACTCCCCCAGCTGTCACACGAGAGCTCCCCAAGAGCCAAAGGGAAAAAATGATTCACCAGCATACACTCACATTTTACTACACACTAACAGCTCTCAAGTAAGGTCTAACTACAGAAATTTGATATGAGAGCAACAAGTTTAAAGACCTGCACTATTAAACCTCTATTTTAGTAGTGGACAAATCTCCCCCTTTTTTTTTCCTCCAGTTAAATTTTTTTGAACACAAAATAGCCTCAGATTAAACATTCACAATCTATACCAAATCAGAGTAATCAGTTTTCATGCATTCTTAAAAAAATCATGAAAACATCTTTGTATCCCATCACTAGAGGATTTACCATTCCTTTAAAAAAAGGCGTTTACACTGCCACTTCTAAATCATTAGCATTTAGATGAGCAAATGGAACAAGCATCAGAGGACAATTCTTCCAGTATTAGATGGAAATGCTTTATGTCTAAAGAGATAAAATTTGAAATATTAAAAAAATCCCCATTAAGGCGTTTGTGTTACATCTGGTGTTCCAGCACAACAGAAATTGTTCGAGAACTTTCTGTAGGTTATTCTTTTCAGTTTTGTCCTCTCCTCCTTTGTTTAATGTTTTCTTAAAGAAACGAACTGCCAGTCATTCTGAGGCAAAAGATTTCAAGCCACTGCCTTTCTTTACAAGCAGTAACACTAGTGTGTTGCTGGTTCTGTCTCACKTCTTAGCAAAGCCACTACCATTAACAAGGTGCCATCTAAACAAAGATTTATTCTGAACTAACTGCCTCTACATGAAGCAGTAAACTGACAGCATGCACATACCATATGCGCAGAGCAAGCCAGAGAAACACCAATAAGCTAGTAGGGTGCAAAATTTGATGCTATGCAACACACAGTACTGAATTTAATTGAAGCACAGAGAAGGATTTTTTGCACGACAGGTAACTGCTCTGACAGTAAAACATCCACATACACAGACTCACCTGGAATCCTTCATTTCAGTAACAAGCAGAGACCCCTCATCACTTTTCAAATCACTTCCATTCATAAATACTTCATYGGCCTTCAATTTTGACCCATCTTGTTTTTCACATTCTTTAGAGATCAAGCTATGTACAATCTCTGAACAACCTTCTGTCTCCTGCTTGACTTTCTGGGGTAAGTCAACACCATTTAGCTTTCCTGAAGGTGGAAGGGGAGGGAGGGGAAAGAAAAGTGCTTCAGTAACTGAGTTGCTATTCTAAATGAATAAAATACAAGTGTCCAAATGACCTTTCCCAGCCACAATTCAAGGAACTTCGTTTCAATAGATCAATTTCTCTTTGGAGAAGCTCGTGCAACAACAGGAAAGTTGTTTCCTATCTTTAAAAATACACACATAAAATGTTAACATGCTGCCTACATTTCACCCTCAAATCATTTTGCATTTAACTATTTTGCCCTTCTTCTGTGGTACCGAACAGGCAATGATATATACTGTACTTGAGCAGAGAGCCTCAGTGGCACTCCTGGGACATGAATGCTCAGATCATCACAATGCTATTAACCCAGTAACATTTTTAACAATGACTAAACATCACTGCAACACCAACTGCCACTTAGATCTGACTCAGCAAGGTTCCTTACCTGGTTGATCAGTCTTCTCAAGACCCAACTCTTCCTCCTCTTCAATATCCTCTCCCTCAATGACCTCGGAGGCAGACTTCTCTTCATTCTGCAACTGAATTCCCTGAGCGTTATTCACAATAGCTCACTACTGTTTATCGGTTCAGAAAGGGCTCAGTCTCAGCTCCTGCACAAGACTATTTGATGACTACAGTAAGGTCAAATTAGTCCAGAAGCTAACAGGCAATCCACATCCCTGGCTGGGAGAAGACATAACTAATAGGGCAGCTGAAGTCAATACTGAGTTTTCAGGTCACCTAACAACAACACGTCCACCTGAGCCAGAGTCTGCAGTGGAACATATGGAAGAGCTACTACCACCTCCTACCTATGAACTACTCCCGGGTTCTCTCTTCCCTCATATCCCTCCAAGGTACGTGCTATTTATTTATTTGGTTTCAGCCATATGAAGACTTGAGTCTSTGTTTTGAATGTGCAGAGAATGGCAACTACTCCTCAGTACAATACGCATAATTCACCACACCTTAGGTCAAAGTTCACTTGCTATGCTAACAAAAATACATTCAGCTTACTGTAGAAAATTAAAGGACATCTAAAATTTGCTTTAAGCAGACAGATGAATGCAGGAATCTTAAGTTTTCTGGGGAAAAATAACCCCAGCAGAATGGATACTGAAAAAAATACCCTCAAAAATTGGGAGGGAAGAGGATAAATCATCGCCAACCAGTAGTTTTCTGCTGAAAGTCATCTGCAGGTCATAATGTCAGATCACACTGGTTCTATTTGGTTTGAACAAAAATGCATCAAATGCAAAAACTTCTGGTCAGAACAAGCAAAGCAGAAGCATGTGTACAATAGGAAGCTACTGAAAATTACTTTGCACTTCACATGGAACTCATTTTATGGCAGAATAACAGAGGAAAGCAGGACACACGGTGAGGCCTTCTCTGGGAAGGAAAGTGCATCACCGCCATGGATCTCTACGAGCCTACCTTGTGTCATTACACAGATCAAAACAAAGAAGTACCTTTGATTCATTTTGATCCGATTTTCGTGTTCTTCTCATTATTTCTTCAATTCTCTGTTAAAATGGAGAAAATATTTGCAATGACATATAGAACTTTATATTTTAGCCTTCTTTTTTTTTTTTTTTTTTTTTTTTACCAATTATCAAAAATGCTCATATTTCGTAAATGTACTACTTTATTTACCGTTTTTTAAAGCTCGTAAGCCAGAGTCGGCTTTTTTTCAAAAACATGCTATTTCTATTCAAATGCATCTGAGACAGTTTGCCTGTCAGTTTATTTAGACCACCTTGCTTTAATACTGACACCTCAAYCACTACTTTAGGTTGAGAAATTTTTCTACTCTCAATACAGCTCACCTTTTTTCTTTCAAGCCTTTCCTGCATGTTTTGCTGCATAATTCTCTCTCTTTCCATACGTTGTCTTTCAGCCTCTTCTTGGGCTTTTGCTTCAGCTTCTTCTCTCTGAAAACAATGCAAAGAAAACAGCAACTAGTGCACAACTCATTCCAAAGCACCTAAAGCTGAGCTGTTACAGAGATTCTTGTTCAACACAGGAGTCCCAGACAATCACTTTTTCAGTATTACCTTATGCTGCAGGTAAATGCCAACTCTCTAGTTACTGACAGTAATTATATATTACCATCAGATTCAGAAACTGATTTGAAAAGAAAAACTGTGTGTGTGTGTGGCTATATTAGGCTTATGGAAACATTCTGGATATTGTCGAGCTACTCAGGGTTCAAACTATACTTCAAAATGAAGATTTATATAAGAAGAATATTTTATGAATCAACAGGGCAGCAATTAAATTCTAAGTGTGGCAAGGCCGATTTAAAAATCTTGGCAGTCATCTACTATCAAGATACTTGGCAGCGAGTATCTTACTGTTCTTTCCCAGTTTGACTGGAAAAAAGAGAAGGGGATAGGGAACATTGTCTAAATAATTTTTACAAGCATAAGGAAGTTTGTAAGGAAAAGTTCAGACACACACGTGGATGCAATCTATAAGATATAGTTCTTTAAATGCAAGTAATTTCATTGTAAAATTGCTTTGATTTTCAAAACTAATCTAATTCAAAGAAAGTTCACTTTCCGCAAAACACAACTTCCTCCACTTAGGAGGATGCCTTTCCAAAGGTAAACAATCTTAGCTGTGGAAGACTATATTTAGCAACTGAAATAGCAGACTTAAAAACACTACAATCTTTAACTTAAAGAAATCAGAGCAAGCTACATGACTTTTTCCAGATAGATCACTTTCTTATAATTCATAGTAGTAAGGTGGGAAAGTGGGAGCAGTAAAAGTATTTTACAGTTCTCCATGTCTCTTGTATGCAAAACAGTGTCCCAGATGGATTAAAAAAAAAAAAAAAATCTGCTTCTGTCCCAGGCCATCAAATGTTGGAAAACACAAAAAACAGAAGAAGGAAAAGGACTTCAAGGCATTCTCTAACCAATCTCCTATCATGCRTAGGATGAACTCTGCTTTTATTGTCCCTGATAGAGATTTGTCAAAACTGTTCTATGGAGCAAAATAAGATAAGCCCCTTGAAAACATGTCAACAGCTTATATAAGGAATGCAGTGGAATCTRTAGATAAGCAGACCTGGTGTTGAAGCTCTGCAAGTTTTTCCTGTTCTTCCTGTTCACGGCGAATCCTCTCCTCTTCAGCTTGTCTTTTTTGTTCTTCACAAGCCAGCCTTTTTTCTTCCTCCAGTCTGTGGAGCTCCTCTTCCCGTCGTGCTTTTTCTTCAGTTGCTCTCTTGGCCATTTCTTCTTCTCTGACTCTAGTGTTTCCAAAATACAGATTACTGATTGGATACTACTTACTTTAAAGTGTGCAAGCATATTAAGACAGACTTGGAAGCAAGAAAGTCTAAAGTTACCTAACCACAGAAAAAGTGCATTGAGATACTTGCTGGTGTGTATTTACAAATCCCACCATCTAGACCCATCAAACAAAAAACCCCAAATAACCCGGAAGAAACTATCTCCAAGTGCTTAAAAGCTCTTTGTTGA
Source organism: Rhea americana (assembly GCF_003343005.1). Lineage (NCBI taxonomy): Eukaryota > Metazoa > Chordata > Aves > Rheiformes > Rheidae > Rhea > Rhea americana. Next base: position 1,168,478 of record NW_028187177.1, on the reverse strand, counting down.
TTAAGTCAAGTCCAAGGCCAGCTGTTCCAATAATAGAACATTTTATTGAGAACTGGATTAAGAGACAACTATTTAATAAATACCATCAGCATCCATGACATGAACGAACCTTTCAATCACTGACAAATCAGTCAGATCTGCTAAAAGACTGTTTTTTCTATGGCCTTAGTTCCACAGACATYGTACTGGAGGTATGCATTGCCAGATCAGACCTCATCCAGTAAGGGCATGCCATCATATTTCTGATAAAACAGCCATAGCAGACTATATACAAGTTTATGATAGTTTTATACCCATGGCTGGAAAACAGACAGTATCTGATGTTCTGTAACATTCAGACCATCACAGAGAGGTGATGCCTTAGGGTTAGTCAGAATGCAGTTAATAATTTATTTTTAACAACTTCTATATGGCAAACCAAATGTACTCTAATTTATTGCTTTGAATTACTTGGCTGCAACAATTTCTTATCCAGATTCAGGACCCCTCAAGTCAAATCTAATGTAACATCAAACCAGTGCCTGAGTTCATCAAAGGGCAGTTTAATACAGAGTGCTCAAGTATCTCAAGACAGCAAATCAAATATAAACGATGTAAAAAACACATTCTAGATTTGAAATAAAGCACCACTGGTGACTAGAAGGAAAATGGAGCAGTTACATACACAGTGACCACGCAATACATATACACAAAAACATACATTAATGATATACCAACAACTTGTCCCATCTCAAATGATGCTAGTGCCAGTTCATTGCTTCAAGAACTGCATTAAAATTTACAGGATCTTAAACTAATGCTTAGGAAATACATGTATCTAAAGTGTCCAATCCAACCATGCCCCACCACAAAAGGCAGCATTTCCTGCTCCTGAAAAATTACCTTTCCTCTTCCTGTCTCTGAATTCTTTCTTGGTCTTCACGTTCTCTTTGCTCCCGTGCTAGACGTCGTTTCTCTGCCAAGATTTTAGCAGCTTCTTCAGCTGTGGTGGTCCCTGCTACAGTTTTGCTACCTGATTCTGCGAAGTTTAAAAGAAACTGCTGTTAAAAAAGCTCCAGTAATTTTAAATTTAAAAAGACTTTATCATTATGACATGAGATTTTTCTTTTGGTCAGATGACCCACTATCTTTCATATCAGTACTCATCACTTAGTGCGTATACCCTGTACACAAAGGCTCTCAAGGACCAAGGGGCAGTCCTAAAGAAATGAATGCAGAGCCACAGTATCTCATTGATACTGAGCTAGTAACTATTTCAACTACACTGATTCAACTACTTTTCAGAAAATATAACTAAAGATATCCTAGAACTACCACAATACTTTAAAACATATTTCTGAAAACACACCTTTATTCTATAACACTTCCAAAACTTAAAAAAAAAAATAAAAAATGCATCAGGAAATACATTTATCTTCCYTCTAATAGAACTGAATATACATCCACAAGCCCAAAGAGGAAACACTAATTGTAAAATTTCTCTTAATTATTTTGTAACATTAACATCCTTGCTTTTATATTTATAGGGAATCTTAGGGTGCCAATAATCACCATTTTATCTGGCTGTGGAAGGACATACTGATGAATTCAGTAATATCATATTTCCACATGTTTTAGCAACAAATTCATTCCTACTTTACATGGAGATTAAAACAGCATGAAACACAATGTAAGTAAATATTTCCACAATCCTGTTGTTCATGTTTTGCTTGGCACTACAGTGTCTGAACATCAGAGGTACTATTACAAATTAACAATAAGGGGGGAAAGAAAAGCTTGCCACACAATTATATTCAATATATATTAAAAGAACTCTGATTTTTACAAACTATTCCCACTCTCTAGAAGTGTAATTGGTTTAATGTGACTAGAGAACTGAGCATCTGATTATTCAGAGAATCAGCTGTTGATGTCAGCAGAGCAACAGCACCATAATTCTGGTGGAGACTTGCTTTCTTCTTTTTAGTATTTCACAAATCAGCCCATACATCTTTGTACAACATTTATAAAGCCTTCAAGCCAAGGTAATTTTAATGAACAGTGACATCAGGGTTTGATCCGCTATTTCGCTTCTGACCTAAAGATAAATCACTCAATATCGTCATTAGGTACTTTAATACTTGAAAAGCTGCTTATGTCCTGTGGACGCATAATCACCACCTGCAGCCAGAGGGCAAAGTTTCAAAGAGTACGCTCTCAGTAGCTGAATCACAGCACTGCTGCATGCATGGAAATTGTTCTTGTAGTCCTGCAAAGAGCATTTCAGCACTAATATTTAGATTTATACAATGCTGAAAAAGAAGCACCTCTCCAGACTGATCTTGACTTGGGCAAAAACACAGTCATGTTGGTACAAACAAGAATTCAACCACAGCACTTCCAAACTGAACTCAGTCAAAAGTGATCCTCCTTCTCCTCCCTGTGCAGGAAAGCCCAGTCCTTTACAGCGATGAGAACCACAAGCAGGCCTTGCACCATTCACTGTTTACCTAATCAAGAGCTTAATGAACATAAAACTAAGACAAAAGTGCTTTTCTTCCTATATTCTGCAACCTTTTTTCATTTGAAGAAAGGGAGGATTTCATTTAGTGTTGCCAGTATACACCCCCGAGGAAGTTAACATTGCCTCTCTTCTCCTCTACACTTGACTGTCTTGCAAGTTTAAACTAGATGCTTTTTATAGTAGAAGCCATCTTCCATTACGCATTTATACAGCAACTAGCATAGTAGTCCTAATTGAACACTATTAGAATACAAATCATGTCAAAATTGGTTGATGTTAAACCTCTTATCCCCTTTCAAATTCAACCTAAATAAAGAATTTAATCCTCATTAAGAAGCCCAAATGAACCATTGTTTTAGGATTATAACATGGTAACAATAGCTTGTAATAACAGGTATCAAAAATTATATCCGAAAATTAGTCACAGCAATACAATACTCAGAATACCACAGATATGGAAAGAACAGAGCAGAAAAACAAAAGAAAGGATAGGACACCTCAAGTGTATGGGAGATCTCCCTGTTGTATTTTCACTTTTTGAATCTTTACTGATGTTTTCTATACAGTCGCTTCAGTAGTGCTTTCATGTCTGTGCATCCAAGGTTAAAAGTGCAAAGCATCAGATGCACAGGCCAACTAACAGAGGTCTAGACTGTCTGAGTTTGTGGATATAGTCYATATAGAAACACTGTGCTGCCCCTGGTTGCAAAGGTGTCAAAATACCTTACCTCCATGACAATTAAGTATGTAGGCTTCTGTTCAACTCCTTGACAACTGAACAGTCAACTTGAGAGCACTTCTCTAACACAAGGAAACAATTCTGCAGACTGTGGTGAGCAAACTGCACTGAGGAACACGCTTCCTATATGCCTGCCTTGTACAGTCCACTTACATAGGGCAGGGCATAGGACTTCCCAACATAATTCCTCATGTGTCTAAGGAAGATACCTCCAGCATTTTATAAACCAGTCCATTTCCCCAGTGTTCCTAGCGTTGTCCCTGATAATAAGAATGGTCACCTTCTCAAGTGACCTCTTCCTGATTGGAGCAGAATGAGAGAAACAGGTAAGAGAGATGTTTCAGAATAATTTTCAATACACCTTTAGGGCTGACAGATGATTTGTTGGTCTTGCTTAACTCCAGCTTACAGTTTAAGAGCAAAGAGGCACTATTAAGATACTTGCAGTCATTAGGAATACAGATTGCCTCTAGACAACTCCTCTCCAGCAATACTTGGTTGCCAAGTGAGTGGGAAGAATGCAAAAGACAAGACATCTGAAGAGGTAAAAGCTGAACCTCCCTCTTTTCTATTAAGTTGTAATTTTTTGCAAGGTGTTAAAAAATATTCCACATTATCTGCTGTATGAGTAAAAGCCAGTGCCAGTTCCTTGCTGGACTGTTATTTTTTGCTTTGACAGTGAGAACACAAGCAGGCTTGTATTATCATTACTTTGATGAAGAGAAGATTCCAACTCATTTCAAGGCGAGTCATATATACACAATTTATCTAGAACTCTTATTCCAAAGCCTTCTCTAGCTGGATACAAAAAAAGTGAGGCTCCATTATAGATCTAAGTTTATTACCTATCATCACGCATAAGGTGAGAGCTCATGAAGGAGCATTTCTTATGTTTTAAGTTGAAACAAGCCTTTTAACTCTCAGAGAAGCCGCGAAAGGCTGCTGCCAGAAATGACAACTGCTCCAAGCCACTGAAAAATAAAAAGTGTTTTACTGCAGAACAGCATATTTTTGTACAAAGACACACACACACACACACACACACACACACAAAAAAAAAAAAAAAAGAAAAAGAAAAGACAGACTTGATTGCTGTCTGTGTCTGTTAGCAATAGGCAATCAAGTTTAGTTTGAGGGAAAAGAGATGATACAAAGATCCAAGTACACAAAGCTCAATTATGTTGAACCTACAAGACCTAGACACTGATTTGCCACATGCCATTTGCTGGTGCACTTTGATTTCAGAAGCTGACTGGCATATGGTACTGCACCAGCCCACGAGGTGAAGTGCCTACACAGATGTCCATCATTATTTCCTGCTCTTCAACATCTATTGCACACCATGTGCCTTGAAAAATACATGCAACTTTTAATTTTTAAGAACAAAGCTTTTGTCCTACATTCACACGTGAAACACTCAGCAATATTCCACTGTATCAAAGTATTCAGAGAGAGAAACCAAATCATCTCTAAGTTCAACAACATAGCCACTAATTTCCTTATCTTGTATGTGCCAAATAAAAAAAGCTTCACTCAGCACCATTTCAAACTACAAAGATGAATAGCTTGGATATTAGCAATAGAATAAAATGGAAAAAGATAAATTGGGTTAATATAGTTCCAGAAGTCAGTGTGGAGAAGAGACAGGTGAGGCACCCAAGGAATAAGGACACCTGTTCCGAAACAAGTGGAAGATATAGGAATAGGACAGATTGTTATGGCAGCTTTCACCAAGTGATGACATTGATTACTACTGATTATGTCCCCTCTGAGGCATGCAAGACATTTATTACAGAACTGAACACACATGGAGAGATGGACATTTGACTGCAAAGAATGATGAGACACTGTTTGAAGATGGATGTGCAACTTCAAACAAACACTGACACTTGACTGCAACATCCAGGCTTCCTTCTAGAGGAACATATGCTCAAAGAACTGTACCATAAAAGTGTTCTTCAACTTACTAAAAGTATTTCACATCCAGTATTGAGTAGTGTCACAGAAGAGTCGCAGAAGTCACAGACAACCATACCAGCTGAGGAACGCACAAAAGGAATTGTACATGCAGCAACATGCAGCAAGCATATGTTCCTACTTACCTGTCATTTCTGAAGGATTTTCACCCTCAGTACCGCCCACTGGCTGTAGTTTAAACTCCTGAGATCCCTCCTTTTCCTGTTAAGTTTCCCCTATGTCCTTCTCCACAGAGAAGTACCTGCAAGTCCTCATCAGAAGACTCTCCCAGATTCTGTTCTGGAGAAGGCAGAGAGTGTTCTTCCAGCATGAGGGACAGGCGTTGTGCTTGGCACAATCAAGAGGACCAGGAAACTAATTGCTTCTCTGGTATATGGCTCTCCTTAATTCACCAGTGTTAGGCCTCAGAATGACCTGGGCACTGATCGCTTTCTCCTGAGGCAGCAACTATTATACATTGACCAGAATCAAGATTCAGGCAGGTTTCTAGTTTTATGAAAGCTGGCTTTTAGTCTATGTTGCATCAATAGCTGATCTTTTCCTCCAAGCAAACCTCTACATAATTTTAAGAACTACCAGCTGGATCAAAAATCCTCTGCATGTTTAGCTATTGGCTTTGCAAACCTAAGCTAGGGTATCTCTAGCTAGGATGTCTAAAAGTCCAAAAGGAAAATTAGGAAGTCTAAAAGGCAAAGAGGATTTCTACTTTCTTAAGCTACAGTGTAAACAGAAATACTAAAAGTTACTGACTTAAATCTTGGATCTCCAGGTCAAATAAACTGACTACTGCACTAACCCCTCCTTCGCCCGTAAAGTCATACGAAACTAGTAAGTCATCAGCAATGAACAGCTTCCACCTTTAAACATCCTTATCTCTAATGGTCTGGAGATGCCTTGAGTAACTGAGAAACACTCACCTTCTTTGGTCTTTGCGCTAGTTGCTACTGCATCCCTGTCCGAGGCTGGTGAAGCACCTTGTTCCTGTTCTGCTCCTTCTGTGCTCTTATCCTTTGGTTTGCTCTCTGCTTCAGTTTTCTTTTTGGTAAAGTTTATAACACTTGGCGTGAGAGGTGGGCGTTGGATGGGTGCTGGCTTGGAGACTGGAGTAGGAGATGGTGGCCTCTGTTTTGATATGCTAGGTGAAAGTGGGCGAGTCTTTTGATTTTGTCTGCTGAAACAAAGAACATTCTTCAGGGCTAACAACGAAAATCTCAAAAAAGAAGCTCAAGACAGCAGTCAACTTTGGTTAGTTTATATTACATACCTTATTAAAAGTAAGTTCACACTCAAATTACTACTGCCTTCTCATAAAACTGAAACACAGAATTCCAAAATACTCTGGGCATCTGGAATCAGTCCTTGTGGACTAACATTAAAACAGGTCTGCTAGCACAGACCTCCATTTACKCCATGTCAAGGACTAACCTTTTGGTTCCAATCCAAAGAACTTCCTAAACTAACAAAGTTTGATTGACTTAAGTGAAAGCTTGCATGCATCCTATTTGTTTTAGGGTATAGCTCATACAAAAAAAACCCAAAAAACAGGGTATACTTTTTCTGCACGAAAGAGATGAAGGTCAGGATGCATACCTAGCTGTAGAAGGTGATGGAGGACGCTTCACCAAATTAGCAGGAGAAGGGGATCTTCTACGGGCAGACACAGATGGTGACRGAGGACGTCTTCCCCCAGAACCTGGGGACAATTTTTCTGTCTCTAATTTCTAAGAAAATATATAAAAATACAATAATGCTCACTTTCTAGGATATATTAAAGACAGAGAAAACAGGAGAGGTATTAGCACAATAAACACGTAACTTCTTAAGACGATACATTATATATTTTYTTTATGTTTTAAAGCACAGATCCAATAAATATGTTACATAATTGAAATTTCCAGAACTCTAAGTAGCAAGCAACATATCTTTTATGATCTTAGAGAGATCAAGGGTCACCAAATTCAAATCCAATTTCACTACTATATGTTTTGAAGCAATTTCTACAGGACATCTCAATAACAAAACAGGATGCCATTCTGAGCTGTTCCAAACCCCCAGATTAATATCAAGCTAAATCCTGTGAATTTTCAACAAACCTGGGTTGAATCAGGTGAACTTGCATCAGATGAAGTGGACTTCAATCTGTCGATGCTACGACTGCGCACGGGCACCTTAGGAGTTGGGACTGGGGAACTGATGGAACTGGCTGAAGCTGAACGAGGACAGAGGTAAGATTCTATAAAAGTTAGGAATTTGACAAGACAAAACGAGAACCAAGTGCACAGCATAAGAACAGGAGAAAAGGAAGAGGGAAAAAGAGAGAAAGAAAGATTGTGTGTGTTAGAGACTATACAGAGAAACACCACAGGAAGTGCACATTGCAATGGGTCGTGGACACAGACACTACCACCACACAATTAGTACTCTGGAAGCAATAGCACCAAGAATAAAACCATTCTGAAAGCAGCAGTTTGGAGTAGATAAAAATAAAATGCTTTTCCAAACAATCTCTAAATTTGCAACACATCAGTGCAACTTTCACTTTAGTCAAGCTGCATCTAGTCACAAACACTTCAGAACAGCTTTAACTCATTACAAGTTCTTTGTGTTACAGGGATTCGTTCTAGATCAAAGAATGTTTCCTCCATTCTTTCTATCAAAGACTGATTACAAAGCAGCATTACATCAAGAATCTGAGCATTACCTTGCATACTTTTCTTGTGAAATAAGCTTTTATGCAACAGTGTTTTAACTTTTCACACTTTTCTTGTGAAATAAGAATTTATGCAACATTATTTTTATTTTATTCTAATTTCTCTCTCTGATCTCTTTATTACTAAGTTTTTGTGGCTTTTATCCACATTAACAGATCAAAATAGAAGGCGTGTGAGAAACTGATCAACAGAAAACGATTAACTGTCAAACTAAAATAGCTTTGCTACCTTAAGTGTCAGTCTCCTCACATGTAGTAAGATACTGCAAAAGATATTTTCAAATTACTTCTTTTATTAAGATAATCATAGATGGATATATATATATATCTATGTAAAAATCACTTCTCTAACCAAGTGACTGATTTTTTCTTCTACAGTGTGATAGATAAATTGTGACAGATACTAGTAACTAATTTCTGTACTCCTATGGAAAACATTTTATTTTTACACTTATAGCATTTGTTTTAGGAGAACTGCATTCTGTTTGTGCTTAGTTTGTACTAAAGCACAGGTAGAAAGTATCTCTAAGTAAACTGATGTAAAAGTTATCTTTAACTCAGCAATAGAGAATAAATCACATGCTGTCAATAACAGTGAAAAAGACAGCATCTCCCCACATGACATGAATTGAAATATTCATGGTAAAAGTGGCACACAAATAGGTGTGGAAAAAAATACAACCACTGACTATGAACCAAAAAAGTAAGGAACTGATTACACAAGGGTAGCAGTGTAGAAATGTTACTGTTACCAATAAGGACCAAGTGGCATATGATAGAAAATAAAGATGGAGGAATATACTGAAGAGGAAATGAGCAAAACTGGGAATACAAGTTGAAAAGTAAAAGAGGAGAAGGCCTCCACAGTGGTGCCAGATACATATTTACTGGAGCATTCTTACAGTCACCCAGTTACCATTGTAAAAAACACATGGGACACAGCTAGGGTTTGCAATGGAATATGCCGTAGAGATTCCCGCACTACTACCAACCTGAGCTATTTTGGGGAATTACCAGCTCAGTTTGGACTAATATAAAATTACATGAGCCAGCTATGGTTTCCCTACAGTATGTGCTCTCCTTCTAATATGCCTCTGCTTCTACAATCAGCCTGAATGCAGCTGGCTCCCTGCACTTACGTTAAGACATCTCCTCTGTCATGTTCCTACAAGTTTCTCCCCATAAAGAAATCTGGGACCTACACTTATTTCTTCTGGCCTCCTTTGAAGTCCTATGTTTGGATTTTTTTTTCCTCCCATTTCCTACCAGTGTTTTCTGACAAATATGCCTCAGATTCATTTAGGGTACACTCAAATGCAGATCTCTGACTCAGTTAAGAAAAACAAAACAAAAAAGCAGCATTCAGTTCTCTGCAGAGCAAGTAAACTGACACTGGAGTTTAAAAGCCAGTATTATTCTACAGTTTTGAAAAGCAGACACGCAATACAGCATATGAATTGGTTATTGCTGACCAAAGAAAATATTAGACAAATAATATAATATGCCACCAGATATTAACTTTCCAATTCATACTAAAGAGTAGCACAGTTAGTGACTATCATGTAAGTTGCTTGCTTGAWGAGCAACTGCATAAAACTTTCAGGCTTTACTGTCCTCCTGTTACCTGAGGGATCTTGTCCATCAGCCGATAATGTAGCAGCACTTTTACTCCTAGCTAAGGAGGCCTGTGTGGGGGCGAGGAGGCGACTGATTACGCTACTGTCCAGAGGACTGACCGGGGAGCGACGAGCTAAATGACGGGAACAAATCAAAAAGGATCCAACATGAAATCATATAATGGAAGAGACAAGCAGAACCAAGCAGAGGAGGTTTGTGAGCATTATTGCAAATCATAACAGTTTTTTGGAAAAAAATACTGAAGTCATGGAGAGGGAAAACCAAACTAATAATACAGAAGAACTAAACATTGTAATCTCTGATGTGCTGGTTATCCATTGGCTGTTAATCATTTTAATGGGTAAGGACTGACACACACACAACACAGACATGTACTAAAGTTGGTCAAAACACAAAACATTTTTGAGCCAGCTCTGCAGAGCTTTCTTTCCTGGATTGCAGGAAAGACTCTTTAAGAAACAGAGGCCTCTCAAATCAAAGCAGATGGTTATTGTCAGGTGTCATCTGAATATACAAATTCACATGGACAGCATTCATAATTCTCCCATACAGGAAGCAGAATACTGTAGTTTCCAGTGTTGGCAAGAGCTGCTGGAAAGGAAAGCTTCAGAACTGTTAACTCAAAGGAAGAAAACATATTAGAAAAGTTGCTAGATTTCAGCTTTAAGAAGAGTTACTAGAAAAGAGGTATTTATAACCTAGTGGGGAATACAAAGAATGGAAAACAGACTGAAGTGAGAACAGGTTTCCTCCTTCATTTGCATGCACAAAGTTAAGGCCAGCAGCAGGAACAGAGAAGTTGCTTTTAAACTGAATGATGAAACAGAGCTTAAAAAGCAGAAGTGTAAAATTTACATAAGGGAACATATTAGTGAATTTTTTACTCTAGTTACATATAAGTCTAACAACTTTCAAATCTTTTTTGGTTTATCTCTCTAGTTTAAGCAGAGAKATATTTTGCTATCTACTTATAGCACAATTTAATTAAAATCCTTCTTACAGGATTTTTGTTCAAAGTAAGGAATTTAATCTTTACCATTTACAATTCTATCTTTACCATTAGATAAATAAAAGTCTGTACAAAAATTTTAGAGATTTGAGAAGCAAAGGAAACTAGAGAAACAGTCTATCTGAACTTTACTGTGAATGTCTTTTAAGAGAAATATTTAGCTTTATGAAACAACCACCTGGTTTTTCTTCCTTTTTCACTTTTTCTAGTTCAGGAGTGGAAGGGGGTTTACTACTCATTCTATTCAAAGATGTGCTCCTCTTCTTTTCTGTTCCTCCTAGAGACCAAGCGTAAGGAAGATTATTTTTAACAAGATATTTATATATATGATTTTCTGAACTGCCATTCCTATGCTTTTCTTTTGTCAAAAGATCATCCAAAAACCCTGATCTATCATTATGAAGCACCAGTTAGGGGYTAGGGTGCTAAATGGTGTACTTTTCTTCTCTCTCTCCATCACTCCACTTCACAAAGCTGGTTTATAGAAACCAAGTTTTGAATATCTGGTACTGGAATGTGCATAATAATATTTACGTCCTAGTGCCTGGACCACAAGCAGAGCAGTGGAAGTCTGAATGAAAACATTTATGATAAAACTGGGACATGGTTTAAAGTCAATTCCAAATACCCCATTTACTGCCTCCCAATTCTCAAAACAAGCTGATTTCTAGCACCTTTCTGTTCCACCTGTGACCCTTTGGGTGCTGACTGCTGAGAATGCAGAGGAACTTTGTTATTCAGTCTGTTTAATGAGGCACTTCTCTTTGTCGTACCTGGAAGTGAAAGTGCATGGATTAATTTTGTGTAAAAGTCTAGAAAGTCCCTTCTAACACCACCCCAACTTGCCTAAGATATAGAAGCGCAATTAAGACATTATATGGGTTTATGAATCCTTCAGAAGTGGGATATTTGTATCAGGGAAGAATCACTCCCTATATGCATTGCTTCTTATACTCCTTCCTCAGGTATTTCACTGATCACTGAGACAGGATGCTAGTCTGACAGACCTCCTGAGGCCATCTTTATATGCCTTTTTAAATACATGTAATAATTAAAAAAGGCCATTGCTCACATTCTCTACAAGCAAGAGAGCAATAAACAAGTGTTCAGCTGAGGATTAACCCAGATCACAGCTGAAGAAATACTCCACTGACCCAGGGACAAGCATCTTTATCTCATTTCCAAATTCTGCACCTCCCACTCCCCAGACACACACACATAGCAGAAGCAATCTGGTTAATCCTGCACCTGTATTTTCTCTATACTTTGAATTTAGACATCATTTACCAAACAGCCAGTTTCTTCTTGAGAGCCAGACCAARAACACAGTATTGCTCTATCTTGTTCTGCTGATCTAAATCAGTCAGTCAGTCAACCTCTAAATCCTGACCACTTGATCAGTTGGAGTCCTCTCCAATCATCTTCTACTTTAGGTCATCTGAGAAGTTTTTCTCCAGAGTGACTAAATATTCACAAAGGAATTTGAAGGTAGACAGTAAGTTTGAAAGAAATTCCAATTAGTTGATAATTAATGACTTACTTTCTCTGTTAGTTGCTTAATTTGTTCTTTACAGCCCTGTCTCTGGCTTGTACCCAGAGCTCAACCCTGCAGATACATTATATATAAAAAAATCATTTAAAATCACAGGAAGTCTCCAGTGATTCAGAGAGATTGTCCCTGCGTCTATGCCAGTATAGATATGTTCACTGATTACCTTATCAGGCATACTGTGTATGAGTACAGGAAGTTTTTCTGCTGCATCACCTTCCAAAATGAACCAGTAAAAGCACTGTTAGCTACGTCTGCRTTAGAGATTTTTCTAGTGCAGTAAATTTGATCAAAGGTTGTAGATTGACACAACACTGCAGCATAGAGCTAGCTGAATCTGTTTTCAATTTAACAGCTCTTGGTTTATTAATGCTTTTCATCTTTTGGAAAAAAAAAATAACCTGGAATACCGGCAGGCTCCTAAAACACTGGAGAAACTTCACCACAGGGAAAACTCAGACTAAAATAAACCAATTTGTGATAACACAAATCATTTTTACTTATCTTAACAACAAGTAGATTAATAAAATTCCTTGTGCTTTTCTTTTTTTTTTTTTGGGGGGGGGGGGGATTTGGAAAAGGTAGATTGACAGGATTTACAGAACAACCTGCACATAACATCTTACAGGCTCTGCTTCACATTTCCCCTCTTTAGGTACTTTATACATATGGGTAGTGGGGAGAGGAGAGGAAGAAGAGAGGACACTCACATGAATAGATTTATCAGGGAGTGGAAAGGGCAGAGATTTATCCCATCCCTCCAGCTCCTTGTTAGGACTAGTTGGGTGGTGCACACTTTACATGACACAATGCAGTCAGGAGGTTCATCCACCCTAAAGCTGTAATTCAAAATGAGACTGGAAGCCGCAAAAATTGGTAGAGGCTCTCTGGTGTGAAAACATTATCAGAAACCCATTACAAAAAGTCAAAAGGAATAACTGGATTCAAAGCTGTTTCTATTCCTTGACAGTCACTGGCACAGTAGGATTTACCCCAGAATGTATGGAAGCAGCAGTGTGTACTAACAGTTTAAGAAATGCTAATTTATGCATCAGAATCAGGCTCTTACAATACACTACTTTAATGGGCAAGGAAATTATGTCAGAGTACTCCTCTATGGCTATAATCGTGCTACAATACCAGATCAATGCAAAATAACGTCCACCCACCCAGAAAGTTCCTATAGGTTTCAAAGTAGAGTTTTTCATGCATTCTTCTGTATCTGAATTCTAATATTAGAAAGGAAGAGTGTGCCTATAGAATACAGGACTTGCATAATAGAAAGATGCCAAAAGATGATTTCCCTCCACCAAGGCAATCAAAGATTTGAAACTGTACAACAGAAGTCAAATTTTAATATTTTGTATTATTTTTAGTTTGTTGAAATTTTAGGGTGTGATTTAAGGCATGCAAACCCCTGAAGTTGATGTGAAATGATTTATGAATCAATCATTCACCAAAATTTGGCTTCAGTAAAACAATTACAGAAATAAAAATAAAAAACCAATAATCTTTACCGTTACTCTTCTCCTTTAATAGAGATCACATCAACTGGGTCAAGCCCTGAACAGTCAAGCTGGATTAACAAACTGCATGAAATGCATTTGAGATCAACACATGAAGTGAACAATACAGCTAGGGAGGAAGAGGAGTATCCTTCCTCCTTCTGCCTCCTCCCCAAGTAACAGTTGAGCAGTACAYCTACTACCAGCAGAAACACAAACACTTACTTCGATCAGAAGTGTTTAGAAGTGCTGCAGATGATGACAAACGTTTATTCACAACAGCTTCTGTTTGTTTGAGGTTTGCTGTGGAGGTGGACCGCTTGCTGGCTGTGTAAAGAAGTGGTTACTTTAGACAGACACTTCGTATCTGAGGAAGCACCTTTCACACACACTTCTGAGACAACTTTGGAAGCAAGTACTACATCCTGAAAGCTATTTCCAGTTTTGTTTAATGAGAAATAAAGATTTTTTTTTGTTGAACTTTTGAGTATACTTGATGCAAGTAGCCCAAGTTATAACTTACACAGAAATGGCGTTAGTTTTACTAGACTCATGTCAAGATTTTGTGCATGTGAACAAGAGATTTTTAAGCCTGTGCTCCTAACATGTAAAGGTAAAGGCTATTGAGATTGTGTGTTGTTACCAGACTGACAAGATATATAGTAATAAAAAAAACCCTTGAATAGCAGTAATTTTTTTCTTTGCTCCTTTCACCCAGGTGTGTTAAAACTGTTAACTCATTCATTTGCTAGTTAGTGAAAACAAAATAAAACAAATGCTTTTGGAGGGATAAAATAAGTCCTGAGGAAAGATAAGAAAGCATTCCTACTTCTGAGTATTTCTCAAGGGTTGCTCTAACCATTTTAGAAATTTCTGAAATTTTTTTCTAGGAGTTATTCTTTAAGCTCATGCTTCCTACCAGTTTTCCAATTCTTCTAAATAAATTGTACCAGAATATGTTTAAAAAAAATCTATAATCACATATCATATTTTAAAATTCCAAGTTTACCTCAAGCCAAATGAAGATTTGCTTTTTAATTTCAGAAATGCTCTTTCAGGATGTAGACTATTCCAAAGTGGGAAAATGCCTTGGAAAAGCATGTATTTGTTACTATGGAAACTCAATAAACAGAGAATAGCAGTGCACACAAAGCATTGCAGACTAGCACAGGAAACAAAAAATCTATACATCAAACATGAGTAATTGATTTTGCTGGCACATTGGACAACAAAGGTGATTAATGCGAACTCATTAGTGCATAAGTAACGCCAAAGGAAAAAGCAGCATTACTCACCACAGAGGCAGCTTCTTTTCCCTTTGGCTAGCATGCTATAGCAGCTCCTGGTAGAAGCAGCCAGGACACAAGGATGCATACGGACAGGCCTGCCTCTCCACTAGACTTTCGATACATGTACCCAACCCAGGCTCCTGCACCACTACGAGCCACTGGACTCCTTCTCAAAGGAGCAAAACCATGTGAAGTGAAAACTAGATTAATTTGCCACAGCAAATTAAGAGAAAAGCCCCCAGAGGGTAGTGGGGGGAGGATGGGGGATCTGTTGAATCTGGTTAAGAAGTGGAGATCTGAGCTTTTCAGGTATTTTTCTAAGGTAAGAAAAAACGGTATTTTGTGAATGAAGACGACCGAGCAAAAACATCAGGAAAACTGGTAATTCTTGTATCTGGYGTTTTCAAAGGGAAACTCTACCCTCTAGTGGCCATTCTTAAAAGAAATCTTGGCTACTGCATTTACTTCAACTGTGCAGAAATCAAATGCCTTCAAATGTCATAGAGGTATTTTAAAACAAATTTCTCTTTGTTCAAATTAGGACTTCAACACTTGCATGAAATCTGAAACTTGGTCTATCACTTGCTGAGATCCAAAGGACAGAAAATTAAATCTTCCCTTGAGAAACATTACAATAAGGAAAGTCTTTTTCAGCAAGTTTACAAATTCTTGAGGTGGGCTATGTTATTTAGTCAAGAGACTACAAGTGATGAAACTTCCATTAGAAGACTCAGAAGAAAAACAGACTGTTCAGACAAAAAAAAAAAAAAAAAAAAAAAAAAAAAAAAAAAAAAAAAAAAAAAAAAAAAAAAAAAAAAAAAAAAGAGTATCAGTGTCTATTTTTCATGGGGAAAGAAGGCAAAGTGGTAAGAGTATGGGCTAAAATCAATGTCTTTGACTGAAAAATTAATCTGTACTATATGTTACCACTCCAGAAGAAAGTATATTCATGCAGATATTTGAGCTTTTTCCAGAAAATTTTAGTTTGCATTAATTGCCTAGAGAGCTTAAAAAAATCAAAGCCTTTATGATCAAAATATTTTTAAATATATCATCAGAGGGCCTCAACTTTTTCCCTATTCCAGTAATGAGATACTTCTGAAAACTTGAAAGCTTTGGACAATTCACTAGGAAAAAAGCTGCAGAAAATAGGATATTCTTGAAGAACTTAGCTTGATTACATAGGTAACAAACTCTTCYGGATTTTGGGAGGAAAGTTAAATTTAAATTACTTGCATGCAAAGGAACTGAACTGAAAGAAGCATATAGCATAATCCCATATAGTACCAAACATTTGTATTTTTTAATAGAGATGAAACAAAAATGTAGCAACCAAGCCAAAGAAAGAGTATGACTGTCACACAGCAAGGCTTGTAGWGGTAAGGGGCTAGAAAACACAGTACTTTAAGAAAATGATTATGAGAAACAGCAGCTCTCAACCCCAGCTTCTCACTGAGTTTCACTGAGAGGGGGTGCTGGAGCACTGCCTATCTCAGGTTGGATAAAATTAGACTAAATAAATATTATCCGTCTCTTAGCTCCTCCTAAGTTCCTACTAGTTTCTTTGTTTAGAAAGGGGAGTATCCAGCAGCCCAATTTCTATTCCAGTGGCACATGTTTCTACTTAGGATGAGCCTGAACAGCTAGTTTTGTTTAGCACTCCGGACTAAACTTCTCCCATTTGCAAGGACTCTGTCATCCAGGATGCTTTATTACACAGTCTTGCCATTTCACCTGAGTTTTTTGGCAGACTCACATCCTGCATGTTTCATCTTAGCACTGACAGCAGTGTCATTAATGTAACATTTGACTCTAGGGCTTTCATCAGTCTTTAAATTTCAGATCATCAGTCCGGTGTTCGGTGCAGTCTCACTGACTCACATTCTGTAAATAATACAAAACGTCTGTTGGTTGTTGAAATGTTCAGCTATATGGGGTTTACTTTCCAGAACATGTTACTTCCACCACTGATAAATGCCGCTCTACTAGTCAACGTTCCTAAATGTTATTGTTGACATGGCCRGTCCATGGAAGAATGTGTCTGATTTTGTATTTTTTTGCACAGCAATGCAGTAGACAAGAAAGACTCTTCAGCAGTATTTGGAAGAGCTTTAAAATAAAGAAACTCCAAAAAAAAATCTCCCCTTTATTACAAATGCTTTATCATTTTAAGAAATGGAACCTCTAAATCTAGATTTGCCATAGAAACGGATGGTAGAGAAAAAATATCACATGAAACTTGTTCTAAATATGCTCTTAAAGAAGGTGCATTACTCAGTAACGATGATTTAATGCAGCAGAATTCATAGGCTGTCATTTTTCAAAAAAATCCCCAAATAATTGTTTTCATTCCAACAATTACACAAATATAAGGAGGAAGAGACCTAATAAGGAGCTTAAAAACAAACGAATAAAAAACCTAACCCCCCCCTCCCCAAATGAAAAAACCCAGGTAGATTTGTGTGTCCTATACAGCATGGGTAGATTAYTAATGACATCCCAGAAAGTTAAAAAGCTAAGGACAATCCTGATATGAGAAGAAATAGGAAAAGCATGAATCCAATCATAGTTTCACATTATCCAGCACAGGTAAGATGACTGTACATTTGAAATGTACCRTCAACTTGAAGATTAACACAGATTTCAAACAGTGTGAATGACAGAAATGTCTTGGTCAAGCATCACGTCATCTTTTCATCTCCATAGCCAAATTTTTCAAAAGTAGTGCCAAGTTATTCAAATTCATCTAATGCAGCAGAACATATATATTCGTCCTGTTACTACTTTATGATAAGTAAGGTAGACCTTAAATGTTTATTTTCACATCAGAAGTGTGTTTACTGGATTGGGCTTTTTAACGCACTATGGGTCAGGTCTTCCTCCATGATCAAAAGGTTAGACAAGACTAATTTCCTAGCATAAAGTAGAAGACAGTAAAGGGCGTATTTTGTGTTTGTTACCAAGTTTAATTTCAAAATTAGAGAAGATAGGAAAGAATAGAGGAGGAAAAAATGGTGTTTTCCTTTAGAAATTAGACAAGTTTGATATCCTACCTTCCAAGTAAAATGACACTGTAATGTGGAATATTGGATTTATATGTATACCCAAGGAACGAATGTTTAATAGGTAAACCAATTCAGTCAAATTGGCTAATTTCAGAGAAAATTAGGGATTCATGCTGAGCACAGAAAGAGAGACCTTAAACAAAATACACATGCTTCTGCTGTGTTGCCAGAATAAGCCAGAGTAGCTAAATCATACTCCAAGAGACTTTCATTACATTTTCAAGTCTCATATTGTCAGCATTATGAGACAGCTGTATTGAATTCGTAATGCTGAGAGCATGCAAAGATTTTCATAATTTAGATGGGTCTCAGCTGAAGGCTATCATCCTCAACTACAAAGAATAATTTCCCATATTAGACATATAGACTTCATGAATTTATCAGCAATCCAGAGGGTTTCTACAAATATCTTTATCTTTGCACTGAAAATGCTAGAAATCCAGTGAAAATGCATTTAATACATAGAATTGTGTTTATATAAATGGCCAGGTCTGGTTTCGCAGAGCATTCCATAGAAAAAGCATCAAACTGCATGAAGAAGTCATTCCCTTTAAGAAAGATTTTCCGAAGTATCACTTGATTTTATAAATGCTACTTCATTTGCTGGCAAAACAAAACAAAACAACTCCTACTAAGTACTTTCTGCAAATTAGGAAACAATAAAGGGGTTCAAAAGATGGACTTTTTTTTAAAAAAATCAGACTACTGTACTAATTTATATTCAAAATACATACAGCTAGGAGTATCTCTTCTCCTCTCCCATGCTGTGTCCAGTCATCTTTAAAAACCCAAATGCATATATCCTTTCTCTCAAAATTCCCTCAGGATGCTATGACTTAATCTGTAGTTTAATTAGCTGGTAGGGATAGTTAAATACATAGGGGACTGTTTTCCACTTAGGAATCACACTGGTTGCACAGCTGGCCTAGATCCAGGAAAAGCTCTATGTAAAGATGGTTTTCCTTAGTTTCAGAGAAACAAGAACTGAACTTTAAAAGGTTAGTAGCGAGTGTAAAAAAACAGAAAAAGAACATTTTGGAAATCAATACCGCCAGTTCCACCTTCATCTGCAACCTGCGGTTCTGCAGAAGAAGAAGGTTTGTAAGCTAAGTCACAAGGTCAAATGGCAATCAGCCAAACCATGGGGAGGCTATATATTACAGCGATAATTTATATCATAAGCATTTCCAAACATGTTATAAACAAACACTATCTCACTGATAGACAAAAACGCACTGCTAAAACAGATGCTGAAACATACTCAATACAATTCCAATAATTCAGAAGACAGGCTGACTTGAGGAGTGTTTGTTTTTAATTTATTCTTCGACAATTACTTATTTTAAGTTACTCACTGTAATTACTACTGACTGCACAGTGTTACTATCCTTAGAAGTCCTTCTTTTCAAATGAGAATTCAATCAGACTAACAGGTRATTATAAGTGGGTTTTATTTCCCTTTCAAACACAACTGTAACAGAAGTTCTTCCAGTTAGGCACTGCATGAGAAAATCACTCCCAGTGCAATCCTGATTTGCTGTTCTAATTGCAGAATGTTAATAAACAGAAACTGCTGATTTGTGAAACATAACAGTCTGAGCCCATATTAAAGATCCTTAATATACATCACCTAATCTAGGACAGAATCTATTCTCCAAGAAGCTTGGACACTGCCCACTGCATACCCTTACCCACTGCCAGTTATTCAAACCATCAGTTAGCATTCTGTAACATTAAGGGTATGTTTTCCATAGAATAACATAGTATTTCTTTTTCTGTTTTATCATCACTGTTAACATAGCATTACGTGTTCTGCATCTGAAGGAATGAGAATTATTTTAATATTCAGAATTACAACTCCCCTTATCTGATGGTTTGGGGCACAGAATACAATGCTACCAGGTATTGTATCTTCTGTCTAGCAAAGCCAAAATCTTCCCAAAGCCAAAATCAGCTATGGGTCTGAGCAGCATTTCAGAGTGAGTACAGGTAAAACTCTTCTACCTCAAACCTCCCTGTAAATCCTGATACAAGAACCAGGAGAAGTAAAAAATGCCCAGGTCCCCTGGCTACACTTGCCAGTTCACCCATCATATTCTGTATTTAGCCATGCTACTCACCTGTTTTGCCTTCTGAATCTGGAGTGACAGACCCTCCCCACGACCACCTCTTCTGCCGCGTTTCCAGCCGCTGACTTCGTTCCAAGGTACGGTGCACAACTGCTTCATATCGCTCCTGTTATCAAACAACATCTCTGTGAACCTATATAATCATTAACAAGCACAATCATGCCAGAAGACGAACTACACATTTTTTCCAGTAAGATATAAAATGCATTACCTGTATTGCCTGATAAGAAAAGCTTCTGTTGTAAAAACTACCACACAAACAATGTTGATGACAATTGACGGGTTCAAAACACTGCAAACATGATTAGGCTAAGCTAAAGCACAGACAACCTGTCTACTCTTTACTTTAAATAGCTACATTTGGTGTGTTAACAGATTCCCTACATTTTCTAAATAGAGATGAATCCCAAACTGAGTTAAAATAATTGCTTATAGTGTGGATTGTTTATATTCTGAAGGTATTTCTAAAAGCTGCTTAAAATTCTCCATTATAAAATATCAAGTATAAGGTTATTTGTATTTGCAGAGTACCATACAAGCACTGCCCCAACTCTTAACAGATTTTGAYATTAACAGAAATACAATGAAACCAGAAACAGCAAGATATGAAGGCAAAACTGCAAAAAGACCCCTGAACTCCCGATTCAGCAACTACTGCTGAAAGGATAAAGAATATGAAGGTAGCTTTCTCCTTTGTCTTCAGACTAGTATGTGCTAATGGGGAAACTTCAGTTCTTGTGCATAAAGATGAACTGTAACCATATTACACGATTTCTTCTCCATCAGCAGCCAGGTTTCCATACATGCATCAACAATAGATTTGTTTTCTGGAACAGTCACATCCCAAATGATTTTCTGAAGCAGTATTTGCTGCTGATACATTACAGCAAGATGCCAAGGGGACTCATTATCCAAACGTTTTTCCCCTCTTGAGGACAGAATGCTTTTACCTTCGTTCAACAGCATTTCACAATGTGGACTAAAAAAGTGCCAGTGTAAAACAGACAAATCAAACTTGGAAACAATGTGAAAAAGATGAGATTAAAATTAAGATTAGCTTTTTTTTTCCCTTAAACAAAGTACAACTAGATTCAACTAAAATACCGAAGTATCCAGACATTATGCAATCTGTAGGTGACATTTCTGGGAAGATATGTGCAGTGTGATAATTCCTGAAAATAAGAACTGAAGACATAGGCCTCACTCTACAAACAACAAAAAATCAGTTATCAGCTCAACACATCAACATAATCAGTTGGCAGATGTAGAGAATAATTGAATAATTGTGAGTGGACAGATATCTCAATCTTAGCCATAGCTAATTGCCTTCAAGACGATTCCAAGAGAGAGAACCACTTATTTTTCCACATTATTCTCAACTGTGATTCTTACTCTACATTATTTAAGGAAGGTGATTAACTAAAATGAATTAGCTAATGTACTATACAAAACTATGGGAGACCGTGAATTTTTTCATGCACTTATACCTGCAAAACTTACAAGCGTAGATGGTATCTTGCTGGCAAAGAAAGTTTCTTTAAAAGCGATTGTTCTCTAATGCCAGAGTCTGAAAGCCAAGATCTGTTTTCACTTCCCAGTTAAAAGCAAAGTTTACAGGTCAAGCGTACCCTGTATTCCTACCTGCTAATTTCTTTGTGTACAACACTGTCTACAAGTATGATCTTCCCCTAGGGATCAGGTAAAGACAAAGTTAATACCATCAAATGCTCGCTGGCTAGTCCTTGTTCTCTTTGATCACTCATCCAGATGGTTGCTAAAAGGTATATCCACTATCTTCCAAATTGCATAAATAACGTACTGTACATGTAACGGTAACATATCTCTTGAAGCACAAGGGATGGCTTTGCTCAAAGTATTTGCTTAAGAGATGATACCGCATCAGACATAATCTGATCACATCTTAGATGATACCACATCTTAGAATCTGCATCACATTTGATATCCACCAGCAGACCTGTTCTTCAGAAGGGGTGACAAGTTCATGTATTTATTTCTACTTTCAGCTTCTATGAATCTTACAACAATGAGTTCCATAACTCAAATAATGCTCTGTTGGTCAATGTGCAGTCAAAGCAAAGGTAAAGAGACAGTCAGGTAAGAACAGTCAATATAGCAGCAACAGTGAATTAGAAAAACCTGAAACATGACCTTCTTCGGTCACAGTTGTGTTCTTAGGAAGCAAGACACAGGAAAAATCTAAGACTAGTCACCCACGCTAATTTCAGACAGACTCTGTAAAGAGCAAGTTCACTAAAAGGAAGCTAGAAATCTAGCAATGAGGTTTCTTTTTCCATTCATGTTAAAAATAACCAAGCGCCAAACAGTAACTGAAGTTCCTGAAGTCCAGAGTGCCACAGGTATAGTTAAAACTAGGACAGGGACGGGGGAGGAGGAGATGAATCTATACAGCCCACTGTACAGATGTGTAAAACATCTTTATGCTTTAACACACAGAGAATTCCTGCAACTTTCCAAGCAAACCAAAACAGGATGATGTAATCACTCTATTTTTCCTCACTTCAGGATATGGTAAGACCACAACATAGGAGTTTCTGTAAGACTATACAACTTTGATACACATTACCTTTTCCTCCTCTATTTTTTGTTTTCTCTTTTCTTCTACTGCTGCCCTCCGTTGTTCCTCCTTCTGCTTCTGTTCTTTTAGCTTTCTCTGCCTTTCTTCCAGTTGTTTTTCATACTGAAGTTTTGCTTTTCTTTCTTTTTCAAGGATTTGTGTCTCTTTGGCAGCTGTAAATTTTTATGAGAAATTAAAATCAAACTTTATTCATCAAGATTACAATGCAGCATAAAAGCAAGAGACTTCCAAGCAAAACTATCACTACTTAAACGTAAAACATACAGCAAAATTAGTTTGTAGTGTTGGATGACACTGCACATGACTACAGAGTTGTCTTTAATTCTGTCCCTAGACATGGCATGATATACCTAGGATAGGCATGAACTGGAACTTCTTCTGCCATTAGACTTTACTGACTACACAGAAATGTCAGGATATGCATATATGCTATATTATGCATACACTTTTCCCGCCACCGTACTAGTAAGCTAAATATCAAAGGGCAGAATTTTCTGTGTTGTGATTCTCAGTTTTTTACAATAAGATATAACGAAAAGACATAAAGTACTGCRAAGATGGAAAAACACAGCAGTTATCACATCTGAGTTGAGAATAATTATGTTGTTATTCTCCACAGCCTCCACCTAGAGACAGCTGTGCATAGTTTAACAGGAAGCTTCAACTCCTGCAACAAAATGCTAGCAGTTAAATACACAGCAGAGACATGTTCTGTAGCTAGACAGAAGAAATGTACTGAGAGACTAGATCATTACATCAGCATGCACAAGCAGTATCTACATACAAGACCCAAAAGTACTTCTAAATCTACATATGCCCCAGTCCTATCCTCTCTCTACCTTAGGATAAGAAAAACATTCCCTTTCCTACATGCTTTTGCATATACGTGAGGAAACACAGACATGCTAGAGAGAGAGAGACACCTGTCCTCACAAGCTGAGAGACAGAGGATCAGTACTGCAGGATTTATGGTGACCCTTGCTGCACATATATGCATCGAGATTCATATCACAAACAGCACAAATCTGAGCAAGAATTTTATACTCTTCCCTGGGTCTTTGGTTCTTAACTAAGATAAAGTGTATACTGCCAACACTTCAACTGAGTCTTTTCAGTTTGCTAAGGAACAAGGAAAGAAGGGTTCAATGGCAATCAAGCCATTAAATTTTTCTGCTTTTTTCTGAATCACCCTTTCCCAAACCTTGGTCTTCAGGGCTACAGGAAGCAGTTCTAAGCTAAGAGATACTATTTTGTAAGTGTTTTTGTTAAGGTATTCAGTGAGAAACTGCTTAAATTTGCTTGGCACTCTCTAAGAAATGGAAGCTAGAAAGCGACATACAGCTTCAAGAAACTAAGAATTTCTGGAATGTTTTCCTCTCAAATCTAACTTCCCCATTCAGGTTCACACAGTCACTAAAGTGAGACACACAGTAGATCTTATTGTTGCCCCAAGCAAGCTGAAAAAGTGACAGAACAAGGAGTAAGAGAATAAATTATTTTTTTATGACAAATATTTTAGGAAATTATATTTATAATGGAAAATTAAAATACCATTTTGCTTTTCCCGTTCTTCCCTCCGCTCTCTGGCTAGTCTTTGTCTTTCTTCTGTTCTTAGAGTGGAACCATCTATCACTATCAAAAAAAAATTAAAGATAKGTCCATTATTTTGAACATTTAAATTAAGTAGTTGTAAGTCTAAACTTTTGAAAGAATTGTGGAACATCCTGAGACACATACCATCAAAGCACTGCACACTTTATACAGAGATTAAAGATGTCATCTGTAAAATTTGGAAAAGGCTGACTACCCTTTCTTTCCCCTTCMCGTTTCCTCAACCAATCTAGTATCTTTAACAAGATCAGCAGAAAGTAGACACAAGATTAAAAGGTCCAACATATACACCCCAAAGATAGCCTGAGCAGAAGTCAGTCATGTTGTGAGAACACAAGCTTAATCCAAATATAGTTCTGGTCCTTATTCTTCTATGTGTTAACTCTTATGATCCAGAAAGACAGGAAACTAGGAAAACTCGATCTGGGAACAGTGAGCTTACTTGTCATCTAAATCTAAAGTGCTTTAGAATAGGCTAGTCTGCAGGCTAAGCAGAACTAAGATTTCTTGAGCCTTTGTAGGTATAAAAACATAAATTTCAGGCAGAAGCAAACTGGTAACCAGACCAGAACACACAAAAAACTAATTTACGTTCTCTGTGATGCCCTGCCGAAAAGATAGGCAATTTTAGCAAATGAACTCCGAGCCAAGAAGAAAATCTGTCATCAGAATCAGACCATTAATTAATCTACGAAGCATGCCAGATGCTTCAAGCTCTGATCTCTTTTGAAGAAAGAGCTTTTAAAAATATGTTTTATTCATCCTCACCAACTTTCCCAGTGAACCCAGTAGTTCATTAGAAACAATGACCATAATTATACCTGGTTTAGTTGCTGTCTTTATGTTTATTGAGGTCTGGACTGCAACAGGGCTAACACCACTTTGGCTTCTTCTTTCTTCTGCTATGGCTTGGGCCGCAGCAACTGTGAGAAAAGAGTCATTCCATATTAAGAAAAATGTTCTACAACTATATCTCACAAAAGAAAGCTGTGAAATCTATTTAAGGCTGCAGAACCTTTTATTACAAACTGAATCTGGGACTGCTCATCTTATAAACAAACAAAATAAAACTTTAGGAATTGCACTGTATTTGTATTTCATTCCAAACACTAATCTTTCTTGACAGAGACCASGAGAAAGAGAGAGACAGAACTTGTCAAATGCGATTTAAGACCTGGCACAGCTTTTTTTTTTTCATACAAATGATGGTTAAAAAACCTTTTGTTGAAACATGTAGGCAAGGACTATATAGTTTCCAAAAAACCTAACTTGCTAACAGTGAACTTTTGCAAGAAGCGAGACAACATCTGGTAGACTTAGAGTCCGACTTATACTTAATAATACAGACTTTCTGCTACCATATTTGTATTTGCAGACACTGGAAATACATATAGAATACAACAGAATAATATTCTTAGGAGCCCCAAGCAGGGAAAGCTTTCTTAAGAGCTTTCATTACCTCATGACATGGAACAGAAAGTGGATTAGCTGTATAAAGTCAACCATTAAGGAATGTTTAGAAAGTATTTCTAAAATTGGATCTATAGGAATAAATCATACTTATAAATCAGACTCCACATCAATAAATAATTCGAGCATTCGTGCAGAGACCCTTTCACTTCATTCAAGTTTTGCTGAGGTGAGTGCAGTGGGGCTACAAGGCTCCGTGCAAAAATCAAATTCTGGCAGTACTAATTTMATTAATTAACAAAACCCATTAAAAACTCAGGAAGACAATTTACTGTATCACTTTGCACAGATTTTTATTTTGGTATCAGCTTTCACTTTAATTAGTCACCTTTTAAGAGCACGAAGGTGAAGTGTTACAAAGAAAGAAGACAGGGCAACCTGCAGGACTCTGCACCACCTTCCTGCACAGCACTGACTGGCAGAGGGTTTTTCCCACAAGTGACATGTTTTCCTCCTCACCACTGTTCAGTCTCTTTGGGTGACAGACTAAGGGAAATAATTTGGACTCTTAGAAAAGCTTAACTTTGGGGAAAAAAGCAAGCAAACAAAAAATGGAACAGACCAGACAGCACAACACCAAGGCAGCAAAGCCGCATTTGCAATAAACTACAACGCAGTGATTAAAAAAAAATGTTAACACCTGTTTTAAACAGAAAAGGCAATTCTCAAAAGTAACATACAATGTTCTGTAATTTCAAGCATAACTTGAGGGATGAATAGTAAAATTTGGTGTTATATTTAAGARAAAGAAGGCAGCTTTTCAATGATTTCAGGCTTTCCTTTAATAGAGTAGCACAGAACGCAAAGGAGGAAGGAAGAGTCTCTCTCTCCTTCATGTATTTCCATGACAACTAGCTCTGTCATGGTAATAATCCTCCCTAAGGCTGTGCCCAAGAACAATCACCTCAAAGTGTTTAATCCCATGTGATGGCAGTGATAAATGCTGATTACAATACTTATTCAGCAACTCTAAATTGTCACCCGCAGCTGTTGCCATGTCGTGAATTAATTTTTCATTGCAGCACCAAACAAAAGTCTTCCTCAATTCTCTCCATTACATCTCTGAGGCTCTTTTCAAACAAATAAGAGACTAGATACACTGCAATATGGTGAGATTACCAATTGGCAAAGAGAACAGCTTAAAAAAAGAGGGCATATTATAATTTCACTATGTATATAAAACATCAATCAAAAAGCTGATTTTGTACAATATAGCATGCCATACAGCCAAAAATATGAATCCAGCTCAGTGGATCAACCAGAAAACAAAGTTTGCACAGCCACATATCCTGAACCCAACCACACTTGAAAACAGTGCAATACGAAACAGCCTATTGCAGGTTTTTCTGAGAACAGGAACRTATCGCCAGAACATTTATGTCCAAGCACACCGTTGTAGAGCACAAAGGCTAAAAAGAACATAAGCGACTTTAAATATGATTTAAAATTAAGATAAGTGCAGAAATCCAATTGCATTTTTTCTTCTGTCCCCATGAGGGCATAGGTGAGAAAGGACAGGAGACGCACAGGCAGACTGAGCCACCTCAGTGAGGCTCAGATGGAAAGGAGCASGATGGAATAAATTCACCCTGCACACAAACAGGTTTATTTGAGTCCAACACTAGAATGTTGCCTCAACTCTCAGAAATGACAAACATCTGATTTTTTTGTAACAAAGCTACAGTAAGAAGCAAGTTGTAATTTAAAARGGTACAAAATTAATCTTATTTTACTTCCAGAGTATTTTATGAATAGAAATCTTGATGAACAAACCAGTAACAATGCATTTATGAGATTATGTATTTATTTTAAAAAAGAAACGAATAATGTTCATGATGAGAAAGTGCCAATTTCAAAAATGTGTCATCTCTGCAAGACAATTAGTTCATCTTAAAAATATAACTAAGGTTGAAAAAAATTACTTGAGGTTCTATAGAAGAACAGCAAAGTAGGTTAGAGAAACACTACAACTTGCAAAGGGCACGGGGGGAAAAAAAGGCTTCAAATACTTAGCAAAAGTATTCAGCATGTCAGTTAAARTATTTATGTTCGCTGCTTCAATGTCCCAGAATTTGAATAGAAACAACGTGCTTACAAATTTGAAACAGTAGATTTAAAGGCACTAGCAGTACAGCCTCATGTTACATGGACATAATCCACTTAACTTCACTACCACAGAAACTTAGAAATAAAAGTGAACTAGGGATYTAAGCAAAAGATTAGTAAAGGCAGAACAATCATCACACTTGATGCATCCCCAAGAACTGTGACTGAACCTCACAAGTTCACCATCCTCAGATCAACAGAAATTTTAACAACCTTTCTGATTTTTATCATAAATTTAAAATAGAAATTTGTGATCTTTTAAAACCAGCGTTCTACAGCTGTAAGAAAAAAAAATGAAATTGCATGCTATTGTACTGTGCAACCTTTAAAAAATACATTTTTTATTTTGCTGTAATATGAATAAATTCTAACTTTCAACAATACATATATTTAATATTTAAATATTAAATATATATGTATAAATATTAAAAAGGATGCTTACAGGTCTTTTAGTACAGTTTTCTGTAACGAACGCTGTCATCTGCTATGGAGTGAAGCTTCACTGAAAAAAATTTTACACAAAAGCAATCTATCTCTGCGAAATGAGCCTAATACTTCCCTAATCATTGACAATACCCAGAAAGGAAAACCAGTTAATAGCCATTTCACTGCAACCCATGTCATTTGCCACATTACTGGGGGATGCATTCACCAAGATTTCTACTGAACCTTCATCCTCATTTAACATTATGTATCTGGTCAAGTATATTATGAACAAACCAAACCAACAAAAGCATCAAGAATTGCCCACTCCTTGAGGCAAGACACCAGATAAAACAAACTATTCTGTTTCTTTCAAATATCCTTCAGCTCATAACGTAGCTAACAACACAAGTATGACGGTGCTCTCCTTGCTGAGTATGACAGCACTTCCCCTCACCRATCAGGTTTCCAATATGCCCTGATGAGACTGGAGCTAAAAATAAAACCTAATTTCTATTTCTATCCTTGCCCTGAGGTAATACTCTTGGCCCCTGCCAAGGAAGACTGTCAAAGGACCCACACTGTTCTTAGTAAAACTCATCAAGAACTGTACTGGCTCTGTATCTAGCAAGGTTTAGGACTTMCATCACATCTTTTTCAGGGTACCTTTGGACTGATAAAACACTYTTCCACTCTTCCTTTCCCATACTGAGCGAGAAAGAAAGCAGAACACACTGATTTTCACAGCAATCCTTCTGGTTGTTATGATTTAATGACTCATTATGAAAACAAACAAAAATTCCAGATTGAGTCATTGAAAACTAAGGTTAGGAGCTCTCCTGACCGTTAAGGTTTGTTATCTAAACCTTTTCTAAATCTAAATGTTTTCAAAAAAGTTTACAGCAGGTAATAAGTCTGTATGCTCTGAATAAAACAATACTGAATTCTACTTGCATCAAATCTGCAATATGCCATTTTTGTCTTGCTCCGCTATAGCACTTACTGTTTGCCTAGCTGCTAGTAATCTTTTTCCGTAAAACATTTCAGATCCTGTTTCTTTTAATAATTTTTTTGGCACATGCTCTTAGGAAAGCAGGAGAA
Organism: Rhea americana; assembly: GCF_003343005.1. Taxonomy (NCBI): domain Eukaryota; kingdom Metazoa; phylum Chordata; class Aves; order Rheiformes; family Rheidae; genus Rhea; species Rhea americana. Next base: position 1,139,037 of record NW_028187177.1, on the reverse strand, counting down.
GTTAGGATTCTAGTTGGAGATCTCTGTGCATTTTCTTTTATGCTGATTTCCATTCATTAATTAACATAGGTTAGACAGACGGGTGCAAGATGATATGGTACTGACAAGTACTACTTTTACACCATCAATCCTTGCTCAGAGGACAATCCTTGCTCCAGAATAAGGATGCACCCTCACATAAACAGGTAGATAACAACAACAGGCAGAAAGACGCTCTATGCTATCCTCGTCTTCTCTTTCTTYCTACATTTTCCCAGTAACTCTCACCTCCCACTTTGGGTTGCAGTGGCTGACTGACTCCTCCACAACCAAACACACAAGCCTCCCAGTAGGCACCTCCTGACTGACCAGCTGGAAGGCAGATGGTTCTCCTGTTTTGTCTGGTCACTCACCAGATGGGGAAGCACAAAGACCTCCATAAAACAGCACATGCCGTCTCTCAGCTTTAGTAGGCCAAAAGAGCTTCATGTTGTCTTCTCCTTACTCTAGATTTTGTTTGCAGGCTTTCATTTTATATTTACTCCCTATATGTGTTACCTATTTTATTACATTAATGTGCTTTTCTCTCCCACAGAACTTGTCATGGTAGTATTTAASTCTACTTCTGCAACTAATTCTCTAAAACAATCTGGTTTTCTTCTCAGTGTTYGAGATAGTTTAGGATGATTTCTTTAATTCATCATAAATACAGACTGCACTGCAAAACTGCTCAATACAAGCACTTCTTTGTAGTGTATGAACAGCGGGTCCACAAAAAAACACTTGAGACATTTTTCAAAAAAACGTAAGTTATTATTTACCCTTAAACATCTATAGCTAG
>NW_028187177.1:1055918-1138157 GCF_003343005.1 Rhea americana | reverse complement strand
AAAAAAAAACAAAAAAAAAAAAACCCACACCCACAAAACACTACTTACTTTTAATAAGGCAACCTAAAAGGACACAGCAGAAGCAATCTCCAAGACATGTTACTACATTTATTCAGCCTAAGGCATGCTCAGAGAGGCACCAGTAAGGTTACTAGTTAGAGTAATTTGTGGGTTGATCTCTGTTCACTTTTCCCAAGGGGAAGAACACAAGCTAAGCCAAACTTGAAGGTAGTAAGAGCACAGACCAAGGAATCAAAATTTGTCCTTAGAAGAAAGAGCAGCCATCTCAAAAAATTTTCTATAGTCAGAGATACCATATTATTGTYCAAAAGCAGCATAACCTCAATGGAAGGAATCATTCTCATTCTTGCTGTGTCCCCTGTTCTCTTACTTTAAACTTTCTCACACTGCTCYGCCAAGAGTTAGGCTCCTCTCTACTCAGTCATGAGGCAACTGCCAGCCTAGTGCTTAAAGAGGAAGATGAGGTGTCACCAGCTCTTGCAGAAGCCATTTTAACACTGGTAGGAAGCACTGCATGAAGCATGTGCACAGAAGGCTCTAAAGGAGCTGACAATCTAAATCCACCCCCTTCTCTGAAAAAGAGATTAGGCTTCACAATTTGGGGTTCTTTATTAGTAAGATATGCTATTACTCATCACCTGAAAGACACAAAACTGAACTGTGGCAGATACTCTATTCTCAATTACTCACTAGCTCTCCGTTTCCTTCTGTTTTTTTCCCCCATAGTTCTTACTCACTTTCGAAAAGCCAAGTGAAAAAGCTTTGCATTTAGCACAATCCAGCTTTCTCCAGGCCTTTAAGAAACGGCTCCTTCACCAATCACTTTTGATATGATAATATGATTTGTACAAAAAAGATATTTCAAARGAGAGAATTCTCCAGTTCACAAATTCCCCACTCTCTGCAATGTTTAATACAACTCAGATTTCCCTGCTCTATCTGGCATTAGTTATTAATCTGTTTATTGCATTGTGCTTACAAAGCTTATCTGCACAATGACCTCTCTTTAGAATTGATGCTTCCTACACGAGAAAGAATATACAAGCCTTACAATCCCATTTGTATTCCTTAGCAAATGGCCATGCACTGCTGTTGTTTCTTTGCTGTCTAGAAGCACAGTGGTATTAAGACACAGCTACAGAGAAGCCYGAGATTTGGAAAGGTTGGAATGCTCATTTTGTTTCTCAGTGAAAGAGCAAGTCACTAAGATATTTGTACTCTATGTAAAATTCTCCACCAGAATATATTAAGGTTGCATTTTCGATCTAAAGAGAATATTTTTGCACAAAGTTTCTGTGGGTTGGCAACCACAAACTCTTCTTGCCAACTGCAAAATAAACAGAATTTGCTTTCATCCACCTTGGATGATTTCTTTTAAAGAAMTATTAGACACTGACTTTAATGCTGACGCAACAAATTATGACTAAAAGTACCTTCTGAACCTCCATAATTGTAACAGAGATCAGTATTTATCTATTTCTGCATAGTGGAAGTGTYAATATTTCCTAACACATTGGCCCAACATGAAAACAGTTTATGTGATAAATAYACGCTTACATTACTTCAAGTGGATTCACAGTGAAACTGAGAGTTATGCACCATAAGCTGTACATTTACATATAGGTATATACAGATTAAATGCTCCAAACCTGACAGAATTAGACACAGCTTTAACTGCTACACAGAGAACAAGAAATGCAAAATGGTGGAGATTTAAACACAGAGCAGAGCATTATTTGTACCTTCTCTGCCGTACAGATAATTTTCTTTCAAAGCTAATGCTTCCCAGTGCATCACGCTCCTGGAGTAAATTTGGAAAAAAATATAACATATTTTGTGCCTCAGACTGGATCAGGTCCATGCATGTGAGAGCAGTCCCACATCTGACTTGCACAGCAGTTTAGTTCCCACTGGCACTTCAAACTTAAGTGTCAGCAAAAGCTAAACAGAGGCACAAATCAGCTAGTTCCACTTTAGTCCTCTAGCTATGGAAGGGTCCTTAAACTCACTCCTGTTCACACATCTGCACCTTAAATTAAGCCTGCTGCAAAAAGTAACTGCAAGAAAAAATTCTGGTTCTCCTTCACATTTGTTTTCCCCACCGTATTATTTCTTTTCAGTTGCACTATCTGTAACACTGGAAATCAGCTAGCTTCTCCTACCCCCTGCTTCCCCCCTTCCTGAGCAGTCCGGTTCCTTTGCTCGTTCAGAGCATTTTCTCGCGAACGCTTTTGTCCTCTCGCCCGCAGGCTGGCTATTGTTGAGTGCACCCAGCCAAACAATGCCCCCAGTAGCACAGCCTAGCACTGCAAGTCACAACTAACTTGAGACACATTCTGTAAAAGCACAATTTTGAGCTGTTTTCAGACGGAAGGATAATAGTTTCTTTACATGATACAATGAAAACTATTGCTCTTGCTTTGTACACTGGACGAATTTCTTACGGCAACTTCAGAACTCATCCCAATACTGTTTCTRCTTCTGAGCAAGAGGGGCTACATAGGCATTACCTCCACGAGAGGAGCCTTCAGGCTAATACAGCATTGAAATACAAGCTTCCATCACAACAGTGCTAGAAGATGGTGGCAAGTTAACAGTGTTTAACGCTGCAAAAGTACAGGCTAGAGCAGAACACTGTGGTATAAAATGGAATTAAACTGTAAATTCTCTTAAAACTGAATGCTTAATCTAAAAATTAAAATGAAAGTTCTGATAAGAGGCATTCCCCCAAAATAACGCAAGACCCCAGGGAACTAATCAAGAATCGACTCCTGCCCACGAGCTTAAAGAATGGGTAAGTGAGAAATGACAGATGGGTGACAAAAACAAGTAGGATAAAAGGGCAGAAGAGGACAATAAAAAGTTAAGAAACTATGATTTTGTTTAATAAATTGAAGGCTCRGTTCATCTTCTGCTTAATCATTATCTAATGGCAGAGAAGTCTTCCAGAGARATCTGAAAGTGAGTAAGGTAACACTTAACTGATTTGGTCTGGAGACTACCACCTGAGGCTCTGAATGTCCAAAACACAACTTACCATTGATCAACATTATGCCACAAACTTGTGTTTCTTTAAGAAACAATCTCAACAAAACTAAAGAGAAGATAAACTTTACATTTAACAGAATCAATTTATTGAKTTTTGTTCTTTAAATATAAATTCTTATTCTTGTAACCAACCTCTCTCTAACTTTGGAGAGGGATATTAACACTTAAAAGCTTTAAGACATTTRCCCAGAAAACATAGTTCAAAGGCCAATACTGTATCTTTGCTGCCTCCCAAGATTTAGGTTAGCACATTTAAACATCAGTAGATGTCAATAAATTAAGAGTCCATTAAGCACTCAAAGAACAATATTTTTAAAGTTCCCTTTGACTTATGAAAAGGGAAAACACTGTGAGGAAGGGATCTAGGCGTTCTGAACACTGCTAGTGCTATTTGCTTCAAATGCAACTGGAACTGTGGAATCCTTCACTTGGAAAGCAGAAGTTCAAAACTGTCTGGAAAATGAAAATTATTTAGAAGAACACAAATGCCAAGCAAGCAGGCCTGCCTGCCTTAAAAAGCAAATGATAATGCCCACTTCTCTACATTATGTACAATACACATTTATGTTGTGGATCACTGGGGCACTATATATGGCAGCTAAYGGCTCTCTCCTTCAAATTAAAACATACTGAACAACAATTGATTTTCTGCCACAAATCCCAAACTCCAGACAAATTAATCACTAACATCTAGAACAGTTTTAATTACTGGACAGGCCTGTGCAAACTTATCAAAAGCATATAATCAATTAAGAACTACCTGGTTGTAAGCTGTATAATTAGAAGCTAAATGGTTCTAATTCACTTGTGGTAGACCAGGAATTTGAAGTCTCTAGTTTGTTTTTAAAGCACCGCAAGTCATCTGATAAGTCATATTCAGATAAGTCACTTAAATTGCATGCTCAGAATTTWAATTATCAGAATATCGTTTCACAATATGACTGCAGCTATTTCTGAACAATGAAGTTTTTAATTAAAGATATAAATATTTAGAAATACTTCTGTAATTATGACTATCTCAGGGTATTTCTGCATCTTGCACAGTATCCCAGTACTTTTTTTTTCTAAAATCTCTCACCACATTTAAGAACTGAGAATTAATAATAATATCAATACTTTTCAGTAAGAACACAGATAGGCACACTTTTAAGGAAAGTGCACAAAGAGGAGGCAGTCCTTAATCCAAGTCACATTTTATGGCTTTGTACAGTTAGCGAGAGTTCAAGCCATGGTATCTCTGGGCTTTTGCCATTATACTAGCAATCCTTGCAAGACTTCTTTAATACTTTCATCCGAACTGAAGCATGAAATCCAAATGTATGTTTTCCAATTTTAACATATAAAGGAATATGTAGAGAATCCAACATTCTATACGAGAAGTTTCCATATGAGAAATACGTTGCATTTGCATGTGGTATTACTTGAGATTTTTTTATATGCTTGACAGYAATGAGGATATTTTTCTTGAATGCATTTGGAGGAATTTGAAGAACTTAGAAAGTTTTAAATTAGAATAAGATCTTTTTTTATAGACCACATACAACTGGAAGTAATCCTCAAAATGATAAGCACCTAATGTGTAGCATACATCTTTGTGAATCAGTGTGAAATCATTTCTACTCTGTACTACTGTATTTCCACCAACAAGAAGAGAATGAAATTAAGACTAATAGTCATTACTATTACATTTAGTTTTCAGCCTTACCAGGGAACATTATCTCTCACCACTGGGGCCTACATGACATCCAATTTTGGTACAGTTTTAYGCATTTATCACCTTGGCACTCTGGTAAGCAGCACTACTACTACTTCCTTGCAGGGGAAAAAACCTGAAGCACAAAGATCTGAAAGAACTTCTCCAAAGTTATCAGAAACCTGACAAAACAAGAAACTAATCCCAGATCTAGTGAATGACAGTAATGCCCCAGTCACTAGGTCACTCTTGCTCCACAGACTGAAGCAGTATGAGTCACTCATGCAAATACCACCAAGGCAGGACAATTGAATACTGAGGATGTTTTCACTCTAGTGTCTCCATGCTATTAGGAACCTGGCAAAGGAATAGCTTCCCTGTCTCACAGCTTCCCAGACATTTTTTGAAGCCCACCCCCTGGTCACAATCACTCTGTAAAACACAGAGGATTTTGAGAATCTACATTAAAAAGAAAATTCTTTCTTCCAGGAAGAAACTCCGATGCAGAGGTTAATTCATCAGTTGTTTGACAGTTAGGTGCTCCCAGATCCCAAAGCACATTCGCTACACACCACTCATCTTCCAGTTTACTAACTCCTGCTATGTGATTTTGCCACCAAGCTCCTGCCAAGTTCTCTAGTACTTCTATATTTTTTGCTATTAACTTGTGCTCTTAAGTCAGACTTTATTAGATAGCTATTACCTAGAGATCACACAAATCAGCATACGTTCCTGACTACTTGCTTAAGCAATGAAGTTTCCCTATTAGTTATTCAGCCTCCTTTTAGTCTTAATTCTGCACGTACATAATCAGTAAAGAAGTCAAAGGAACTGTGTCCCAGGCAAGACAGACAAAGTCAGATAGTGTCACTTACACAGGGAGGAAGCAATTAAACTGACTGAAGCTGTTACTTTTAGCAGGTAAGTTCCAACCAAACTGGGCTTAGCTATGGAAGTAACAATAATTATGCCTGCAGCTAGATTTGCTTAAAAAGGCCAGAGGAAGAGGGCACTTTATTTTTGTTCCATGTTCTGAGATAGCRTAGATTTCCTAAAAGATTGTATAGGTCTCAAAAAGGAAAAATATATGTATACATACTGTTTTAGTATTTTTTGAACAAACTTCCCAATAGTGATTCAGTATATTGTGGAAAACCTAGCAACAGTGAAGCCATGCTCTTGCAAAAGCAAACATACATCCACTATCACTGATATGACAAAGGTCAAGACTTCAGTTTTTAGTGAAAATGAAGATAAAACAGTAGAATAAATGCAGACTACAAGTTTAAAATATTTTTAAATTCTAGTTAGCGGTATCTCTCAGAAAAAAACCCTCACTGACAGTGTAAATGACAAGTAACTGACTATTCCCCCTTCTCAAATCTTTACAAGCTCAGTAGCATTTACAGTATTAAAATACTASCAAAAATTCCTTTGAATTTGAAGTATGACAACAGCACTCACAAAGCACAACAGTGGAATAAGAAACTGMCATTTTTGCACTGCTGTTTCACAGCATACAATCACACTTCACATCTAGTTTAGGTTTCCTGTTCGTGCATCACCAGCAGAAGTGTTAACTAGATTCTAACTGYGCGAGCTTTCTGCTTTATGTTGCCTAACTAAAGGAAGTAAGATTGGACAAGTGCGTAAGGATGRAAAATTAATGCAAAGAAATTGTAGAACTGACACTGCAGGCATGATTTGGCCTGCAGAATCTCAAATACAGTTGATAAAGAAACACTTTTTTCTTCTCTATTAGCTTAAATTGGCAAGAAAAAGATTTCCCTTAAACTTACCACACTGACATGGAAGTTAGTAACATCTGGCATTATGAGGTTCTACGTTTGCAAGGCCTAGAACAATTAAGAAGTTCAATCAGCCGAAGACCAAACCAGTATCAAAAGGCTAACAATAGTGAGCGGAAGTATGGAGCAAGAATCCTGTAGTGTCTTGTATTAAGGATCTAGAAAAGGAACACAAATGTATCGCCAATCCTGAGYAGCAGGAGGACCCAGAAAGATGCTGCCCATCTTTATCTATCATCCTTAAACAGGAGAATTCCAGCTAGAAGTTCACGRTCAAAGGTCTGATGCTGCTTGTGGCACTATATTCTGCTTTTCATAGATGTTTGCTCTCCAGATTGGTAAGGATGCTAAGGTATACTTGCCCGCAGACCAGCAGAACCGGGGATAGGTATTCCAGCTAGCAGAAATTTTACAAATTAGAAGCTCACTACTCAGTCAACAGTGTTTAGAAAGAAAGAGTTATGTTCTTCTGCCCACACCTCCAAACCTGCCAAAAAGCAGCAGCGTGGGACAGAACAAGGTTTCTAATGGTCTTTTTTACAGATCTGCTCCAAACAGCTGCAGTATCAGACTTGGTTGCTGTTCACAACTTTGCCAAGCAGCAACAAATACAGTGGCAATTATCTTGCAAATTCCACTGTTAACCACTGGATTGTGAGGATGATTTCTAAACATTGCTTGCTTTYTCCAGATAGGGGGGGAATGCTGCTGACAAGAAGGCAGGAACAGAAGCGCAGTGGCCTGTACACTCACAGTATCGCTTCAATTCACATCAGCAATGTGAGTTCATCTTCTAACATGTAACTGCTAGAAACATGTTCCACGTAAACTGAAGTTTAGATTCTGGTTCAGCGACTTCTTCCCCCTCAGGCAATAAAATAAAATAAAATAAAATAAAAATAAAGGTCTACCCTTTCTAGGATCTAATTGGGTTTTTGTTGTTGTTCTCAAGATGATGTGCATATTTGAGCATATGTGTATCTAAAGAGAGATGGAGCTGCCTGGTTCAAGGAACCTTTCACCTCTGGCTGTTGGACTAAATGTTGATGGCTCTCAGGAAGCGTGAGAGGCCCCTGCATGAGGCCTTCAGAAACATTCAGGACCCCCAGTTTATGAGCATCCAATACACAAAATAAAATTCAGCAGTTCTTGCAGCAAGGATGGTGATTTGCACAGGTGGGAAGCACCTTCTGGCAGATCGTTATCTTTCCGAAGCACTTAAGATTGTCTTAATTTTGGAGGAGGAAAAAAAATGAAATAATTAATGAGTATTTCTGACACAGTATGCTGAAGAAGAAAACCTGCCAGATATGAGCTGATGATTCATGACCTTTGGCCAGCACTGTTCTTTAAGTAATTACACAGACACATTGAAAAAGAGTCAAAGGAGTGCTTGCCAGAGTAGTTTTTGTACATAGTCCAGGTTAGTTAGCTTAGATCAAACTAACAAAYCAAAATCATGATAATTCTTCTTATTTTTCTAAGTCTGTGATACGAAGATGTTTATCTTTTATAATGGCTCACCCACAAAGCTAACGTGTGCAGCTGCACCACGAAATTATCCCGGAGCATGCTTCACACCTGCACAACTCTCATTCCACAGAGTATGATATTATTAAGGATCCCAAGTATAAATAGATACATAAACACACCCGAGGACAAGACCAAAGCAGCGCAGAGCTATATTTAAGTTTCTCTAACCCTCTTAGGATAGCGATTCAAAAAGGAAGGAAGAAGAAGAGAAAGGAAGAAGAATGTTTTCATTAGGAAACAGTGTTGGGGACTGTCCCATCCTTCTGGGGCAGCCGTGGGAGGTGACACCAGGGGCAAAACACTTGCAGCAGCGGCGAGCCGGCGTGCAAGAGCCCTCCGGGGGAGGAAGTCTGGATCKTGAAGAGGGCAGGAAAAACGGGCGAGTCCCTCGGCGCCGCGGCCCCGCAGCCGCGCCGGCCCCGGCCCGCGCCCGGCCAGGAGGCGAGGCCGGCGGCGGGCCGCGCCGCGACAACCTGCGGGCGGCGGCCGGGGGGGGCTCGGGCAGCCCCGCGAGGAAGGCGGGAGGCGCTGCTCTTCCTCAGGGCGCGGGGGAAGCGCCCGGGCTCCCGCTCCCCGCCACCAGGGCGGCACAGGGGGAAGGAGGCCGAGGGCAGAGCCGGGGGGGGAGGGGGGGGACAGGCCGGGCGGCCGCGCCGTGCCCGCGGGGGGCCCCGAGGCCGCCCCCCACACCTCCCCCCACCTCTCCTCCCTCCCAGGGCCGCGCCGCCGGCTCTCACCCATCTGCTCCCGCAGCCCCTTCAAGGAGGAGGAGGAGGAAGAGGAGGAGGAGGGGGGGGCCGCGCCGCCGCCGCCCTCCGCCATCTTCAGCGCCGGGCCGCGCGACTGCGGCCGGGCGGGAGGGGGAGGCGGGAGCGCGGCGCGCAGTGCGCAGGCGCGGGGGCGCGTCTTGGGTTTTACCAATCCTGTGGAAATTTAGGTTCATTGAACGGGAAAGAAAGCGGCAGCCGCGAGTGTGCGGCTCCCGCGGGTTTGCAGGCGCTCGCCGGCCGCAGGCCAGGCCAGGCCAGGCCAGGCCAGGCCAGGCCAGGCCGTGAGGTGCTTCACGCACCCGCCGTGTGCGTGGCCGCTGCTGCGCGCTGCCGGCGCTTGTACACGGGCGTTTCTGCCCAAACGCGCCGTTGCGCGTGTTCCCGAAAGCGTAATGGCGTGAGGTGAGGTGAGCGAGCCGTCCGGCCAAAAGAAGAAATAAACAAAAAAAACCCAAAGCGTTGAATGGGCTCGCACGTGCTCTTGTCCCCGTGCCTCGGGTTTGCCGCCCGTTTTGCTGCCGGTTTGCTSGTCGGTGACTTCTGGGACGGTCCTSTCCCGCTCTGCCCCCGGGCTCGCGCCTGGGGAAGGGCGAGGATGAAGGGCCATCGGTGGCCTCGCCAGAGGAGACCTGCTTGGGGCCTTSTGCAGAAAAGCCCCTGTGAAATCCCCAAGGGACGTTTACCTGTCCAAGAGCCACARAGCTGTCCCAAAAGCAGGGAGAATGTGGAAAAAAAAAAGTAGCAACTTGATCACATAGTTTGAAGGAACTCTGGAAAATTCTGGAGCAGGGCTCCATTTTAGCTTGAAAAGTGTGACCACAGTTCTTTGCCTCTCATTCGTCGTATTGGCTTTCCCCAATACGGGGACGTCAGAGGGGTCTTTGTCTCTCGTTTCCCCTTGGTGTTATAAAAYGCCACTTGCTATTGTTATTTAAAACAAAGGGGCAGCTAAAGGGGGGCAAAAAAAGAACAAAGCAATCTGTGCCCAATTTCCCAAGTCTGCATTAATAATATGTAGTAATAATAGCCTGCATTTACACAGCGCTTCCACTTAGCAATCTCAGTGTGCTTTACACACATGCTGAAATTAAACTTCGTCTTTCCACTGAGAGAGAATTAGGTGCGTTGCCTTCACTGTACAGGTGAGAAACAGAGTCACGGAAATCAAAGTCTGTGGTTATCACTGTTATTTTTTGCCACTGCCTTTCACSAACAGCTATTTTGAAATGTATCCAAAATGCTTTCTCTAGTGCTTTACAACATAAACTACTATGGATACGGTCAGACTACATGACAAAAATGGTCAGACTACATGATAGAATATAGTTTTTATGTTTTTGCAAGATCCATAGGTAATGTGTTGTTACGAGACTATACTTTCCATATGTCTATAAATAGAGTACTTGTGGAGGTTTGTGTGCCTTTGAATGTGATTAGGTTACCTATATGTCCCTTCCAGTTAAGGAATTTCTTTAATACACTGTGCAATAAAAGGGGGGCAACCTCCATTTATCCATTTTTTTCCTCTGAGGAAAAAAAAGAAAATCAGCCTGAGAGGAATCAGTCTGCTGAAAGGAATGCTTGCAAATGGTATGGTCAGCCAAAATGAATTTTCAAATGAGATGGTATTTTATGTTCTTTCCATTTCAATAGATACATATACAAGGGGCCTCAGTGCTTGCAGATTAACATGCCTCGTTTCCTGCATATGCAAAGCTTCAGAGTAGAAGATGCAGATTGCAGGGAGGGAAATAAATGGAGTTTTCCACATGTTCAGCTTTATATTTGTAGTGAGACAGTGGAGACTGCATGCTTGAAACAGAAAGGCCAAGCACATTGAAATCCCTGAGTGATAAAAGGACTCTTGAGGGAGAAAAAGGGCATTGTCCCTCCTTGCTCTCCATACATACACATACTGCTTGAGGTACATAACTTTCATCTTTGGGCACWCAGGAATTTAGCTGAAAAAATCTGCCCCAAAGTGGAAAATATCTTTTTCTCTAATGAGCAGTTTAGGAAAGTTTGAGCTGATATTTCAGCAATCATACTGTAGCTTCCACATTATTTCCCATATAACCTTGTTTCTCAGATTTTCAGTTCAATCATGCAATTACTGCTTATGCATTTTTAGTAGAACTTCATTAAAATTTTGACCTTGCTTGGCTTCAGCAGCACTGCCAAGCATCTTTCAATTTTGCTGCATTTGCAGATTTGATCGCAATAGCTGATTTATTCTAATTCTTTAAAGACTGTCCTTTTTTGCATTACCCCTGGAGAAAAATGATTAATTTAATTTTGCAGTCACTCTTTCTGTCCTTTTAGTTTTTATATGGTATTTTCTGACAAATCTTTCAGAAATGTTGTAGGCCCAATCATTAATTGGTGCATATYGTCATTGTGAGATAAAAATCAATAGAACCATGCCACTTCATGTAATCTGAGATTCTAGAGYTTTTATACCATGCATCTTCATCTAAGAAATATCAAAATAGTCCAATGATTCCGCTAAAATAAGTAAACTAGAAGCATGTTAAGGGTGATCCAAGTGCAGAAAATGCCAGCTYAGAAAATATGTAAGCTACTGGTATACCTGAGGAGGGGGTGCTATAGGAAGAAACACCTGCCTATAATCTTTTTCTTACCCCTTTTCTCAAATTATCTARTGTTACACACTGTTAGATACTATGCTGACTGGACCTCCATCTGTGATATTGTATAGCAGTTTTTATATTATACTTCAAAACCAAACAGCCTCCACATTTTCTGTGAAGCTACAGCTCTTAACTGCTTTGATCTCTGAAGTCCCTAACAGTAAAATGTTCATGTGTATTCAGCTTCATTTGTGTAATAATCGTAATGCATTAGGGCTAAAATAAGAAACCAGGGAAATTAGATGCATCTATAAATTTTTATCTGTACATAGGATTTTGAAAAAATTAAAGTATTTCAAAATCATCTAAATCCAAAAGCGCAAGCATATACTGTGACAGACTATAGTGGGTTTCCTGTGGTGAATGTAACTGCCATGGCTGATGGAAAGAAAATTGGTAGCATGAAAATTGCTATAGCCATCCAACCTTCTTTCCAAATGGGCTTTGACTGCACATTCTTGTTTATTACTCTCCTGCTGAGACAACTACCAGCAACAATCTGTGTTACTAATACATCTGCACTCTAAAGACCTAATTTTTCAGTCTTGGCTCAAGTTGGCTTGTATTTATCTGAGTGAATAATTTCTCAGATGTGAACTTATATATTGCTTAATGCAAGAGATGCAGAATCAAGCCCTTACTCTGTCCTTGGTCTAGTATTTTTATAAATTATGAATACAATGGAACAGAAAAGCATCCCTATTCCATTTGTAAGCACTGTTGGTATGTTAGAGGACAAGCAGAGAATTCAAAATGATCTTGACAAACTAGATTTGTGGTCCTGAAAAAAAATCTAAACGAAGAGAAATAGGGACAAGATAAAACATTTAGACAGGATAATTAGTTGCAGAGCTACAGGGCAGAGAACAGCTTGCTAAGTAGCAGAAAAATAATCTGGGGTGTTACAAGCTGAGCATGAGTCAACAGTGTCATGGTATCATGAAAAGGGAAGCACTCTTCCTGAAAGCATGAACAGAAGGGAAGCCTGTTAGACGTACAGCAATCGTTCCACTCCGCTCTGCAAGGATAAGGCACCAGCAGGACCACTGTTAGGGCACYGCACTTGAAGATATAAACCAATTGGAGAGAGTCGAAAGGAAATCAACAAGAATAATGAGAAGATTAATGAGGAATGATGGAAGAATCGGGATTTTTAGTTTAAAGAAGAGACGACTGAAGAGTCATAATCTGCTTGCTCTGACTTAAGTGGACACCTTAGACCTCTGGGGAACACTGGAGATGTGTGGCTGATTCGAGTGATCACAGGGCAGGGGATGGGAGTGCCAGACCCCTTAAAATCTYTTCTAGCTCTGTGTTTATGTGATTCGAGGATTCTTTCTGGTGATCTTTTCAGAGTGTTGGCCAAAACATATTATCCAGTGCAAGGATTGCAAAATTTCCTTCTAAATTTAGATAGAGCATACTAAGCGGTGTCAAAAGATAAATGAATTTGAGGGAAGGCAACACGTGATCTTGGGTAGCTGGCAAGACAGGTTTGCTGCTCCAGTGCATGAYACCAATGCCATATCTTAGTTCCTCCTTTGCTATATAATAGTTTTTGTAAGGACAGAAGTCCAATTTGTATGAAAGGAGAAAAGTYGGAAAGAACAAGCAATTGCAAACACCGGGTGTGCAATACGTGCGTCGTAATGTAATCCATGTGGAAGAAATTCAACTTCTTTCCTGTCTGTAATCCTGTGCATGGAATGCCCCAGCTGTTCTCATTTAATAGCATAATACCTGTATTTTACCTTAGCTTACATATTCTCCATAACATCCAAATTTTAGTTATTACTGAGAGCAAAATAAGGGAGATAAAAGTCTATTCTCATCATATGTCATCTTTTCAGTGTTTATGTATCTACTTACTTGTTCTACAGCTTTCCTTCATATAATCAGAAGCTCTTTGAGGTTGAAACAGTGACTGTATTTGTGTGTATGTGTGTGTGTGTCTGRTACATTGAGCACACTGAAGATGGTAAAAAAATAATGGTAAATAATAAAAATTAAACTCTTTGGCCAAATTTGCAAAAGTGACTGCCAGAACAGCATGTGTAAAAACTGCATCTGTTTATCTAGACTGAGGTGCTTTGTATTGAAGTGCTCACTGCATGTGTAAACATCTAATGTTGTCATCACTAGTTATTTGTATTACCACAGTGCCCAGTGGCTAAACGGAGGCAACAATAAGTTATTCCCCTAAATCAAGGCCAAAATTCGTTGCAGGATTTGTAGAGTAGCTAGCTAGTTTTGAAAGCATTTTTCTAATATTTGCTTCTGTTAGATCCTACTCTGATTTGAAATAGTGTACCTCCCCTCYACCTCCCAGAAAAGATTAAGGTGAATCAGCTTAATCAATTTTTTAAAGGTACAAATCGCATCACACTGAGTCATTGTACAAATGCTGCACTGGCTGCTCGGATTTCAGCGTTTCCCTTTGCCTTACAGCACAATCTGGTAATTATTATYGAATCATTGCTAAATTTCCAGAATTTTTATGTGATTACTGTCAATGGCACTAAGTAATACAAGTCTACCAAACTAAACACTGATACAGTAATCCTTATCACTGCTAATACCAAACAATTTAATCTTATCATTGTGTGCTGATGAGATAATATATTCCAGCAGTGGCGTTTTATGAATATTGTATTGTTCCAAGTGGTGTTGAGATAAAACACCATTGTGAAGAGATATAGTATGCTAACAGCACTGTGCATCTGAGAGGATGTTTTTTGAAGATTCTTTTCTGATTAGCATATAACTTTATTCAGATCTATGTAATGATCTGAAAATCCTTCTGATTGTTCCCTGCCTAAAGTGAGTATTTATGGGAAATTTGAGAATGCAGAGTAACTTTTCAATTATCTGAGCATTAAAATAATATTTCTCAGTAACTCGATGCTGCTCAGACATTTTTTCCCTCTAACAGCTCAAAGGTGACTTCTTTTGAAAGATCATTTTTCAAAGAAGTCTCTTTGGAGAAAAAAGGAGAACAGACAGTYGTGCCATTTTGCATTATGTGCATTATATGGCAAAGCAGAGGAGAGTACCTAGTAAGAGCCTTACTGCTTTTGGAAAAGCAGCAAAAATAAAGAGCACATTGTAGCGAGGATGAGGAAGATTCTTAGTGCAAGAAYATAAATTGTGACTGAAATCTTTGCTTTCGTAAGTTGGTTTAAGATGGTTGCTTGGAGGTCAGATAGTTTTTGTATACGCTAAGGACAAGATCTGTTAGGAACAACTCCTGTTTCCAAGCTCCATGTAGGCCTTTTGCTTCATATTGCCACCTTCTTCTCCAAGATTTCTTGGCACACTTAGACTTAATAACCTTATTGCATTGTCTTTATACCCTGTGCAGCTTCAAAGCATACAATGTGCAGCCTTTTGTCTGGCTGCTCCCATGCCAAAAAAGTGAGCTTCAGCCAGAGAGAACGCTGCTAACGGCTGTTAAACTACCCCACTGACAAAGGTGAAAAGCAGGAAATAACCRTTTTTTCAGCAGCAGCAACAACAATCTGCCAAAAACTCACAAGTGCAATAATGATTTTATTAATGCAGTTAACAGCTGKAATTACTTTAATTCAAATTCCTACTTCCTGCAATTTTTTGGGATCTACCTATCTGAAAACGCCACCTTATGCCAATGCTATCTTGCTGCATTTCCAAGCAGCTTGTAAGGAGACCTTTCCAGTATGCATGGGAGTGGCACTAACAAGGTATGCTTTAGGATGACTGCATGAGTAGCCAATTTCCTTTATTTTCTGTCAGAGACCAGAGATGCTCTTGGTATGATCTGGATGCTGCTAGGTCTATACGATAAAAGACTGTGTGTTTCTGGCACAAATAGGTACTGGCTGCATTCATAGTGTCAAGAAGCTATGGTTCCCTTTCTTGTATGGGAGCTACAGTCTGTTTATTCTGTTGCTGAATCTGCCTCTTCCCATTCAATTAATCCAACCTAATCAAGCTCAATATGTGGATAAAAGCTATGCATCGTATTTGATTGTATCAAGAAAGAATTTAGCTCATAGGTTCCTCTAGTGAATTTTTAAAGAGCAATTTCATATTGAAGTAACMTTTAGGCGAGCATAGAGGTGTTCCTCTTTGCAAGAAAGGCATTTAGAGAAGAATCTTGAAGTGGTATAGCTGTTATGAAATATAGCTGTTACTAAAACCTACAGTGTTCCTTCCTGTTTTRGCTTGGAGTTTGCTGCTTTGGCAATTCCCAATAGCTTCTTACACGATTTGGAAAGACTCAGGTCTCATGGGCTGCTTTTCCATAGACCCTACCTTGTCCTCACATGAAATGGGCCCTCTACTCCYGACCAGCTGAGCAGGCTGAAGTGGGATCCTGCAGATGAACTCAGCAAGCACAGAAGGAAGCCTCTTCCACAGTTCTAGACGGTAACACTGTGAAGCTCCTGTATTGCAGCATAAAAAGAGGGAAAGGAGATAAATGACTCTAGTGTTTGTTTTGCCTGAAGAAGCTTCTTTGTGAGCATATTCCGCATAAGCATTCTCTCTATGTAAAATAGATCCCTTGTGTTTGAATTTAAGTCTCTCTGTATTGTTACTTGTTCAATAGCTTAAAAATACTTTAGAGGCATTATTTAGGAACTTTTATAACTTCTATCACATATTTCCTCTGGCTCCCTGCACCCACACATCCATGCACACGAAGTGAGAGATGAAGGGTCAGATTCTGGTGAGATGCTCATTGTACACAAACAAAACTCCCTTTTTACACATTTTCTTTTCAAAAGTCAGATTTGGACTTATCAGACAGCAGTTAGTAAACACTGTAGCGCAGGAAAAGCTGTGCTACTGAGGAAGTCAGGACCTCAGATTCTAGAAGGAGTGTTAAGCAGCTAGATCTGGAGCCAAGAGAGCTTTAAAACACAAGCATTAGCCCACCTGTGGATGATTTCCCTGCCTGGTAGGATCATTTTGARACTTCATTGCTGCAGAATCACAGAAGTGCCATTTACTCTTGAAACTGTGGACTGCATTGCAGTGGCAGCCGTAACGAGTCGTTAGTATACACTATAAGCAGGTTTCATGCTTTCCTGTTTGGATTACTCTTCACTTAGGGGTTTGAATGGTGGTATGGAGCTGGAAGGGCAAGGCCAGATGTTTCTCCTWGAGCATTTTCTAATTGTCTCTCTCCCAAAAGTTGGTCATCCCGTGATTCCTTTGGCTTCACCTCTGGTTTTAACTTCAGTTTTGGGAAGTCTTCAAGATTAAAATGTAAGGAAAGCATTTAGACTTCAAAGCAATAATAGCAGAGAGTGCTTTGCTGTTTGACTGAGGAATCACTGTGCTCTGGGGAATGTGAATGCAGAGTTTTCCAGCAGAACACATTTTCAAAATACTGCTGTGAGCTACTAAGAATTGCAAATCTTGAAGTAGACTTTCCATCACAGAGAGAGAACACATGGTCCATTCACACACACACAAAAAAAATCAAAATTAATATTATAAAATGACCAGCTCTTAACAAGCAGACAACAAGATGTCCCTGAATGGACTGTGTGAGGGTAGCATCTATGAAGCTGTTTGCTGTAACTAGAGTTTACTAGATGAGAGATACAAACCATGCACATACTGAAAATAGGCCAGTTACATTTTGCATGCACAAGCAATCAATTATCACACYCTCCTCTAATATAATCAATGGCATACGCTGCAATTAGGCCGCCAGCGTAGCTGTCTGTAATGAGCACTGGCTGAGTTCTTCATGGCTTGTGAATGTAAAATAAGGAGTAAGGGCATCGTGATGAGTAAACCAATGCTGTAGGCAATGGTTTCAGCACCAAGCAGGATTGGAGCTTCCTCAAGTAATCCACTCTGTCCAGTCTGCTACCTTCTAGCTTTGCATATGTTTACATTTTGCCAAGGACAGCCAGACTTATTTCTTCTGGAAATTTAAGTGCCAAACCAACAAGGCATTTAAATCTTTCTGAAATAAATGAGACATAGGAACAGTATGTGGAAATTCTTTAGAAACATTTCATGGCAATGCTAGGGGACCATATAAATGACATTAGCTCCAGAAGAACCCTTCAGAGTATCCACTGTTGTTTTCTTCCGTATGCTCACTGTCGTGGGCAGCATCAGCCACCAACCATCTGAACACCGAGCAGCTGATGAAACAACCTCAGTAAAGCAGTCGAGCACATGCTCTAGTGAGCTTTCAGAGCAAACTCTTCAATTCTAGTACTCTCTAACTCTCATACCCTGCCAAGAGAAACTTTTAGGGCTCTTTTTTTCTGGGAGGTAAGGGCTTTCGGTATGACTGCTACTAGCACAGGTCATAGAGTTGCTAATAGAGTTTCTACTAGTTTATTTGCCAGGACTTCTGCTTTCACGTGTGAAAATTTCTGGCTCAAGTCAACAGTGGTGAGCCCTAAGTGGTTTGAAATCCTTCTGCGGTCAGTGACCTAGGATAAATTACTGTGAACACAGTGCGATAATACCCATATGAGTATAAAATCAGCTACAAGCGTGTTGTTGAGTTTACGTGGTTTACCCAGTGATGAAGGAAAATTGAGAGAAATTTGAAAACATCTGCAGAGTCTCCTTTACCCTACTGCGGTGAGGCAGCGCTTGCTTTGGTCTATGAGACTCCCAGCTTCAAGGCCCTTTAACACTGGATCAAAGCAGGCAGCCCACAGGGAGGCCCTTTGAAGCTTGCTATGCTACAGGAAATGGCAAAGAAAGAAGTGCCTAGTGCTCCGGTAGATCTGAGTGTGTACCGCTTTCACTCCACCAGACCTACTGGTTATTCTTCTTAGCATGAGAACAACTCGTGCAGCCTACYGGGTTTGTAGCGCTGTCTGTTTGCAGGGGATTCCCGAGGGCATGATTTTCACACAGCCTGCACCTCACTGACTCAAACCAGTATCAGGGCTGCACAACTCCTGTGGAAAGAAGTTGTGGCATATCCTGCAATAGTAGCGCTTGGGCTGTGCAACTTCAGCAGGCAAGTGGGTGGAACAGTGTAGGGRGGTGGGGGGTTTCCATTTAAAATTTCCATTTAAATGCTACCATTTACCAGTTATTACTGCACAGTGACATCTGAGCAAACTCAATTATTTTGCTAGACCACACGTGGAAAAATATATACTGTAGTTCAGACCTCGGGGTAATAAGTGTTGGCTGCTATTTACT
Organism: Rhea americana; assembly: GCF_003343005.1. NCBI lineage: Eukaryota > Metazoa > Chordata > Aves > Rheiformes > Rheidae > Rhea > Rhea americana. Next base: position 1,119,460 of record NW_028187177.1, on the reverse strand, counting down.
TTTTAGTGGTAGTTCCTTATCTACTTAAAAGCAATGCTATGAACCTCAATTAGTTTGTGGTTATACAGTGCTTTGAACTCACAAAACACTATCTACCTTCTAAGTATTATAGTCTTTCTATTACATATTGTTATGAGTATATGCTTCAATATACGCCAGAACACTCAGCTGTAGGCCAGAAATGTTACATGAGCGAAATAATCCAGGACTTTATGTTCCAAACACACAGACCCTTTCCATGAATTCGAGGAAAATCTTCATTTACCCTAACTTATTGTGAAAACCCCAGGTGCTTTATATACTTCGAGTACACGGATAGCTCAGCTAACAAAATCAAGCATAGTACAAATAGCTTTCAGATATTACAGTGATGGGTGTAGTAAAAGAACCTATATACAATCCAGTCAAAAAGCACAGCCCTGCTGGAGTAGGACCAGAAGGAACATAGGACAGACATAGCATTATCTGTTTCCATTTATTTTCATCGGTGTCCAGCCCTGGGGTTTATGATTGCTCTTAGCATGACTGTGCACTACTACTATTGATGGGTTTGTTTCCTTTATTTTGAAACATGGGAGTCAGGGATAAATCTTGCTTCCTTATTYTGCTCTTCAGCCAATGCTACCAGCAGTGAATAAAACGTGTTGCTAAATTTTTAAGTCATAACATTTTTGGGCCCAGGCCACTAGCTGTCTCTCTCTCTTCTTTGCACGCGAGTATGGGAGATATGTTAGCCTGGGGATAGAGTAACAGCTCAAAAAGGCTGCACTGAAATGCAATCCTGTGTCYGACACAATGCAGTGAGTCAGGCCATCTGTGTGAAGGAGCACCCAAAAAGGTAACTGGCAAAGACTGATAATCCCCGACTGAGCCTTGAAAACTTAAAGCCCCAGAGTTAACTGTGGGAGAGTTTACAGTTTGGAAATTTGAGAGTTGTGACTGTGGCACTGAACTGCTACAGTGACTGCAAGTGATTAGGAATGTGGATATTTAGTTTATAGTTCTTGGCCAGGATCCACTTAAGTCCTGGGTCTCACTGGTTCACCAAATCACTGTGGGCAATGAGGTTAGCTTAGAGCTGTGATGGAGCAGGACAGCCGCATCTGGCTCAGACCTCTGCTTGGAAAGGAAAGACTGGCCTGGCTATCTACTCCTGCTGCAGTGCTAGTGTTTTTTCGTCCTTGTSGCGATCTAGTCTAGATTGGCAGAAGACATGCCCTGCGAAAAGGAATGTCTTCTGAAGGTCCATACCTTCCTGCAGCAGCTCCAGGCAAGGCTGGGCGAGTGGGGCAAGGCACGAGTAGGACTGCAGAGCTGGGGTAGGGGACTGGTCAGTGACACCCCTCCCTGAGCGCAGCAAGCCATGTGCTTGGCTCAGCTATAATCCCATACTCCGGCTGCTGGCTGCTCTTCAGCCTTCCCCCGCCTGGGGCTGCTGATGCCTCACGCAGGGCAGCACCTCAGCTCTCACCATGACCCCAGCAACAACATGGGTTGATGGAGGAAGTGCTGACCAGCTGGGAGTGGTGCTTGGGTTCTGGAGCTGGAGAGAGGCCGTGTGCTGTGCAGGCACTGAGGCTACTTGGCTGAGAGAGGCTCTGTGCAGCTCAGCACCACTGTCTTGCCTCTGAATGTCCCTGTAATGTGGTTTCCTTGGCTCTGCTTGTGTGCCTAATATTCCCTAGGTAGCTATCCAAGAGGGAGGGCCATACAGCTTCATTGTTCCTTCCTCTGTGTCCATAATTCCTCTCCTTGGTTAATGTCTGTGTGAAGTTTTGCTCCCCTCCACTCTGGATGAAAAAGCTATTGCAAAGCAGGTTTCAGCATGAGACTTTTGCAGCTGCTGGCTGACACATCCCAGCCATGCAAGSCTGTGGGGTTTGTTGGAGTACTTGTGATCGCCACACAGAAGCAGAGAAGAAGAACAAGGGCCAGGGAAAAAACTCTTGAAACTGGGAGAACATTAACATTTTGTAAAATTAAATGAGGCATATGAAGTTGTAAAATGACTAAAAATCCTGTAGATAGGAGAGGAGAGTAGCACAGAACAGGGAGGGGACCCTGTCTTCCTTCTGTTGATGGCACAGACAAAATTCCCATTGCCTTTGGTAGTACCAGATGACGGGCTTCGCACTAGGAAAGGGAGGAAGAGTGGGAGAAGTGGGGCTGTCTGCTGGCCCACAACATGAGACCCCTTGAAAAAAGAAGGAAATTCCAGTGCACAGGAGGAACTGGCTAAGCTAGGATCTCTGCTGTGGTCAGGATGGAAGGAACAACTTCATTTCCCCTAGAAGGAATATTTAAAAGAATACATATTTGCAACCTTCCCTTAAAATAGGTACTTTTTAGGGTCTTTAGYGAAGTTTGCCTGTTTTCTGTTCCTGTGCAAACAAAAGGAAACTCCTGAAAATGTTATTGATGATACTTAGATGCTAGTGGAAGAAGTGTTACATCAGCACCGTGAAAGGCAGCTAATGTTGTCACCACTGTCCAGGGACTAGGATCAAAACAGACCTATTGATTTACCTATATGCTGTTCTGGTATATAGGTTATGATATGGAGAGGGCTGGTAGAATAGCTCAGAGAGCAACTTTTAGTTATTCAAAATAGCTTTAAAAGAACAATTATGTCTTGGAACTAATGCTTGGTGCCACCTGCAGAAATAGAGAACTACTCATGCCTGCTCACTGGCTTAAGACAACCAGCTCACTTCCACAAAGAAGTGGTGCAAGCATAAAGCTGTATTCTGCATTCAGATTTCATCATGCTCTCATGAGACAATTTTTCTTAAAATCCTTTGAGACAGTAGAGCCCATTAAGATATCATTCACTTGAACACACTGCATGGTTTGACACTAAACGTGAAGTAAGATGCATGCATGGGTGGAGTGACTGGATGTAGGATACGGCACAGAAGGATGCTTTGTAGCATCTGGTTTTATCTCCACTCTAGCAAGCTGTGACAGACTAGAATAATTTAGGAATTAGGAACACTTCTTTTGATGGAAGGTGCATCAGTCGCAGACTTGGTTAAAGCCAAAGGTTCTCTTACCACTGCACTTTGATTTGAAAATGCAATTACAACCTATTTCTGTAATGACAGCTAAGAGTCAATATTTCTCCTAGGTTTCCCAACTAGAGCAATGGGCTGCAAGTCAAAGCTTGTGCATGCAACTGTAAAGGCTAGAGGATCTGAGGCAAGTCAGTGTGTCAGCGAGAGAAACGGTCATCTAATAGGCTCATGAAAGAACAGCACAGAGTGTCTTGAGGGTGGGCCTTGCTAATGGCCCTGGTCTGGAAACAGTGAACAGGGGAAACCTTCATATTTTTCTACCATGTTCAAAGAAATGAGACTATGTGCACATTATTGTAAATATTTGACTGTTTTCAATCTCTTTTCCTAATAGGAACAGTCCAGCGAGGCCCTGATTATTAGCTATAATAAATGAGCTCAACATATATACTTCTGACTGAAGCAGTGTCCCCTCCCATTCAATTAGGACTCCTTCTAATGTAAAAATGCTAAAGCAAAATTGAATTAGAAATGAGCTGGGAGAGCACAATTAAAAGCTGGCTCCAGCCAGCCGGAGGTGTAGCACTCTGGGCTTGCTTTGGCCCAGATAAATCCATTCAGCACAGGTCAAATCCAGGTTTAAATTTAAACATCTGCTAGGTCTGTGAGTCTTAGATCTTTTGGCAGTGGCTCATTTCTACCCAGAGTAGGGCCAGGATGTGTGTCCAAGTGTCCTGGAAGAGACATTTGCTTTACAGGTGCAGGAGGGTGGGTGAGACCTAGGACTCGGTGCAGACTGGGATCTGCTAGCACCAATGGCTTTTCTTTAAATATCACTACAATGTAGATCATGAATCTTTCCTGGTTTCAGAGATGACATTTAACTAGACTTGCAGTGAAGTCTCAGATTTGAGCGCTATTCTCCATAGCCTGAGCTACACACTTGCCTTGAAATGGGTACAGGATCACCTTTGGGAATGCAGATGATCGTCTCCTGTATGTAGCAGAGGCTATGTGTAATGTGAGTGTACAGCACCTTGCACACCAGCTGACAGGCCAACATCTCTGCTCTGCGTAATCATGAACATAATCATGATGACAAAATAAATGATATATTTTTTTCCCAAGCAGTGCTACTGCAGCTGGTGAATCACATCCATATCTCTACCTAAAACAAGGGCTAATATTTTGCTGAAATGATCTTGGTTGCCACACTACAGCATGTTCCATGGAGCATTTACAGAGGTTTTGGCTTTAATGTATTTGAACTTCAGTACCTCTTTACAACACAAAATTATTTCTCCCTTAGGACAGTTCTCAGTGATAATGAATGTAAACTCATACAGAAGACTGCATTACAAAAACAATCTATCCTCTAGGTATCTGGCAAAAATACAAAGATGACAGTAAAGTCTTTGTCCCTAAAATCTGTTTTTTCTATTCTGGTTAGATTGTTAATGCCAGTACTATTTCAGAAAAATTTCAAAGCATCTATCTGAATTATATTGAAGAAGTTTACATGTCAATAAAGAAAAAAATTTTAGGAACTACCAACATGAATCCCTTCTCTTGCCTCAAGAGTTAACCTTAATTGTCCAACTGAAAATTGAATGATTCTGAGAAAGAGCTTGAGAAGATCTCTGGGTTGGTCGTATTGATTTTATGGACACACACTGCAATCCTGTTGCTATTTTTAACTGCCTCTCTCAGCTAAAAAAGGAAAAATATCAGAAGATGTAGAAAATGCGAAGAGGAAGTAATGCAGAACRAACCCAGGGGATTGCTCAGAAAGGAAATGAGTCACAGTTGCTAAGTAAAGGCAGTTGCCTATTTACAGAGGAATTAAAAGAGTTAAAGGGAYGGCTTATGAAATTCCCAATCGAAGTTTTCTGGACAAAGCATGGCTGGCATGAGGTTGCGCTTAGAATAAATGTGTCTGGATCAAACCACAGAACTGCCTGAGGTTTGGCAAGTGCAAGCACAGATAAGACAGTTGACCACAGTCATGGACAGGAGTCAGCAGCCACAGAAAGAACCATGCTTTGACTCTCAGCAGACACCGGTGATGTGGGTACTGCTGCGACTGTGCTCCGGCTGTTGTCAGGGGGAAGGAAGCCCTCTGGCTTCGCAGCCCACGGCCCTGTGCCCCCTTCTACTGCACGACGCTCAGGGTGGGTCGAGTTACTTGTTAAGCACAACAAACCGCTTTGGCCTTCTCCATCAGTTCTGTAACATGGCACCACCTTCCTCTTCTCCCCTTGCAAACCTCTTTTCACCTCAGCTTGGAGGGACTGCTGGTGGGAGAAGATAGGCATAGCCTGTTTTTTCAGCAGCTGAAATGGGGAGTCCCTGGTGTCCACGGGGAGAGTTTGTGTATGTGTGATACTCCTGGTATGGAAGCTGCACTGAAACAAGTGGCTTCTTCAAGGCAGGCCACAGAGTGACATTTCCTTCTTCCACCAGCTGAATGAGGTTTCTAGAGCTCTTTACCCCTGTATAACTGCATTTCCTCCACTCCTCACCAGGTCCAAGCGGTTAAGCAGCTGAAATGGAGAGAAAACAGAAGCTTGTCCTCCTACTTGCATCTAGCACCCATAATTAATGGGTAGAATACATTTCTATTGGGTAAACAGGATACTAAGTAAAAAGACTCCCGGCAGTGTTAAGTAATAAAGTAAAATCTAGTCATAAAATGTAGCCTATAAGAAATGGTTTCTGGGTCAAAAAGACTAAAATATATCTGGACAGCAAAGCTTGAGGCAATGGCAACATGGAAGCTGAAGTTACACAACTGCTCCCCTGTTGCAGAAGGGCTATTGCCCCTTGTTTGTATTGCCCAGCCTGTCTGGGCAACCCAAAAGCTGATGTGACAAGTGTGGTGTGCTGTTAGCTGGTAACAAGATTCTGCATTTTGGGCCCCTGACCACATAACCAGGGCTAAATTCTGGTCTAGTGTAAGCAGAGGGAGAAATTGATATCCACGTATAGGAGAAGTGAATTTGGCTCTATTACATTTAGCTCCAAAGATTTGTTGAGTTTTGGTCATGTCTAGTGAAAATGATGTTATCACTTTAAGAAATTCTTCAGCCAAAGGAATGAGAAAAGCAGCAATGATATGACACATTGAATTCAGACTTTGGAAAAAATCTTGGCTATGGAACTTGTCTGTTTGASTTTCTGTGTCATCTGTACTTTCGTAGCAAAATAGTTCACATACTTCAGGCAGTTCTGACTTCCCAGCTGGAAACAACAGCTACTGAGGAATTCTACCAGTGGTCAGAGACTRCTAGTGTTAGCTATGATGTGCTCCCTCTTCCAGATCCGCAGTCAGGTGTCCACTGGACTGTTACGGACCAAGATTTTTTTCTACCTCTTTTGTCTGTTTCTAGCTCCAGCTGAGTCTCTGAAACCTTTAGCCTGACCAAACTGCTCAATTTTGGTGGCTGACATGGTAACTGGAGCTTTCATATTTTTGACCAGCATCATAACCACAAAGAAATCCCACAGTTTCCAGCCTACTTGGAAATAACAAGAATAGCAAAACTATAGGTATATTCTTCTAAATGTAGGTATATGTACCAGGATACATGCAACTGGGGTTTTCCTCTGTTCGCATGCACTGAGGAAGGCTGCAAATGTGGGTGAATTAAAGGTTCCAGCGTGAGCCCTGTGTGGGAATGTCACTGTTCAAAGATGTCCTTCTAAATAATTCATTGGCTGGATTGAAAAAAAAAAAAAAAAGGCAGGAAAGAAGGCCTGGCTGCAGATGGGGAGGAAGTGGTAAAGAGCAGTGCAATGCATGATTGAAAATTCAGCACAGGTGATATTTTTACTGAAACCACAACCACCAAGAATGAAAAAGTCAACGAGAAGAATCAGACCTCAGTCTCTTGAAGGCAGCTCCCTTTACAGAGTGTTGTGGAGATCCCTGTCTCCCTGAACTCCTGTCYGGATGGCTGTGTTCAGATGAGAACCATTATTCCATATATTTACAAGGATATAACTAAGATTTTACCAAGGAAGGGGGGATTTAAAGTGTAAACTGGCACAGATTAAAGACAYTTGGCCAAATTTCTGATTTGTAATTTTGGTGAAATTATTAACCACTGCAGGAGAGTTACTCTTCTGGTCSGTATTTTTCTGGTTTTATTCCTGTAATGTACACATGCCCCAGATCTGTATAGAAGCATGTTTAAAAATGGGCTGAACCCAGTGGAGGAGATGAAGAGGGCTGTAGTGATGCTGCAGGGACCAAATGGGTTGATCAGCTCTCCTGTTTTGCAGATGGATTACAGCGTGCTGTGAACCCTGCTTAACAGCCTTTTCCGTCTCTCAGGTTGATACATTAAGCACTAATGTGCTGCTGACAGGGACGCAATCCATGTGCCTCTCCAGCACATATCGGCTTGGCATGTTGCATTCCATAGGGCAGGATGTAAGTGTGGGGCTGGGCTCTGATCTCACACTGCCGTTCAGCCCGAGGAAGCAAGCTTACGTCATGCTCAGTGGGCAGCGATGAGCTGTAAGCAAAATTCACTCCCCGTTTCTTGCAATTCTGCTCTTTCTTTTAAATWCTGCTTTTGAAAAATACGCAGCTTGCTTTTCCTTTTTATGCTGCTTTTACTCTTCCTTCAATGCCAGCATTTTCTTTGCAAGAGCCACCTGCTGTGTGCCCAGTAAAAGGCCCATCAGCAAAACTTGCATGGGGCAACAGTGACATCCAGTGGTCCCAAGTCGGCCCATAATTCATAAACGTGTGTGCCTCAGTCTGCCAGGGTTCAGCTCTGTGYGGTGAGTAAACTGGGTCTCTGTTGAAGTCAGTGATTAATAGAGTCAGGATTTCTCCCAGTTTAATTACAACCTGACGTGCCTTGTCGTGGCTGCTACCCAGTTACAGCTTTGACAAAGGAAAGACATGAAGTTGCTCAGAATAACATACAAATGAATTCCACAAGCAGTATTTCTTTCCATGTGGCCCAAATCCCATATATATATATAAAGAAAACCCTGTTCCCTCCAGCCCACTCCCAAGACCGGTCTGTGCGTGTGTCTACAAGCACCCCCTTTCACTGGCACAGCGGGAATGCAGCTAAAGCGAAACTGGCTGCATCAAGGGCAGCTTAACGCGGTTGAGCACCTCAGATGGTGAACACTGCTGTGAAAAGTGTGATGAGATTTGCTCAGAGCAGATGTGTCCCTGTTAGGGATTCACATGAGACTTTTGAATACGCTTGGGATTTTTAATCTGTTTTGTGCACCAGCAAGAGGTGTGTTAAATTAGCTTGTGCAGAGCATCTGAGCTAATGCTTTCAGAACAAACCAGGTGTCTTTAATGGCACTGCATTACGGAGACAAGCCAGGTTTAAAGAGGTCATTTGAGAATGTGATTTCACCTAAGTCTTGCTACAGCTCTATTGCCAAGGCTTTTAACTCCCACCACAACCACTCATAGCTACCTCAACTTTCTTTCTCTTTCCTCTTTCATTACTTAAATGTCCCTCAAGGTGAGTCTAATACCATATTAACCACTCAAAGATCTTCTTCCAAAGTCTCATAACATCAAATTACTTTCAAGTCCATTTTCATAATCCATAATTCCAGGGGACCATGAGGAGACACTACTAAAAAAATCAGTTATGAGACTGACATTGTAATTCATACAAGTCTCCATGCAGCAGTCACTCTGGGGCCATTAAACTAGGGAGTGGAGGGTAGGTGTGTTGTATTGAAATAGCATTTTCTGTCCCAGCAATTAAGAGATTATGTGATGTGGTTGCAATAGCAATAGCAGTGGATCAGATCAATGAATGACAAACTCCTGTCAGGTGCTGCAGTTTTGAGAGACTCATGGGTTGTGCAGAAGGTTTCCTGTCTGTGGGAGAGAACTGTTGGTGATGCTTGATCCTTAGGACTAATGCACTGTTTATGAGAGGCAAAAGGCCAGGGCTGGGCCACAGCAGCTGACGGGAAGCTAGCAGTAATCTTCCATTAGATGCAGGGTGCTGTGGCCTTACCCCAGCACAACCCTCTGGAAACACGCTTGCACTGAGGGAGAGGAATAGCCCCGAGTTTGCTGCCTCRATGCCAGCCGTAGATCTCCTGTGCTGGGGATTTATGAGGATTTCGGAGATGGAGCAAGACCAAGAATCTGATCCTTATGGGTGTAAAACTAGGTTGCTCCCTGCAGCTATACTTTTGTGGTCATATAGAGTAAGGGTTTCCCAGGGTGTGCAAACAGCTAATGCTAATGTGTGGATACACACGGCAATGTCTAGGCAAGCTGCATGCAGGGCCCTCTGCTCCAGCTGCAATAGCTGGTGAGTAGAGTGAYCGCAATGTCTTAGCCCAGGGCATGGCAAAGGGCTGCATTCAACTGAATAACCAACAGGGGCAGATTTTACCCAGGAAAGGAGGCAGAAGCACATAGAGAAGACCATGCCCAAGTAACCAAGCTGATGCAGCAGAGCTCTGTCACAGCACTAGGGAAAAAGAAAGCGTCAATGACTGTTGAACACCATGTTCTGGAAGTTCATTCAGTGCTTCTACCATGTAGAAAGGCAATGAGAGGTGATGGCACAGGAAACTGCAATAACACAGTGCAGTATGTTCGCTGATAGGTAGTTTCTTTCAGGAGCTATTGGTAACTAGTCCAGGACAAGATTTTTTATTTCATTAAAAATTCCACTACTTCTTTTATGGAAACATAACCAAGGGGGGAGAGGGGGAAGGAAAATACGTATCATAACAAATTATTTTGGGTCCCTCAAAGTATTCATTCCAATTTTGGATTTAAGAAGTGTAATCTTTAAAAAATTAATAATGAATGTAGAAAATGTGAAATTTTCCTTCTAAAAATACATGCTTAGGATATTTGACTATATCAAAAAAGCATGTCATCCTAAAATCAGTCTGTAACAAATGACCCAGATAAATCTGAAGGTTTAGTTGTATTCTTAAAGTTGTATTTCTTAAATTTCTAGAACCTCACAAGGATTTTACCCAGATCTCTAAAATATCTACTAGAGAATTCAAAAACTTTTAGCCAAAAAGATTTTCTCACAGCATTGACATGAAAAAAAGAATGAAAAAATCAGTTTTGTGGTAAAAGCAATTTGTAGCCTAAAAGTTTGTAAGGAGTAGCTGTTGTCTCTAAAAAATACTTTCAATATTTACATCTTTCAGGGTTTTTCGACGAGAAGATTAACACACTACTGATCTTTTCCTATCTCCGCCCCACAATTAGTGAACTAATCTGATTGTTTACAATAGAAGTGGAAGGATTATGGTTTATGATCAAGTATGTGACTTACAGCCCGTGTTTCTGCAGTTGTCAAACACTTTGAAGGTTAGTGTTCAGAGGTCAGTTCCAATCAGCCTGCTGCTCTGAACCCAGGCTCTGATCCAGCAAGGTGCTGAGCCACTTCTTCAAACACACAAGCAGTCCCATCCCCTGGGGAGAGAGATCTTTGGTCTGGGAATGAATGCTGCCTGCAGCTTAACTCTTTCATTCCTGGGGGTTATTGATCACCACTGCTGGAAGACACAAGTTTCTTGAAAAATAAGTATTGCATAGCTCTTGGAGTCAGGGTTTCCGACCTGTGGGAATGCCTAGAGTGGAGGATGTCTGGGTTTAGAGTGACTGTCAACTCTGCATATATGTCAGTTGTGGGAGGAACTTGAACTCCGACTCGTGTGAGCTGGGCCCTTCTTGTTTTGTTAGGCTTTGACTGGACCAGCACATCGGTGAAGGATCTGAACTGGTATCAGAAGTGAGCAAAATACCTGGCGTGCAAGGAGTCCTCTGAACTGGAGGAGGAGGGTGAGTGAGAGTATGGGGTCACAGAGCTCTTCAGGTCCTTGTATGTGACCATACAAGCTCTTTTGATGTTTCTCTTCTGAGGAAAAGCAGCATTAATAACAACTGTTGAAACTTAACACCAAATACCCTTTCTGTTAATATTCTCCTGTATTTATTTGCGTGACAACAGTCTGAATATTTCTGATTTAAGGGATATATATTTTCTGCTTTAACTTTTATTTAATGATTCATTTTCTCAGGGGAACTGTGTATAAGTGCATAGGTCAATAGACAATATGGAGAATATTTGCACAGTCTCTGTGCTTTCAGCATTCGGTCAGTGACAATTGAAGTAAATAACAAAAGAGGAGGAAATGTGAAAATATTTCTGCTGTCATTATGCACATATTAGTTTAGGAACCAAACGTAAGTATCCAATGCTGTAAAGAAAACTCAGTCCAACTGGGAGCTAAACATCCTCTGAATAACCTTAGCTGATGCATAATGCTAAGGTGCATGCAAGGTCTGAAAAGGGAGCCTTTGAGTTAAAAATCATTTATAAAAATCTTGAGAGGTGASAGCCAATGAGGCCAGAAGGTCTAATAGGAACTGTAAGCAGCTGTTAAGGACACAAGCACATGAGTCTTTTTATTTTGCGTTTTAATAAAAATGGCTGGCTGAAAAACATCCTGAAGAGTCAGCCACCCACATTCTTCATCCAAAGAATCAAAGATTCCCAGCTCACAGACTTTAAGATGTAATTACAGTACAGAGAGGTTTGGAAGAGCTGAAAAGTCACCATAGCAACCTTCTGGCAAAAATCTTTGCACATCCAAAGAAAAGCAAAATTCCTTTTTATCTGAGCAGCCCCAGTGAGTCTGAACGTGTTTGTGCTCATGGCCATTTTCTCTTCATTTCACTGTACTCTTTAATTACCAAGCTTTTTTCTGCCCTGAGTCTTAAGTGTCCTTTTCTACAACATCGTAGGAAATTTTCAGCCAGAAAGCTTAAGGTTTTGCCTGTGATTTAACATTAAAAGAGGGTGCCTTCACTTGGCATTCAAGGCCTTCTGCAACAATCTCTAGCAAGGTCAATAAACCACTCATGCAGGATATTTTAAAAAGCTAAACTAAACTAGAGAGAGGAAAACAGGGTAAGACAGAGGAAGCAGAGAAAGGCATTCTCAATAATTGCTCTGGTGTTGCAGTAAAAGCTCCTTCCATACCATGATGCCATAGTACTAGTTTGACAGGTACAAAAAATAGATGACTTTTAAAACACCCACACTTGCAAAGCCCAGTTCAGTCCCATGCTTGATGAAAGCCAGAAACAGACTCTCCATAGAAGAGGATATGGGAATTGCTTGAAACTATGCAGTGTGGATTTGAAGAAACAAACTGTGCATTCCTAGAAATTGCTTTGCCCAAGCAGGAACAGGGCAAAACCTCCTGGCTGAGGTGGATGGATGGGTGCTGAGGTGTGCGGGAGAAGAGGAGGGTGCTGGGCAGCAGCTGCTGGGCTGCGAGTGGGTCTGTGCTGGTGCTGGTGCATGGGGAGAAGTGTGGAGTTTGAAGGTACTCATACAGGGGTAGCCAAGAGGAGGAGACAGATAGGTCAGGAAAAAGGTGAAGACAGATGAATAGATAGATTATTTAGGAGAGGGGAAGAGAGACATTTCAGTCCTGTTTAGAAACTAGTTTGTCTGTCTTGATGAGCAGGACATCTGCAGTGTTAGGCAGYCTTGTGAGGTTCAAGCTCTTTCCAGTTTCTCTTGTGTCCCTACCAGATTCAATTAGGAGCTGAACTGCTGGAGCTGCTGCCAAAACATTCAGGGTTGCACATGCTCCTGCAGGAGACAGGAGCAAGCCCTCCAGGCTCTGTGCAAACCATTTCCTTCCTCCAGAACCAGCTTGCAAAATTCAGGATTTAGCTTCCAGAGAGCCAAAGTGACAGTCACCCAGCGCCATCCTTTCATGGTGCTTCTTGCTCCTTGGTCTCAGTACACTAAGTCTTTCTCAGCAGCTGGCAGTATTTAGTATTTTTAGAATGAGGCAATGATTGATTAATGTAGCTGCAGGAGGGAAGAAAGATACAGGATGATCTCTCCATTACACAATTATCCACTACAAACAGAGGCTAGAGAGCTATTGTGGGAAAATTAAAACTAATGTTCATTACTGCAGTCACTTCTGAAACAGGAACAAGGAGAGCAGTTCAGCTGTTTCTTTCTAATTTATGTTTTATAATGTTAACTGTTCTGGACTTTGCTCTGGACAAAACTTAATATAGCCCTATGACGTASCACAGGCTGCAAACATAATGATTTGTTTCTTAAGCATTATTGCAAAAGCCAACAAATCATTGCAGGAGTAATAAAGGAGAAGGTTAAGAGGAGAGATTTGTTGTCACAGCAGGTTTTCCAATAGCTAAAGAGTGAGACCTCAGAATGGAAATCCCCTGCTCTTAATTACCTGACCCACTGAAAACATCACTGTATCCCACCTTATTTTCTCTTTGTCCCCAGGATGTGTTTCGCTATCTGACGGAAGAACAGTGTGGAGCACATAGCAAAAACCTACCTCAACTTCTATGCTACCCAGAGAGGTGAGTTTTTAAGCAGCACCTTTTAGTGACAATCAGATTTTTAGAAGTAGGTATGAATCACCTGACATATATAAGAATTCCTGTTTAGATAAGACAGCAAATGGAAAATTGGATGAAGTTTCCTAACTTTTTAATAAATCTTGTGAAGTGCAGTTTTAAAAGGAAATGGTGAAAGTCTCTATTAGCTCTTATTTTTATACTTTTCTTAATCCAGTGTGGTCCTAGACCCAGATATGCTCATGCATTTGATTCTTGGTCAAGTGAGTAGTGAAAGCCACCTCAGGGGAGTGTGCAGGACACCAGGAGTCTTGGGAATCTAGGCTGTTTGTCCACTCTTGTGCTTTGATTTAATTATAGTTATCTTTAAAGCAATTAGTAAAACTGAAGCACAGAACTGGATGAACTTGCAATTTAGAGTGGCATATTCAGATTTTCCTTTAAGTATTGAGAGTATGTTTATACCCCAGAATTATCTGTTCTCCAATTAAGTGTATGGCCCCAGAGCTTAATTAAGCTGATAAAGGTTTGTATGTAGACAAAGCCCAACAGTAAGAGAAAATAATTTGTGTTGTCTGTTAGCTGTGGGATTGAGGCAGTCCTGCTTCTTTATGTGTTTCTTGCCCTTCTGTTGCCCTCGGGTCTTCCGTCCTGTAGGGTCTATGGCATAAAACAGCAGGGGAGCACATTAGGCTTTATCTCCTCAGTAGGGTTTTCTCTTTCTGGCTACTTGTTTTTCCCACATTTGTAGGAGTGTCACTGCTTCAGAAATTGACTCTTTTTGACAAAGTTGGTTGAAATTGGCCGACAGGCTTGAAGTTTGGTGACAGATAAACATACACAATATGATGACATAAACCTCATCTCTTTCAGAGACAACACCAAAAACCACTCAAAAAGATTGTGTATGTTTTACCTTTGAATGGACTGGTGATCTAGTGACTCAGCTTGGTCACAGGGAATGAGGACTTTTGGGTTCTTGTGCTGTGAATGCTGTTTCAGTAATCTCTGCATTGTTTTTTCCAAAGTGAACGGAAGGCATCTATTCCTCCCCTGGCAAATAATCAGTTTAAATTTCTTAGCTGAGTGTGTGGTAAATGGGTGACTGTCATTCTCTCTCTCTTTCTCTCTTTTTCTTTTTTCTCTTTTTAGAACATGCCTAGAGAATGAAGAGGTCCATGTGGGGTCCAGGACAACACTCTCCTGACAAAGCTSTTTTCATCTTGATGGCTGCTGCTGGCCTTTTCCTCCTTGCAGGTACAGTAATGCCCCATCAGGAATAACCTCAGCGATGGTGCTGTCAGGTGCCCCTGGCAACCAGTAGGCAGCTCTGGGCATACCCTGCAGCCCAGAGGGTATCTGCCAGTTTCCTGGTTTATGCATGCGTAGTACATCTAGGAGGCCATTCTCCTCCTGCCCTGCCACGGTGTGGATATTCCTCTTACTCTGGACCTTGCTTTTCTCACTGCAACTGCTGGGCTCCTTGTGCATTTGCACCCTTGAAAATATGTTGGCCTTCAGTCCTACAGATCTGGGCACGGTGTACACTCTCCTCTGGGAKGCTGGTTAAGTCTGGTACACAGACGGGTCAGCACAAATGAGAAAAGAAGGAGTAAAATGTCAGGTTTCTGTTACATCACAACTGTTGTGCAGGTTTGGAGATAAAAAGCCTCTGGGTTTTTCATTACTCATTTATTTCCTTCGGGGTGTCTCTCTGCAGTTCTGTATAATTTTTTTTCTAATTTTGTTTTGTTCACTGTAAAACATGAATAGTGCATTTATTTGCTTCATGGTGTTTTGGGAAAAGCACTAAGCTACTGGAAAAAACAGTTTCCCAGCAACAATTGAGGTGCTGAATCAACTGCAGTAGGTTGTTACATGAACACACCCAGCACCCTTTCCCTCCACCCTCAATGCTGGCAGAACAATAATTAGTACTGTGTTGTTTTATGGTATTTCTTTCTTTTGACTTCTCCTTGAGCAATTCAGGGCATAAGAATAATCCATATTTCTAAAATGCATCCTATTGCGCTGGGGTCACTTCAGCATACGATACAGTAGTGGAAGAAATCATCTTCTCTTTCCAAGTAAAACCATAATAAGAAGACTATATTCATGTCTGGATCTTGCAAATTTACCCACTGTCTTTCAGGTTTGACTAGGGCTTCCTGATGTACCTCTTACAAGTCACTGGAAAACCTCAGCCCTGAAAGGGTGTTTTATCAGCTTGTCTTTGCCAGCGTGCAATTGTGATCTGGTCATTTATGGGATGGGTGCTGGTTCTGCTAGCCCCTGTGGATTCCCCTCTTTCAGAAAAAACCCTAAAACTGGCTTCTTACCCCTTCTGGGCCCTGGAAGCCCTGGAAAGCACAGTCTAAGACAGCTGCTGCATTTTATTGTGTTGTAATGAATTACTCAGTACTTGAGCTGGAAATGAGTACCTACACCCTCTTCTGTATGAGGGTCCCCTAAAATGAGTCCCCTAAAACTCTACCACAGATCCCTTCCTGTAGCCCTGGCACTGGCAAAATGCCTTGTGACTTAATTTGCAAAGCTTTGTTCCCACCAAAGCAGAGGCTGGTGTGGTGGTGGAGGGGGGGTTAAACATCCCATCCAAAAGTTCCTACTCTGCTGTTCTGTGTGTTCCCATACACTTCCACTCAAGGTGAAAATAACTACTTTGGGTGCAAATCAAGTAGCCAAGCACTGGTCCCAGTGGCATTGCAGTGGCAGAAGTGTAACAGAAATATTCTGTTTAAGCTGTGAGTGCACAGAGTTACAGTAGGACAGCAATATCACAGATTCAYAGAATCRGTAAGGTTGGAAGGGACCTCTGGAGATCATCCAGTCCAACCCCCCTGCTCTAGCAGGGTTACCTAAAGTATGTTAGGGTTGCATCCAGGCGGGCTTTGAATATCTCCGGAGAAGGAGACTCCACAACCTCTCTGGGTGACCTGTTCCAGTGCTCCRTCACTCTCACAGTGGAGAAATTCCCCCTCACGTTCAGGTGGAACTKCCTGTGSTTCAGTTTCTGCCCRTTGCCTCTTGTCCTGTCACRTGGGACAACTGAAAAGAGTTCAGCCCCATCCCCTTGACTACCTACCTTCAGATACTTATACACATTGATAAGATCCCCCTCCCCAGCTCTTGCAGCYGTTCCTCRTATCACCTATAGAGAATTAGAATATCGCCTATAGAGAATTAGACTCCATAGGTGGATTGTTTCCTAGTTGCCACTGATTTGAAGTATATGAAGCAGATGGGAAAAGTATCTGATACTTTTGCAGTCCATGACATGCATAACCTTTATTAGAAGTGCAAATAGTCACTGGAGACTTATAGGTCAGGTTGGACTTGAGGGATTTATAATGTCTAAATTGCATGGCTGGCAATCAGTTTTTGGAATAACTTACTTCATTTGAGGAAAATGCTGTAAAAACAGCCCCAAGATATGGTTATAAAGGACTCAACATAATGACAGTTCTTATCTAGAAGAAATATATCCYGAATTAGAGAAGCACATGCAAATATACGACCTTAATGGAAAGATAAAAATGCAAATTTCTTGTACAGGAGCAGCCTGGGTTATGCTTTGAGTCTGACCAAATCTCACCATTCTGATAGTGCATATGGGTCCATCCCACCCCAGATGGAAATATTTTGCAGGTGGTAGAAGGAATGAGCAGAAGGCTTGGCTCCTGCCTTTGGTTGGGAGACATGAGGAGATGGAAAACAGTGGGTGTGCTGCTGTCAGAACATGTTGCCTCTGGACTGGTTCTGTTGTGCGGCTTTGGGCAGATTCACAAAGATTCATGCCTGGTGAAAGGGCTTTGTTATGGCTGCCTGTGACTGCCGTGGGATTCTCTGGGCATGTCACCATGGTGAATTGAGAGGACCAGAATGGAGATATGTKTCTTAGCATTATATGAGGCTGCCTCCTGGCCACATGTACAGCAGACACTTAATGTGGAGTGCCATACCCAGAGAAGCAGAGTGAAAGACCCTACTCTGAGCTCCCTGGTGCATCTGCCAGACTGCTCCAGGAATCCAGGTTAGCTGATTTACAGCCATGGCAGCTWCTGCTCTGCTACTCTGCAATCAGAGCTGTATTGCTAAAGTTGCAGTGTGGCCACACGTGGGCAAGTTACTCACTGCGAGTGCAGGTCTGCGGTTAGTGTTACTCAGCGAGGTTCCGGCCCCTATCAGCAAAAACCTGTGTGGGTAAAGATACAGTGAGATGATTAAAAAAATGAAGAAAAAAAGATGCCTAAAAAAGTTCTCCAGAGCACTGAGAAAGTGATAGTCCTTATGATATTTATTATCAGCAGAAACTTTGACCTAYACACTGAAGCTAAAGGTGGGGGTGATATGTCACCCAGGAGCCAAACCTGCAAACAGCTCTTTGAGTGAGCTGAACCTTTGCAGTCATCATCCAAAGTGATATTGAGCCATGCGGACTCCAAACCTGAATTCTGTAAGGTTTCCCATTTGGCAGGTCCAAGTTTTCCTTTGCACAAAGAAACTTACCTGGTCTTTAATGGTAGTGTGGGAGGTCTCAGCACTAAACTGCAAAGGCAGCAGAAGCTAGAAATAGAAGAAACTTTAATTTTCTTTAATCATCTTGTGATATTATTGAAAAGAGTAATCTGAAAAATAAGCTATTCTCTSATGATAGGTATATTTTAGTTATTCACAGCCACTACTGTGATACAAAAGTACCTGAATTAGGTCATATTGCAGCTTTCTTTTTGAAGAGTGAYACTTTATTTCCCTTCCTCACTCCTTTTCCTAATATTTTTTTCTTACAGAAACACATTACTTGCAGGGAGAAAGACTGGATTTCCTAGGAAGGAATGATAAGTATGTGTCTCTGGCCAACTACAGCATCCCTCGGCTATGTCAGTTCACTGTATGCATTGATCTAAAGCGGACCACCAATTCAAGTTCTTGGGCAGCATTTTCCTATGACACCAACAACGCCTCCACTGACATAAATGACATAGAGCTTGGACTCTCTGGAGAAAACAAGCAGCTGAGACTGTATCTTTTCGGGACCCGAAGAGACATTGAGATTGATTTAGCCATTTTTGCCTGGTATAGAGTGTGCTGTCTTTGGGACACCAGAACACAACTGCTGCAGATCTACTGTGATGGTAACCTACTGTATAACGAAACCATTGAGCATGCTGAGTGCCTGAAACCCAATGGAAGCCTGGTGCTAGGCCATCTGCATAAAAATCAAGATGGCCTTATAGTACGGGTAAGCAACGGCCTCATTGGCAGCTTGTACTATTTTCAAATGTGGGACTACATCATGGATCAGGAAGAGTTACTGGAGTGTGCCATGGGCAATACTGTTAGCTGGAAGGAAGAGTACTGGGATTTTAGCAGCATAGTTCCAGTCGCTGACCGTTACCTGCGCTGTGGTGAGTCTCTGAAATGTTTTCTCCCCTTGGGGCTTCTATGTCTGGGAATTGCGCGTCCAGAGAATGGGGGACCCTCCGCTGCTCAAGCAGGGACTGTCTAATAGTCAGAGTCCCCACTACTGTGTGTGGAAACCTGCCCCGCGCAGGGCTGTAGCCATATACTGACATTGCCTGMTCACTCTGTATGGGCTCTTCTTGAAGCAACTGCAGAGGTTATAGATGGGGGAAAGCTGGCAGAGCCAGGCTCTGGCAATTCCTGTTGCCACCAAAATCCCTTGGAGGCTGCTGGCCTCCTAGGATAAGCCTTCCTTGGAGGATTTGGATATACCTTCTAYTGGCTGTAAACCCTGCTGAGGAACTAACCTACTGCTCAACTGGCTTGGCACTGAGGCGGGTAAAACTCCTTGTCCAATGTGTTTAACAACATTTAACTACTGCCATTCGTTAAATGAGAGTAATCACTTTTCCACAGGACTCCTGTCTATTCTGTGTCCTGGATGGACAGTGCTTCATTGAAAGCACTGTTAGCAGTGTCTTGTGTTATCTCATCATTCAAGCCTCAGTCTATACATACTACATGGTATTCAAACTCTGCTCTGAGGCCTGAGATTGTAATTTACTTAAATACTGCAGTGTGTCATTAAGTTTAGRGGCTTTATAACAACAGGGAATGAACCTTTACTAGTGCTCTGTAAGATGATGGTGTGTTGCTGCCCCCATTTTGCACGGGCAAAGCAGAGGTATAGTCAGCAGTAATTGCTCGTTTTTGGTGTTCAGTTTGAGAATCCAAGCAGCTTCCATCAGACAGCACTTCTCTGTTAAGAAGTGCCTTCTGTTGGGGCAGCACCTGCTGACTTCAGCTCACTTTGTAGTGCGTTTTCATATCTCCTGCTCTGGGTTTCATCGAACTGGGGCCCAAGGAAATTAGAAGAGCAAGACAAAATAAATGGCTGCTTCCGAAACATCTGCTGCAAGGGATTTCCCCCRCCTCTCTCATTTACACCCCCCCTCGCTCTGCAGCAAAGACAACAGGCACTAGTAACAATTGCTGTATATCACAACCTTCCCATCTGTCTCTTGGCTCCTTGACCCATTGCATTTATCCAGGCAGTCCTGTTTTTGTCCTGCCTGCTGCCTGAGCCATTTCCCTCCTCATGTCACGGACTGGGAAGGGTGGTCATGATCTGATGAGCAGGAAGAGGGGAGGCTCAGTCCATTTCCCTTTTCCAATTAACACTGCTGCTGCCTTTGCCTTTGTGCCTGTTCACACTGTGCTTGATTTGGCAAGGAGCTGTGAGCTCAGTCAGGTTTACTGATGGAAACTTCAGGGAGTTTAGCACCTAAAATCAAAACCTCCACTCAGCGTTCTTGTACTTTGATTTTTCAACAAAGATCACTTGGATGAATTCGAGATTATTAGTGAGATAAAACAAATCACTGCCTCTAAGGTAAGGACTCTAAGGTTCAGAAGTATGCAAAAGCTAAATCAAAAAAAAAAAAAAAAAAAAAAAAAAAAAAAAAAAAGACACACCAGAGAGGCTTTAAATATTTAAATGTGGATAAGTACTTTTTTCCCCTTCTAAAATGGTCCCCTGGAACAGGTGACTTGCTCTAGTTACAATTTTCCAATACAGCCTGAATTGGACATTCAGTCTGGAAAATGTTGGTCCAAATATTTGAAGGTTATCAGCAAGGGGAAACAGCAGCTTGTCTCAGAAGTAGGGTAGTGGGCAGTGAGGGTAGTCTTGCTCTTGGTGCTGGGGACCTCTGGATGGGTGTTCCATGCTGGGGAAAGTGTTGTGGAGTTTGACTTTCCCAAGAACCATTAGTAGGATGACTGTTATGAAGTCCTAGTTACAGGCATGTTCATAAAATATAATCATGTTTRAGAACCTGTCATGTGCTGTATCTTGGCAAGACCTTTCTTTCCACTATAAATCTACTGCCTACTTTAATTAACTGAAATTTATGAGCTAGATATGGAGATGTACATGGAGATACAGATGAGAAACTAAATACAGATAGGATTGATGGTATAAATATCTGTGAGTGGTATAAACATAGTGAGATGTCTGTCCTATTTGTCAGGGGAAGCTGTACTTGGCATTCATTTATATTCATTGTGCATATGCGGTCACAGACACTCAGGGAAAATGTCTGAAGCATACATATAAAAATAATTGTGCAGAAGTGTTGCTACATAAAGAAATGTCATGTTGCAGTGCCATTTTAATGCTAATGACATAACTGAGATTGTCACTTATGCCCTCTGATAATTACTGGCTTCAGGTATGTTTGGTTCCTGTTTATATATGTTGTTTACATACCTCGGTACTGCTTTAGTTTGTAGTGCTTGTTTCACCCTAACAATAGAGAGTTTAGGCAACTGTGCAGGGAAGCTGTGCAGCGTTTTATGTTTTGGAAATTCTATGTTAATTTTGAAAAATGAGAGCTCATTTAGGTACAGGGGATGATTTTTTTCATACGAATATAGCAGCAAGCAGCTTTAAAAAGGTGTGTTGACTTTTTATGAGTCATTAYGATAGCAATTGTACTCACTGTGCTTGATAGGATGAGTAAAGTTATTGTTTTGCTTTTTCCTTAAAGCTCTTACTTTTCCAGTTTAACTGGGCTTTTGCTAAAAGTGTAAAAGGAGAAGTGTGTGTTCTTATCCTCTCAGTGAGTCACAGTTTCATCTTCTCCTCCCCTCATCTTGCCCACACACTCATTTCTGATTTTCTTCTTAATTTTAAATAATCTTAGAGAGGGAATGTAAAATATCTGGAGATGACTTAAAAACATAAAATTCATTTATTGCCATTCTATTATTAGTTGTTCTATTTTCTCCTGTTCTTCTGTTGGAAATCATGCAAATTTGCAGAATGCCAAATAAACCATCTATTAAATTATCATATCAAAACCCATTGCTGGGCCTTTTAGAATGTCAGTGGTACAGTATTTTTCTAGCTTCAGATCTCATCTGTCATCACTCTTTAGCCTACATTTCTTGAATGGAATTACATGCATGTTAATTAAAGCAAATGAAGTTACAGGATGCAGGTGGCTAATCCCACACCTGCTTGCTGGTAATGATCCTTGATATATGAGAATAAACAGATTTTTTTTTCCCTTCAGGTGATAATGAGAAAGAGCGAAAGAAAGAGATTAGAATCTGTGAAGCTGTAATTATGCTTGATTTGTCAGGAGATAAAAACCACAKTGTGAGTTACATTCCTAATTAGAATAGGGTTGGTTTTTGTTTGTCCATTTCTGTATTTTTTTTTTCTAGCAGATTTTTCTGATTCATCCTGCTTGACACTGGGTGATATCACACATCACCCTCAAGGCAGCRCTTTTTGAAACGTTATGCTGTTAACAATGAGAACAGGACGGAGCCCATAATCACCCGGCTATATGCAGGTTCCTCCTGTTTGGAGAAAATCTGCAGCACTGATAATCAAGAGAACAAGTTAAACCCTCGGTTTACAAACGCTTTGGCCTATGACTTGATAAATCTTAGCCTAAAATCACATCTGTGTTTCTACAAAGAAAGAAAAAAARTGTTGTGATAGTAGGGCATGTCTGYGYGGCACTTGCCCTTCTGTGTTCTCTCCATGCTTCCTGTATGACAGCAGCCACCAGAGGTGGCCTAAGGTAAGTGAACGCTCACACTCCCTAAYGTGAAGGACTCATGCATCTCCTGATTTCTCGTGGTTGTGTCCTTCCAATGGATGTGTCCTTCCTGCTCCCACGCTGCCTGTTGCTGTCCTTCCCTTGTTTGACCCTGCATTCTTAGAGGTACACGGGAAACTTGTATTGATGCAGTGAGCTGAAGAGACTGGGGGCAGCTGGTTATGAAAKAAGTGCTAGGTTCTTGGATCAGCCCATTGCTGTTTAGAGAAGRGTCTTACACTTAAAAATCACTAGTGAACTTTAAAAATACTGGTTAGGTTGGAGACCAAACAACAGCTCCCGTGGAAGGTCATTTACCACCAATATGGTTACCATRACAGACTCAAGGTAAAATTCCACACTAAATTATGCTGCCACCCTTAACTTGAAATCATCCAGTGATTTCGGTTTTGGCATTATTATTAGTGAAACCGGTGGAATTACTTCGGATTTACACAACTGAAGATAACAGCAGAATTTGGCTTATCCCTGTGAGGTTTTATAGGCCAGTGGACTCCAGAAGAAACTTACAGTGGGACGTTCATTTTCCTCCACCCTTTCTATCAGTCTGAAACCAGGGAGTAATTATTTGTAATTATCAGTTAGTGATAATACTGGRAAAAAAATGGGTTCCCCCTAGAAGGTTAGTCTGGGGAGTTTAAAAAACGTCTCTGGGGAGGCTGAAATGTCGTGTTCTCCCCAGCACTGGGGGAGAGGTGCAGCRTGTGTGTGTGTTGTGAGGAAGGAGAGGGTCTGGTTTGCATGGGTGCTGGAGGAAGAAGCTTCCTGTAGCTTCATCTATTTGTGTTGTTTTGAGGAACTGTTTTGGGGAAGGGTTTTGCTTTTAATTTGGTGGGCATTTCTGGCTTCCTGGCCTCTGCATATTATATCCATGTGTATGCCAAATGATGTTAGTGGTTGTCAGTGGGAGGTTTGTATACTGACTGTCTGGGTCTGTCTTGCAGCTAGATGCTTGAAGCCTGCGGCTTGTTTCCAAATAAAGAATCAGCAAATAACCATTATGTCAGGTCATGTTTCTGACCTATTGCAGGCAACTGTTTTGAAATGGCAATGTGACAGCTTGCTCCTGGAGTTGCTACATTTTAGTAAAGAGAAGAGTGAAGCAGAGTAAGCTAGTCCTCTTATTTGCAACAGTTCAGTGCTATGTCCGAAGCAAAAGGCCTGAGTAAAGTGAAGAACTACCCAAACTATAACTTAAGATTCATCAAGCATCATGGGGAAAAAAACTGCTTGCTATTTTTACGGCTTTGTGGACATCCTGGGAGAAAGGGGGACTGTGCTAGCAGAACACTACACAAGCACAGGAGATCCCTCTGACACCTCACAGGCACAAGAGTGTCAACTTACTAGCATACTGTGCTGGACAGTTTGGYCTTTGGAACAGCCTTTCCCAATTCTCAACCCACTGTCTGACTGTCTGCTGGTGGGTAGGGGCAGGGTGTCCTGGCTCAGCTCGCTGCCAGTTCTGAATGTGTTGCCTGTGCTGCTGACTGTACTGGTGCTGAAATTGTGCTGTTATCCAGATCACAATGACAGCAAAACAGACTGGCACCTCTGAGGAGCATATGGAGGCTGAGGAAGTAGACTGAAAGGTCTGAGATTAGTCTGCAACAGCCARCCTTGGAGACACTACTTGGGACTGGAGTTCAGACAGCTTTCTTGTTCACTTACTTGTTCGTGAAGTAATAACTTGGAAATTGCTCTGGTTCAACTTTATACAGAGTGCACAGCTTGTGACTTAATGCAGCTGGTAAAATTGCCTGTTCATCCAGGAAGCAGAAAGATTGTGTATCATAGCRTGCCTGTTCAGAAGGGTCTTTTGACTTCAGGTGTCCTTTCTGCTTCACAGAGTAATTTGAAGCTATTTAGGATAAAAATAGGAGACTATTGCTTCAAATTGTTAACAGATACTGTTTTTGTTCTTGTCTATAGATGTGCTGCCATTGATTTGAATGGGTCAGAGATGAGCCATTATATTTTCAGCATGGGTAATTCCTCTTACCTTGAACTACAGTAGAGAAAACCAGGTTTTATGAAGTATGGCAATATACCCTACTTAGTTCTGACCATACTCCTTATTCACAGACATTTGGCTTTATGTGTGGAAAATGCATTTTTCACGTGTTAAATTTATTTCTCTTAGGCAGAGCTAGATTGTCAAGTCTCTGACATTCATATGAGTGAAGAGAAACACAAATTACCAGCATAGCAAGGAAACTGTACCTCAAGAGCAAAATGTTGTGATCACGCTCTTCTTTCATCACTGAGGCCTGTAATGTTATACAGTGATTCGGTTCATTGCAATTTTCTGTAGTACATGTGAGCAAACATCACCCATTTTGTCCCTGTCTGCCTGATGATGTGGCAGATTGCATGTGAAATGCAAAAATCATATCTGGCTTGACAAGGTGATTCGTTTCAAGGAAAATTAGCTAAGAACGAATTCTCAGAATTCTTTACTTGGCAAATGACAGGAAGGATGGCTGGACATTTATAATGCGAATCCTTATGCCAGGTTATCATTAAACTGAAGACCATGAATAGCAATGTGCATTTCACAATTATTACTGCCTGTTAACCCGTTAGCATTATGTGTCTGACAAATGCTTTTTCCTGAAAACTGGCACAGATTACACAAGCAAGGGTGGTGGTGGGGGGACAGATAACAGCTCTTCGCCATGAGCAACATGAAAAGACACTGTTGCATAGACTCTGATGTTCCTTGTGATCTACACTCCGCAAATTCTGTTTTCTCGCTTGTTTGACTCTAGTTGTCTCTGGAGAAATCCATAAAACTMGTGCACAGTTTGTTCCCCCCTCTTGCCTTCACTCTGCAGAAGTCCTTGCAACAAGAACTGTTTTTTGTAACCATGACCTTTGCTGAAGGATTGTCTTGCTCATGTGAACTACGTTTTTGCTTACATTTTTTGCCACTGTTGATTCTTAGGCCTTTTAATATTCTTTTCAGCAGGCTCTGAAGCACTGTCAACAACTGCTCCTACGCTGCCTCCATTATCTCCGACAGGTAATACCAATGTTCCAYGTAAGTGCCTTTCTAGAAGAGACTGCTTTAAATGCTGACATGATCATCACTGACACTGACTGATGCCATACCCATGAAAGTTTAAGGCTCAGTCACATGCTTAAGCTATTACTGCTTAGCAAGCTATTGTATGTCAGCAGGTCCTCCTATCTGTCCCTATGCATTCTTAGTACACAGTAAAAACAAAGTCAGTGCACCCGCTACTATTAACCATAGTTCAGCAGATACACCTTTGTTTGTTAAGCTGTGATAACTTGACCATGTGTTTGGGCCATTAGACTCTTTAAATTTCCATATATTTTARTTGCATTTTAAAAGCCTTACAGTCTTGTATATGAGGAAAAGGAAAAACAGAAACATTGATGCTGTGTGTGTACAGTGCTACAAACAGAGTAATGTGGTGGTCATTTGGGTTGTTTGCCTTGAACCAGTAGGTGTTACAGATGGTTGCAAGACTTCCAGGTAACTTTTTGCCTTCAAATGAATCTTCTGTATCCTTGAATGGAAAGTGACAAGAGTGTATGCCACAAGACCCAGAAAAATTCTCAAAATCCATCACCCTTAGAGGATGTGAATCTCATTCAGCAGGAATTATTCCAACATTATATCAATATAATTTCTTTTAAAGCAGTTGAATTATACAGAGTGAGGACTGGACTGATGCAGTCCCAGAAGAACAATTAGATCAGAATTAGTATATCAGATTAGAGAGGTATTAATAAGATACTCAACAAAACAACTATATTGGTTTTGGCCAAATGAGATGAACAGTACACCTGTGAACAGTAGACATATGGTAGAGAAAACAGCAATGGTTTCCTGTGATTCTTGAAAAGCGGGCTGTAAGCACTCAATATTCTTCAGGAGACCAAATGTTAGTCAGAATTTGTTTGCTCTGTTAAGATTTGTTTAGTTACTCAGGCCTGTTCCTGCAAGCTGTAACTACTCTCTGGAGCTGATTGCAGTGTGTCAAGGTGCTCAGATCCAAGCAGGATGAAAAGGCAGAGCGCTTGCTGACAGCTGTGCTATAGCTGCATTTGAACATTGTTAGAAGTGCAGCAAGGTGTATTTCAATGTGTTGAGTTTTGACAGTTTGCACTGGAAACTGAATTACTGGAGAACATGCCTTCCCTCTCCCTGTGCCCCCCTGTGGATGTGACAACATCTGATTTCTTTGAGAGTCTGAGCATGAGCATGAGTGCTCCAGCCAGCCCAGGGACCCAGTCCAGACCAGTCCTCCCCTCTGCTCTCTGCCATGTGCCAGACAGAGCTAGTCAGGGCACCACAAACTTGGTGTGTGCGAGGCTGCAGAGGAAGAGAGTTCACACAACTACACAGTGGCTGTGTGAGCCACAAGCTTCCTGCCGAGCAGGAGAAGGGAGATATGTGAAGCTGATGTTCAGTGTGAACTGAACTGAGGCAAAAAAGTGATAAGTCTTGTCCCAAATACTGGTATCCTGAGGAGTTTAAGCCTCCTTTCCCAAGGAGCTGGCAGCCCCTGGTGCTTGCAAAAAGCCCAAGTGTTGTCATGTGCAGCGCTTGGAGGTCTCCGGGGGAACAGGTCTTCCTTGGTAATAATCTAGAGCTAAACACTTCAAGTGTAGGGTTGCCCAAAGAGCCCCAGTGGCTATGGGAATGGGAAACACAACTGCGGCTAACCTGAGGGGTGATAAGAAGGGAAGGGGTGCAAGTAGCCTTCTGTGCAAACTTCAGGATGCATCTCCCTTACGTTCTCTTACTACAGTTAGCTTCTATAACATCGGCATGAACTTTTCTCTTTTCTACGAAACTGAGAGAACTCCTGACTACTATGATGCAAGGAGGCTTGTTCAAAGCTGGGTGAGTTTCTTTTCTCATTTATTTCTGAAAAGTACCAGATGATGAAGACAGCTGGTATAAAAATGTAAGCTTATAGGACGACACAGAAATAGGTGACCATGTAATAATACCATGGCATTTCATAATTATGTTACTCAGCACATTTTTAACAAGATAAAATTGAAATCATTAGGAAGGGGAAAGTTTAGACATTTGCAAATATTTCTAGCCTTTTTCTTTGGGATTTAGAATTTTGATGGCAATTTCAAATTTACAAGCAGCTCCTGTTAATAAATCAATACACCAAGTTAATAMAAATGTCACTGTTTTCTTTCCAGTTTAATATCATATTTTCTGGAGATGAATTTGTCATGACAAATTTTAAAGTCAGGTAAGCCTCTGGCTGTACTGTGGTATTTCCTGAACACTGTCCTTTGAGAGATATTGCAGTCAGGTTCCATATCCTCATTTCTCAAATGACCAGTCCAATGACAATGGTGCAAACCAAACCCCCAGATCTATACAAATGTGATCATTTGGAATATCTCTTGGGTTCATTTCACTTCAAAATATGTAACCTGCYGGATACAAGACAAGTACCTGCTGCCAAACTGTGAACTAATCTCTGCCCCTAGAACTTGGTTGATACAGATAAGTTCGGGATGATGAAGGTGAAAACCTTTGCCACTTCTGTGTGAGCAAGGAGTCATGTAGGCTGATGTATTCTGATATGGCATCCCAGCCATTCAGAAAGCGCATCGGTTTTTGTTTGCTGGAGAGGGAAAGTAAAGCAGAGCAATTGCACCTGCAATGTCCACGTTAATACTGCTGAACACCTATTTCAACCATTGCACGTGAATGCAGAGGAAGTTAGGGGTCACCTGCGCTCGCAGAGTGAAGGTCATAGATCCCTGTCGGCTGTCTAGTTTGTCTAAGTAAACAGTGGCTCTTATCATGACCAAATCTAAGGAAAGAATATTGTAGTCCCAAATTCTTTTTCAGAAACAATAGTATTTTGCACAAAACTCCCATGTTGTACCTTTCAGCCCAACCCACTGATTTATCTGATCTGAAAGGGATATTTAGCAATTGTTAGACTGATGAAAGTACCATTTGTACAGACTTTGAGAGACAGTTTTATCATTTTTTTTGCATATTTTGACTTCCTACTCTCTTCTCTGACTTGCTAGTTACTGCTTGCTTTACAAATGACAACAATACAATAAAGTATTCTACTATTTACGTGAARTGAATCAGATTCTGGAAACTTTAAGAGGAGGAGTAGAATAGGAAAAGATTAACTAAAAATGGATTCACTCTTGAATCTTCAGCCCCCCTATTAAAATTATTACGCTTAAGTATATCCAAGGAGTTAACAGATGAAACATTTTTTAAAGTGTGATGAAGTGTAGCTCACATGAAGAATAGGAAACATCATACAGACAATTCATAYGCTGATACAGTCTTTTATTGTTGAATAATTGATCTTTTAATGTAAGATGTTGTAGGGAGGTGAGGTACACTTAGAATAGGCTTTCAGAGCTACTTTGCACCCCTCTTGCCTCTGCTGGGAGGATGGGACTAGCTGGACTGTATCAGAATATCATGGTCCTGTGGCAAGGGGAGCAGGATGGGAGTTGTAACGCCACCGACTTGGATCCACAGATCAGTTACAGCACTTGTTCTTGGAGACTTCTGTATATGTATGTGTTGAATTAAAGATGACTTTGTTGCAAGGTCTGCCCCATTATAGTCTACTTTGTTTTTCTTGCAGGGGTAATTCTGCACAAAGGACTGTCCGTAAGAGGGCTTGTGTATGTAATTTATTATTTTCCAATTTTAAAACTTATTTTTTCTTATCTTTGCATAGACGATACGGTAGTTGCATGCTGCAAGACAAGGTGATGTAGTTCTGAGTCATTTTATGATCAAGGAATGAAACTAAGTTTGACAGTAGCCAAATTGACTGGCTGGTCTGGTAACTTGAGGAGAAAGGCTGATTCTCATACCAAATTAACTCATAAATTCATTCAAAGTGTCTGGAGAGAGCCCTTTAGATCTCATGCTCCTGGCTTTTGGTTTTCATTTGAAAGCAAAGACTCTGTGTGCTTACAGAGGAGTTGTTGGGAGTGTGTGTGTGTGTGTGTGTGTGTTGGGGGGGTGGTGGACAAATCAGATCTGTAGCCAGGTTCCTTAGATATGTTGTTTGGAGGCGCAAGCAGAAGACCAGAGAACAGAGCAGCTTAGCTGTCCAGCATTGCTGATTTATTTGCCTGCCAAAGACTAAGGCTGACAGAGGCCCATCAGCTGCAAGTGTTTCACAAACAAAGCTGTGCAAGTTACTGATTTTTCAGTTTGGTATCTTAATTGGAAAGCACATGCCYACACAAGGAAAAGCATCCCTTCACACAACAGTCCCCTAGCTGACCTTTGGTGTCTATCATACTGAATGACAATATTCTGAGGTACTAGTGGGAGGGTTTCTCCTTACTATAGAAAAATTATTTTTCATTAGATATGCCATGTTCTACTTGACTGAACATTGATTTTTTTTTTAAGGTACTCAAGTAAAGCAAAGGAAAAGAGGGAAGAGATTTATTGTTGCAGTAAAATACTGCTTTTAGCTGATATTTTTTGGTTAGAGCACTCAGCTATGYGAGAGACTGGAGTTTAGTTCCTGCCTGGATGTACTTTCACCCCTTAATCTGCTCTATGCTAGTCTAAATGCTGATATTACTCTGTTCTGTAGAAATCATTAAATATTGTGATGGATCTACCCCCATGTAAGTAGCTGGGCTGGAGAATCACTGTGTCTCAATAGATACTGAAATGTTCTGTGTAAGACAGAGGAATGTCGGATGTGCCAGGCACTATTTGCAAGAAATCCACTTTGGAATAGCATGCTGGTGAACATACTCACTGAGCAACATTAGATCTGCTCTGCTGTTTGCATGATCCAGCATCAATGTGCTCTTYTATCTTGACCTAATTTACCTCTGAAGTACTGCAAAACAAAGGCTATTTAAGGTAGTCAAGTCCTAATACCATTTAAAGCAATAATCTGTATTTTAATGAGCATACTAAGCTTTTGCTGTTGCTTTCCTTAAAATTCAATTACCTTTGAGACATTTCATTCTAAGCAGCTTCTAACTTTTTGTGTCCTGTTATGTGAACTGAAGATGAAGAAAAAGCAGCAGTCACAAAGGTAAGACCCATGGTTATGAACTGGTTTTCATAGTTCATATTGATTTCATCAGAAAATYCTGCTTCCTGCCAGCAGCCTGCTCATAAATCAGCTGAGGAGGGATTATACCCCTSCTTGGTTGTTTCTGTTTCGGGGTATATTTGGGGGTATTTAGTTGTCCAAAATAGAAAAGTACAYGTGGAATTGGATCCACAGAAATGCTTCACTCACGGAAACTTATTTGAGTATCTGAGGTTTCCTATTTGTACCCCATTCTCGGGAGCCTCAAAGTGCTTCCACGACAAGCCATGAGGCTTTGTGCTGCCCCATAAGAGCTGGTCATGAGAAATGTCCTTCACTGAGGGGAACAGGGAGTGGGAGAGTGTGTTGCCAGACAGTGACCAAGCAGTCTGATGGGCCAAATCCTGCACCTCTTCTGAAGAAAATCCTGGTAGACTTCTGACCGTGCAATCCCCTTAGCCAGAAAAGGAAGGGGAACTGGGTTCCCATCACCTTCAAAGGGATGTTAATTCTTTACACTAAAGCCAGACTGAATGGGGAACAACTATGTAAAAACATGAGAGAGCTGGAACTACTTGAAACATCCCAATCCTAAGAAAGTCTCCTAAGCCTTCAGTTAAATTAGAGGTCCATTAAGGTGATCCACCCACAACTGAGAGGGGGTTTCTGGCTTGTTCTGTCTGCCATGTCTGAAGCCACTCAGAGAGATACAGCCTTTCCAAACCACCCTAAATCAATAAACACAGCTATCCAGGAGATTAGCTCTTTTAAGGAGAAAAATCTGGAAGCCAGTGGGGACACTGAAAGGCAGTTAGTTAAATCTCTGTTTTCCAGAGATCCTTGGAGTCTGCCCCCTCTCTTTGGACACAGCAGTACTCTAAATACCTCATCATTTTGTGAATACCTCACTCCAAAATTTAAAACGTGGTGGAAAAGAGGCTTACTTGTGACAAAAGTATTCCTTTGCCAAAACAACGTCATTAGGAAACCTTCTGAAGCATTTACCATGAAATTGTAAATAGACTCTTGTACCTGTATTCACAATAAATTGTACTTCATTGAGCCTTCTAGTGGTAAGGTACTAGTGCATGTAAGAACTGACACTTGCCATAGCATCACGCTTATGGTTGAAAAATATACACTTAAATTATGCCTTAATTTTGTAGTCACTTGAAGCATTATTAATACTGTGGTCTTGTTTCTGTGTATTATACTTGTAGCTATGTCTGTAAGGCCATTATAAAGGCCACATCACTTGAAACACAAGAACAGCAGAGTCTCAAGATAAAACAACTGTTGAATGGCACTTACGAAGAAGGACCATTATCATTATATGTAAAACCTGAAAATATGTCAGTCAAGCCAATAGGTAATACTTGATGAAAACCTCATTGGAAATTACATGTCTTGTAACTCTTGCTGCAAGTATTTTACCAAATTCAAACTTTGTGGAGAGATTAGGGCTAGAAAACATCCCTACAAGTATCTAGGCTGACCTCATCTGGTGCACAAGCTATAGAATGTCATGCARCAACATCAAGGTTAAAAACCTGAGTTCTAGACAAATGGCRGTAGGCTTGAACTTGAATCCAGTACAGAGGCAGGTCGGAGCACCTTTGCAATACTGGGAAGGTCTGATACAGCTGCAAGCCATGAGCTCCCCGCTCATTGCCAGTGCCCCATATCCTTCCTATTGAGAGAGACCTGAGCTAACCTCTCCAAACAAACCTGTTTCAGGCATTCYTTTAACTGGATCAAGCCTCAGATTGCAAATGATCCCCTTGTTGGTTTGGATACAATCCTTATCACTCCATAAAATACAGAAGTAAGCCAGAGATAAGAGAGGACAGACTGTACCTGAAATTCAAAAGCACAYTTGATGCCAAAGACTTACAGAAGATCAGCTACAGAGAACAAAATGACAAGCCTGGGGGAAAAGACATTGACTGGATAATGAAGGGCAGTCTGAGAGCATGTTCAGATAGATTAGAGAAGCCAGACAGATCTACAGTCATTAAATACAGTCTGTGTTGCTGGGAAAACACCACTTTTCCTGAAAGCTGACCTCGTCAAACAAAAGGGAAACAGGTCTTAGATGGGAGGCAAAATATTTAGGCAAAGTACTTTCTTCCAGACAGTAAACTTGTGGGATATTCCTATCCAACCTGCAAAAGAGGTACAGATTACAGCTCAGTCTCAGCTGGAAGAGATATTTGGAAAATAGCTGGTCCCTGGATGTCAGTAAAGCCTCATTTTTGCCTATTAAATCTTTAAAAAGCTTTTGTGTATCTTGTTCTCAGTTCTGATGGATTGCCCAGAAAGCTTTTCACAGACGGCATACAAGGGGAATTATTCCTGGCCACTGACAAATCCAGCTACCAAAGCTGAGGTCAACTGCAGCAAAAATCCTCTGCGGTCTGCTCTAAGGAGTTGGTGAGTTAAGAGATCATCTCCTTTGGGTCCCTGCATGGGAAGCAGTAGGGAGCGCAAGTTTTTGTGTGATGGAAGTCCAAATGGCAAAATCTGCGCTGACACACAACAGTACCATGCCAAGAAAGATGGGAAATACACAGGGCCAAACCACCGTGGGCTGCATCAGTTCCATCACCTGGAACAAGTGCAAGCCACGTTACTAGGAAGCTGACTTTCTGCTCAGGAAGAGAGGGGAAGCAAATACACTGTAGCATGTTGTGCCATCCGTCTGTGGTKTTCTGTCCTGCAGTGGCAGAATGTGACTGCTTTTAGATTTATCTCCACTTGCTCTGATATTTGTGCTCTGCTCCCACTTTGCTAAATGAGTGCTACGTCAGATCTGACTTGCACGTCAGTTTTCAAAATTGGGCTAAAGTAATTACATTTTTAGCTACTTAAATGGGAAATACAGGGAACAACAATTAATAGATTTTTTTTAATGTAAAAATGCACACACTGCTTTCATTTTTCAGTGCAATTGATGTAGCGCTTGAACAAGCTTTTTGGAAAAAACCAAACCTGACTGAATGTAAATTACTGGAAGAACTTCCAAATAATATTTTAGATCTTCAGGGTGTCATCATAACAGATGGTAAGGTACTAGAAACTTCAGTAATACACTGAATGTGAATCAAAGTAAAATTATTTATGCTCAAATAATGTACATTTTTGACAYATGAAGAACTGAAGTGATAAGGTTGTGTTATGTGCATCTTACTCACTTCATTATCTTAAATGGTTTTAATATAAAGTGAATTTTACAATTGCTTCAGAATTCTTTAACTATCATTTTGAAGACTTAGTGTTTCAAACCCTGCACTTAGATTTAGAACTAAGCAACTGATGAATAATGTGACAATTTTTGCCTGCCTATACTCTGTGGTTTGTCTGTTACCGCATCAAAATAATTCTTGGTCTGTAGGTCTTGCACAAAGAAGCACAAATTAGTATACATAATTTAAAAATTCATGCGCTGATTCAAGTAATCTATAAGATGATGGTTATTACTGGACTATATGTTTTTTTTAAAACTATGCTAAATAGTGCAAGTTGTTTGAATGGTAAATAAAAAACACATTGCTCTATTTACCTGCTCAGCGAYGGAATTAATTATAGATCATTAGAATATATTTGCACTTATATACAGTGTCTTTGACTCGCAGGGTGTAAAACTCCGCTTGTATGAAAAATTTATAGAAAGATCATGAGATGATAAATGGCAAATACCAATTTTTCAAACCGTAACATTCATAATTTGCTATCGCTGATACACCAGTTAAGCAGCATTTAGGGAGAAAGGGGGCTGTGTAATTTTGAACTGTGAGGTATTCATAGAAGTGCTTATGAGAATGATCAAGGTTAAAATTGAGTAAGGATGCACAGATAATCTTTATAATAGAAAGGCAAGTGTTAATAGTTTTATGAAAACTACATTGTTTTCTGCCTTTAAAATACAAACAGAGATAACCAAATTTTGGGTTGAAGTTCTTGCAGTTTTCATTGACTTGAGGGCTTACTGATTTTTTTTTTTTTAAGGTAATAATTTCATAATAGATCAAAAGCATTTTGACCATATGGAAAGAGAAGAGAAGCTAACTCCGGGTCATTGCTCTAATGAGATGGGTATCTATATAGCTAGACATGTAGCTATGCCACATAAATCAGCCGTATTTTTTTTTTCAGAGAATGCAGAAGATGTTGTACAGCATATTTTAGATCTTTTGCCAGCTGCAAAACTGGATATAGAAGAAATAGAAATCATTGTAAACAAAACTTCTGATATAGCAAGGATTGTTGATATAAGTATGACACTTGCAAAAGCTGTATTAAATGCACTCAACTATGTKTTGCTGCAAGAAATAAACAGTCAGAGCATTAGAAAAATGACCAATAGGTAAGTGCAGAAGTGGCTTCCTAATCTAAAATGGCACCATAGAGTAATTCATACTTTTTGGCTGTTACATAGGCATGGCAAAAGTTAATTTCCCTACCTGTATCTTAAACATGTTTATGTTCTTAGCAATAGAAATTGGTTACTGTGTTGACAAAGGTGCTTTCACCAGAATCAATTTTTATAGAAGTTGCCGTCATAAAGGTTGTTCTCTATGGCGATCTCAGCCTGGAGGCAGATCAGGGAGACTGCGCTAGCTACCATCTCGTGTTAGAGGTGATCTTTCCAGCTCAGCAATGAGGTCTGTTGGCAGGTCAGCCTGGAGACACGCATCTGCTCTACCAGCACACCTGACTGGAGTGCTGTACCTGTGCTGGTAAAGATGTTTCAAAAATAGATAAACTCCGTATGTTAGACTCAAAAGTACAATGTCAGACTCCAAAGTCTGCATTTAGGATAGTAAGGCCATTATGGGTTTCTCATATATACTAAAATTCAGGTTGCTAGGTACCTTTAAAAAATATCTCATTTGAGATCTTAGAGGTGACTCAACTTCTGCTACCTACTTTTTGAGAAGTCTAGCCTCTGTTGATGAGCAGAGCACTGCTCTGGAAACTAGTGTCAACCTTTACAAAGGCAAATGCATGTAAACAGATTTACCCATTTCTAATTTGGGCAAGGCAGCTTACCCGCTTCTCACTGCACAGCTTTAAACTCCAGCCAGGGAAGATTATCCTCTTTGGCCCTGACTAACCCAACACTTTGCCACAGGATTAGTGATGCTGTGTTCATCATTTTAAGACATCTCAGTATCTTCTGCTCTCTTAGTTTTAAAAACTGTGCCTATCTGCAGTTCACTCAGTTTTAGTTAACATAAAACAATTTTTAATAAAAAATATTAAAAGCAAGAAAAAATAACTTTCCACTCAGTTCTAGGTGGAGGATTGAATACACAACAGGCCAGCTATTTGTATTGGACAAGTATGTGTTACGTTTTCAAACCCGGGAGCCTGCAAGAAAGAGAAGCCAAAAATAGCTCATAAAATCTGCCAGAGAAAAAGCATTGAGTAGCATTGTGATTTTTTTGGCTATATTCTCTCTCTCTTCAAAGTCTACTGCACTGCAGTGTGTGGAGTGGAGGTTGTGATGGCTGCCAGCACTCAACACCTCTGCCTTCTTAAATAGGTTATAGATTGATTTTTCTTTTTAAGTGAAATATCCACTTGGGATGAAGATGATACTCCATTGCCAATACAGACTCTGGATCCCTGATCATTAATGGAGATACAATTGCTACCTACAAATTGTAATAAAAATTACTTTGAAATTTTTATGAACAGGAGAATTGTGGATATTTTATTTTTTCCAAAAACCAGACTTTTTTTTTTTTTTTTTTTTTTAAAAAAAAAGCATGAGCAAGTACTGTGATGATACCTGACACGTGTTAGCATGATACCCTGACAACAGATAAGACTCTGCTTCTCTCAGGCCTCAGTAGAAATTTTAGATTCCTAGATGATTTGGAGACGTTGAACTTAGGACTTTGCAGCTCTAGGGCAGTTATGACTGAAAAGATCCTAGGGGAGTCCCTGTCCATCTGGGATTGACAATGCAGGAAGCTACCACCATGAGTTAACATTAGACCGAAGAAGGACAGGAAGATTTTTCTTTAGACTGCCAGGACCAGCTGTCTCTTACATATTTTCCACAGAGTATTTTCCCTTCTTGCATAGCGCTGAATAGCCCTGAGGGCTGCAAAACAAGAAGTGAATCTGTATCTGACTCTTAATACCCATAAGGATTGAACAACCCTAATTTGCTACTTCCTTTGGATTCCAGCCTCTACTCTCTACTTAAGAAAAAAACACTGAGAGAAGTGCCCAGAAAGGCTGTGAAAGCTCTGTCCTTGGAGATATTCAGAGCTTGATGGGACAAGGACTTGAGCAACCAGACCTATCTTTAAAGTATGCCCTCCCAGGAGGAGTGTGGGGGGTGGAAGAGCTGGACTATAACTTTCCAGAGGAGGTCCATTCCAGTCTAAATTATTTTATGACTCTGTTTTATCAGAGGGTACAATTAGATGATTGCAAATAATCAAATTAACATGTTCTACAAGTTACTTCCTTTCAGATGGATTGTGGTGTTTGTATGTGAATTTTGACTCAAGTCTTTGCAGAACTACCTGGTGTTGCCCCTGAAATGTTCCAAAGATGATTCAGTCTAACCTGTTTTACTTTGACTTGCAATGGACCAGAACTGGCTCTCCACCAGAGGGAGAGTATCTTCCACCTGACAGAGTTTTAACTTACTGAGATGTGTTAACTCAATCACTTGTGATCATCT
Organism: Rhea americana; assembly: GCF_003343005.1. Classification (NCBI taxonomy): domain Eukaryota; kingdom Metazoa; phylum Chordata; class Aves; order Rheiformes; family Rheidae; genus Rhea; species Rhea americana. Next base: position 1,082,156 of record NW_028187177.1, on the reverse strand, counting down.
AACCCTATGTCAAACAGAAAGCTATTTAGCCCCTTCTGCTCTAGTGAATATTCTTTGTGATCATAAATTAGAGCAGAAAATTTTAGCTGATTTTCTCCTGATTGTACATTATGAAGCTACGAGAACATTTCAAGAGATTTATCTTTTTCTTGCTTTTACTCTTGGTAAAGTATCCTGAAGACAACAGAGAAGATAGGCTATAAGATAACTTACACAGAAAGAAATGCATCAGTCGTAACCACTTCCCTGGCTTTGGTGGTGATGCGTCCAGATCCCAGTGTATTTGAAGGATTGGCCTTTGCTGTTACCTCATATGAGAGGGGCCTGAATCCCAAGGTGAGAGCAAAGTACTACCTCAGGTATCACTGACCAAAACAGGCAATGCCTGCTGCAGTTGTGTTCTGTTGTGTATTTAACCCAAGGAAGACAATTCTGAGCCTGTCATCTCTTTCCTGCAGATCAGTATTCAAGAAAACCCTTTCCAAACGGCCTTGGCCTCTGTGTTTTTGCCAAAATCAATGAAGAAATTTTTAGGGATCGAGCACTCTGACCCAGAAAAGCATTCAAAGATCCAGTTTAATTTTTTTGGCACAACTTCATTCTTTGAGGTAACTATGATTCTTAACAAATGCTAACATAGTAATTGGTTCAGCTGTTTTTCTTGAGGTATATAGAAGAAAGATCCCAGTAGCATAATCTATTCTGGGCACATTTAACATCAGACTGATGGAGCACTAAGAAATCTGCAGGGAAAATGTACTCAAGCAGCAAAACCTTCTCTGTAGTAGTGATGCTCTGAGAGGTGTCTATAGACCTAAGACTTGTTTTCATTTTTCRTAGCTGGTGTTATTCCACTACTTTTATTCTGTAGGAAAATAGCACACCCTAATCTTCCTCTGTTAATAAGCTCGTGCTTCAGGAACATGCATAGCACATGCCAAATATCATGAAACAAATTGCGAAACTAACTGCTCCATTAAAATAATAGCAACACTAATATGCAGCATTTAGGTCTATTCCAGGATTTGCTAGGGCTCTTACTCTGGTGCAGGTTAATGTGATATAAAAAGGGAGAAATTCTTCTACAGGATATGATGAACATACAGTATGTTGAGCAGTGATTTTTCAGACAGAAGATGTGTTCACAATTGCATGTACCGTCTTATGAGCTAAGTGGTACACAACTGCATGTTTGATGTACGGGAATGGTTATACAGCTTTCACAATCCAACTGATGTACCTGCAAGTGAGTTCCGCTTTAGCTAATGTGAAGACTGTCTCTGAATTTGCTACTAACTACACTTTCTAATGAAGTAGCAAATAGTTAAATTACACCAGCCATCCCATGGTATTCAGCTGATCTCCATTTCCAAGAAATACAGTTTTAAAAATGAGACAGCAAAGAGCTGGATTGTTGGTAATTTAAATGTCTTGGAATCTTTTGCATGTGTGTATTTTTCCATTACAGGATGACAGTTTAAAGACGAAGAGTTTGAATACTTATGTTGTGAGTGCCAGTATTGAAAATGCATCCATTCAGAACCTCAATGAGCCTGTGAATATTATTCTTCAGCACATAGACCAAAATACGGTAGGTTATGTTCATTTAATCAGGGACTTGTTGAAACAGAACTTATTTCACTTAACCTTAAAATAAACTGGCAAAAGGACAGATAGGCTTAAGACATTTTGCTGACTCATCTCTCCGACATATACGAACCAAAAGATTGACAGCCCACACAGATCTTTGTGGTCTGTTTAATTCCTGCAAGTTGGTAAAGTTTGTGTCTCCACTCAAAAGCCATGCTTAGAAGCAAGGGACATTTTCATTGTTCTCTTGTTTGATCTGAGCAGCTTTTCTAGGAATAGTTTATTTGCTGAAAATGGCAGTTGACTGAAATGATTTACAATTGCTCTAACAGGAGTAAATTTCAGAAAAATACAAAACATGGCATAAATGTTTTCAAAATTATATTTGTTTTGTTTCAAAACAGTGTTTCAGGACTAAAATCTATCTCAAAATATTTTTAAATGGGCATGGGCCCAATTTACTGCCTGCATTCTGCCTTAACATTTCTGTGTTGCAAATGTTTATGATGCAGTCTCCACACAAATACATTGCAAACCTAGAGCAGAATAAAATTATTTAATAAAGTGAATTTGATTAGATTGCAAGTTAATGAGAGCTTGAAAATTCTGCTTTTATAGCAATATGCTCTTTCCACTCCATTCTAGCAAATGATACATGCCCTGAAATTTTTCTAGTCCTCTCTCTTCCGTCATTCTTACTCTGCCAGACCATCTGGCACCTCTTAGATTTATTCCTCAACCTTTTAAAACATCCTAATTAAATATTTAATGAGATATCTTCCTAACCTGCATCTTTGGCTTGCTGCCTAATTATATTCACCAGTCTACAGATCACAAGTCTTAACAGTGTATCTGTTATGGTCATTTCCTGTAATCTCTGCCTTCTCAGACTTCATTAAATAATAAAAGAAAATGAATCTGCACCTTGGGAAAGTTTGCTGTAGCAATATGAGTAATAAACTAGAATGTTCCCAATAGCAAACATTGCAATGAATGCCCACTAAATCTATACTGTTGTTTGAAACATACAGGCAAGCTTTATCTTCTCCTAAATTTCTTCCCTACTTGGTTTCAGAATGGTAGTTAGCAGAATACTGAAATTCTGATAAAAAGATTATGCTGAGATTTTTTTTTTAATTGTGTAAAATCTCAGGTTGTTACTCTAAGTCCTAGTGATAATTTTTGAAATACACAATAATTATGTGACACCTCAGATACCACATGAAGCCAATGAGATCAGATACAGGAATCAATCTAGGCTGGACAACTTGTCAGGCTTTCTGCATTAACAGATAATAAGGTATAGAAATACTGGTAAAAATRGGAAAATCACTGCCTCCCAGGATATCTCTTGAGAAGGGGTAGACAAAAATTGGGACCCTCTGCACATTTTCAGAGCCATGGATGAGATTGCTGGTATTCCAGTAGGTTCTCAAAGACCAGGTGTCCAACTGCCTTTACACTGCTCCATCTCCAGTAATCTACAGAGTCTGCAGCACCACSAAACAGTTGCAGGCCAGACTCCCCTCGTTCCTTGGTGGGCTTTCTTGTCAAGCAGTGCAGAGGAAGTTAAATCCAACTGCCTTAGTTATAAATCCTGATTAGACCTGAAGTGCAGACAGTGTACAGCCATACTGAATAAATGTCACAGTCTCCTTTTTCTCTGCTTTCAGGATAATAGAGCAGTGCACTGCGTCTTTTGGGACTTTCTGAAGAACAGTAAGTGTTATTACAGAGCTGCCATACTTGCCCTGTCATCAGCTTTGCAGAGCCTTTGGCTCCTTGACATACAATTTAAAACTTTGGGTCTCTCCTGGTCAGACTGGGCTGTTCTAGCTTGCTGATTTCTGCTGATATTGATATACAGTTATCAGTATTATTAGAAGGAGATGCTTGTCTGCCGTTATGTATGATGGTGCATCAACTTGAATATAGAAGAGTCAGTCTAAGAAAAAAGTAGAAATGCAATGAAACATCAGATGACTGACTCCTCACAGTTATTTCAGAGAAGCCAGTGAGGACTTCTGCTGTCATCAAGCCTTGAGCAGGGCCCAGATAGTGAAGAGATACATGAAAACAACTGTGTATTAGGTTAACTCAGCTCATGTGGCAAAGATTTTCTCTGCAATTATCAATGTTAGAAATTTATTAAAAAAAAAAACAGTTTAGCTTCTGAATATGCCATTCAGGCCATGTAAATAGAGTCATAAATTTAATCTCATTAGGGAAGACCTGGATTCTTCAATATTGGACTCCACATATCCTACACCCTGTAAACACTTGTCCTCTGTGCAGTTACCACATCCTGCAGTGTAATCTAGTCAAGCACACATCTGCTTACCTTCTTGCTTTCTGTGTGCAGGCATGTAAACTATTTTATATATTTCTTCGTTCCCCTAAAGGCTTTCATCCAAGTTTTGAGGTTCTCAGGCAACTAAGAAAGATGTGTTTCTATATGAAATCTTACTTGTATGCTGCTAAATGACCCTGCAATCTGTACTAACTTGGGCTTGTACTCACAGTTTTTGCATGCCGCAGATCTATAAATGACTGAGCATGACTAACTCTGCTTAAAAATCCCTTTTTCTATATTACACAGATGGACTGGGTGGTTGGAATACGTCAGGGTGTGAAATGAAATATACAGATATGAATTACACAATCTGTTTTTGTAACCATCTTACCCATTTTGGAGTCTTACTGGTAAGTACTCCATGAATCATCTCCAAAAAAGTCCCTTGGCACTAGATAAAGTCATCGATAGTTTGGGGGAGAGATGGGAGATTCATATCCATGCTGTTAGATATCTGTGATTTTGTTAAAAACAGTAACAACAAACAAAGCAATTATAATAATTTTAAAGGTATAAAGTCCTCTAAATATCACTGGCTTTAATGCAAATTCATTTTATAGATATAGTTTGTAGCTCTTTGCAATATAACTTAATCAACATTAATATGTTACTTGCTGTATTGGAAATACTGTGATACATCTAATTACCTGCCAGTACCAACTATTGATATTACACCTCTCTGAAAGTTTTATCAATATTCCGTCAGAAATGGAAGTTTAAAAGAAAAGCAGCAAGTATTTTAATACACAGAAACCTGACTCTAAAAATTTATGTCAAAAAAAAGAGAGTGCAGAGGTAACTGCTTGGGAATGGCTTGCAACAAAAGCAAAGTGATAAGTAAATTCAAAGTAAACTGAGGAGTAGATAATTGAAAATTGCCTAATCCCAGTCGTATACAATCTACATGGGGGTGAGGCAGTCCCTTTGCCTTCAGATGTGTGTCCAGCTTCCCCTAGAGGTCAGAATTACTCTGCTCAAAGAGAGGCACAAAAGCCTTGTGATAAAAATGTGACTTCTACASGAAGGAATGTAGACGTTACAGATTTTAAACAACTTACTAAATTTTCAATTCAAGCAAATAGAATTTGGTCTGAATTTAAGACCACATTTCTTTTATWCCATCATTTCCGTAATAATCATATTTACAAGTATGAAACAGCACAAAGTCTACTGTATACCAAAGAGGAAGGCTTCTAGTTTGAGGTTCAAAGTCTCACAAAACAGGAGAGAAACTGTGTCAGGCAACAAAAAATTTGTATCAATAACATTCTTGGGAACAACTGTGGAGAAGCATGGCCCAGCCTATCTGATGGTTTTTACAGAGAGACACTTCCTGGATTTCTGACTTGGAGAATCCTCCCACATTCCAAGACATTTAACAATTTTGTGCAGTCCTCAAGCTTGGCAACTGCCATTTAAACAAACTCCTGCAAAGCAAATTCCCTGTTGAATTTGGTGAGATACTGGAATCCTCAGAGTTTGTGTTTCTGGAGTGCAGCTTTTCTAACTTCACAACTAAGTACTGAGTATTTTAAATATTGTGTATTTTTACTAGTTTGGATATTCTGTAGGACTATATAGTAAGAAGCATATGAAAATATTAACAGAAACCCTCCAAAATTCACCATAAGTAGAACAGAAATTGATTTGTTTGCCAATGTGAAAATTTAGAAGGCAATTTTCTTTATGTTATGGCTAAAAACTGTCATTCTTTATTTTGTAAACCAGGACTTGTCCCGGACAGAGATAGATACCACAAATGACTTTGTGTTAACTCTGATAAGCTATGCAGGATGTGGTGCTTCTTCCCTTTTTTTGGGTATCACACTGGTGATATATCTAGCCCTTGAGTAAGTCTGACACTCTTTCTTGTATTATTTTTAATGTTTTAGCAGTAATGAATTTGCAGTATCTATCAGAATGCTTAGTAATAGTTGGTGCTGTGATGCACAGGAAGGAATAGTGAGATGTGAAAGTAAAAATGTGGCTTTATTTTTACCTGTGACTATGGTGAAATAAGAGAGATTCTTATCCTCACACTTCAAGACATGCACTGATCAGAACTGTTTGGCAATTTCTATGTTCCTAAATTTCTGTCATTTCGTAAACTTACCGATATGGGTAAGATACCATGTCAGGAGTCTGGAATATTCCCTGTATATACCCTGTAGGTAGGATAATATGAACAGTAGAATAGGGATACTTATATTCCTGTTCTGTTGCTCTTGGTCTTTCTTGTGTTTCAACCTTATAGATAGGTTTTGCTCCATACTATATGTACCAGTAGGTCCAGACACAATGGGGCCCTAGTCCTAGGTAACTGTAGGTGCTTGCATAATACAATAATATTGCAATAACAAATAATATTTAAAGGAGTAGTGAAAAGACAATGCTAAGTCTGTCTCCTCCGTCGAGTGTGAAAAACCCAGCAGTCCAGGTCATACGCAAGGTCTGCTTTTTCAGAATAGAAGATTTACTTYAAAAACACACTAGTGATTTGATCTAAAACACTAATGTAGACACAGCTTACACTGCAGGAAGCCCATTTAAAATGTGCTGAGTACGCATTCATCTTGTCTTGTGTTAGAGAATGTGCCCAGTACAACTTATTCAATGACACACTTCTTGCTTTCCACGTTTTCTAGAAAGCTGCGGAGAGACAACCCTTCAAAAATTCTACTAAATCTTTGTGCTGCATTGCTGATGGTCAACTTGGTGTTCCTGGTCAATTCCTGGCTGTCTTCATTCAACAAGCCTGGTCTCTGTATCACTGTGGCTGCACTCCTTCACTACTTCCTGCTTGCAGCTTTCACATGGATGTGCCTGGAGTCTGTTCACATGTACCTAGCTTTTGTCAAAGTTTTCAATGTCTACATCCCAAAGTACATCCTAAAATTCTGCATTGCCGGGTGGGGTAAGTAAGCAGTTTTTTTTCTCAACTTCTGTGCTCGTCACCTGCTCTAAAATAGGGTCATATTGGCAAAACTGAGCTAGGGCGTTGAGTTTGTGTCCTAGCTACTACTGAGTTTGTAGTGCATACTGCAAACCTTAAGGATGGATTCTTCCCTCAAGCAGATCCATCTTAAGCTTCTTCTACCATGGGAGACATTAGCAGAAAGCGCATGCTGCTCCCTGTAGAGTTATGTCCAAGGAAAAGTGGGTTTAAGCAACAATTTTCCCTACCTGTCCTGTGCTTCACAGGAACAATTTATCATGGTAGTTTTCATGAGCAGATGAGCATGAGAGCACGAAGCTGTGACCACAGCCTTTACCCATATATTGCTGGTGCTCAGAGGGAATTCTGATCTTCCTCTCCATGCTCAATGTCCTTAGCTACCATACTATGCATAATTTCCCTGCAGGGGGGGAATTAGGCTTTCATTCATAGCTTGTCTAGGGACTTAGCTGGCAGCAGACCCCATTCACCTTTCCTCAGAGCACCAGGCATCTGAGACTTATTAGGGAGAAACATAGCAAAAAGGACTTTTGGATAGCGTGCAGCAAATGATCTCTCTCCTTAGATTTAATGTTGCACATAATTGTTTTCAGGTGCAGCCATCTGTAATGGCATTGTTGGTGGCAGTCATTCTAAACAGGAGAGCCAAAACTCAAAGATATATGGCAAACAGGAACTGAGTGGAAGGGGAAACTAATCAAACACTGGTTGGAAAATGTCTGTCTCTATCAGATCCTAATGGAAAATGCTGCAATCTGCTTATCTTTTGCCACCCTGCTTTTTTCTAATAATCAGTTGGGTTTATTTTGCCAGATTGGAGCCCTTCTGGAGATGTTTGAACACTCACAGACGTTTTGCAAACACAGATATTTTTATGCCTACTCATCTGTAATTTACATAAATAAGGAGATTAATCCTGCTATGCCACACATTTAATTACACTCATTTCAGAAGAAGCTTTAAGGGTAGAGTTTGATCCCCAAATGTACGTGACTGCTGTAATTATTTATCAGAGATCTGACAGCATTTCATATTCTCCATTTTTTCTTTTTAATCTAAATATCTCTTCCTTTCCATGTTAGGAATACCAGCTGTTGTAATTACTGTTGTACTTATTATAAATAAAGACTTCTATGGCAATGGATCACTTTCTAAGAATAATCCATTCAGCTCTTTGTGAGTATATTTTAAGCTTTTTGATGGTCACCATAGTATCTTAAAGATAGAAGAAATAACTAGTCTTAATAATTTCTTTCTTGCTTTTATCCTTTTTTCTTCCATCTTAACCCTCTCCTTTCAGTGCTTCAGTGGATCTTTTTGGACCATATGCCTACCACATGGAATAACTCTCACTTCAGAGACTGGATTTGAGGACARAAAGGRGTTCTTCCAGTATTATGTCCCTATGTACTTTGCCACTGAGTATGCCAACTCCACTTTTCCTTTCTGGCAAATCTCTCTTGCTTTACATAACATTAACTCAGTATGATGCAACATTTGTATATACTCCTCCATGTTCTAGATTTCCAGTAGGACCTAAAGGCAAAATAATTGTTCTAGTAATCATTGTTCTAGTATTTTGCATGTTTGCTTCTTTTTTTTTTCTTTTTACCTCAATTCACATCACTCTGTCTATCACTCTGTCTCTTTAATCATTTAGAAGTCCCTCATCATTTAAAAATMTGCATTTTAATAATCTCAACCTCCTCTCATTTCCAGTGGGAAAACACTGAGTCCCTTCATCCTTTTCTTAAAGCACTTTATAGCACAGAATGCTTCCATTTACTTTTTCTCCCTGCTTTTTAGCACAATATGATCCCTTCTCAATAAAGACTACCTGGAATATTTGAAGTCTGTATCATCAGATGGGCAACACATACCTATGACACATCAGAGGGAAAATTGTTATCCCTCTCTAGCAAAAAGGCAGTAAAACTCACTAATTGCTGTCTGAGGAAAAACTAACCAATGTGTGTCTTTGTGCTGTATTATTAATTAGGCTCTTAATTAGGTCATATTTAACTTGGTTTTCCTAAGGCAGTATGTGTTTGTGTATTATTAATTTGTGAAACAACGACCAGTTCAATCTGAATTCAGCAGAAATAGTGAAGTCTTGAAGATATTATATTTCTATAACACACACGAAAAAGGCAACTAAGTGGAGAGACTCTGTTCTTATTGGAGGAAAGTAATGGGCGTTAAGGGAATGTCCCTTACTAAGTATCATTGAACCATATACAAGAGCTATTTTGGAAACCAGGCTTCATTAGTTTCAGTGCTCACAGAGCTCCTTATTAAATGCAAACTTCCSTTTCTTGCAGTTGTTGGATTCAAGAGAACATGGTGTTTTACATCTCCGTTGTAGCCTATTTCTTCTTAATGTTTTTGACAAATACAGTCATGTTCATCACTGTTCTTCTCCAAATCCACTCCATGAAATCAAAGACACAAAAGACATCCAGATTCTGGAAACAGAGCTTCCTATATGACCTCAAAAGTGCTTTCAGCTTGATGTTCCTTTTGGGATTAACTTGGGGCTTCGTGTTTTTTGCCTGGGGAGCAGTGAAGATATTTTTCTTGTATCTCTTCAGCATTTTTAACACCTTGCAAGGTAATTTCTGAATAGTTTTACTATAAATACAACAGTTTAGGGCTGTGGAATAGAAATACATTTATAATGCCATGTACTTAAGCATTGGGGATAAGGAGAGCTCATATAGCTTTTGCATTATACTGTTTAGCTATTTTAATAGGAAAGCTCCGTTGAAGTGGGATGATAGTGGTGTTAGCATTCCTGTAATAGATATTATCATTAAAGACATGAATTTGTGCCTTTGAAACGTGAGTCCCAATAAATGCCTCTTTCCATGAGCTGGGACAATCCTTTTCATCTGAGCATAAAAATGATTGCTGTGAATTTACAATGACTTGCCGATTGCTCTTAAACCAAATTTGGAAAAGGCTCCTTCCATTACCTTTTCATATGCACAAATGACTCTCAGTGCAATTCTGGGCCAACATGATACTGGCTCAGTGACCACCTCTGTGCTCCTACTGGTGACTGAGTGGCATACAAGAAGTTTTAAAAAGGGGCAACAGTTTGGAGAATTAATCTCAAAACATGTGATTTTCTCTTCTTACTTTAGGGTTATTTATCTTTGTGTTTCACTGCCTAATGAAGGAAGATGTAGTGAAGCAGTGCCGATTACACTTCTGCTGGGGGAGGTTTCGTCTGAATAATTATTCTGGTAAGCATTACAGGGTTTTGTTTACCTTTACTCATAAGTCCTGGYCTGCTACTGATGTCACTATTTCTGCATGAAAAGGTACGGGGCTCCCCTCAGTATTTTTCTACTGTTTCTACCATGTGTTGGAAAAATGTTAGGCCTTTATACTCTTCCATTAACTGCCTATTTGATATGATGAAGAGATGACAGTGTGCAGTAAAAAAATAGAAAGTAGATTTCTCAAAGAGATTTCAGTCTGTTCTCTAATTCTGTACATGCAATTCAGTGTTCCCTCACATGAGCTACACTTTTGGTGGCCTTCCAATCTTAATACACATATATAAAGCTGAGATTTAGAAACTTGTGCAGGCTCTCTGACATGATTTTAGTTTTTTCTTCTGTGTGAGGGAGCTGGCTTTGCTCAGCCTGAGGAAGAGAAGGCTAAGGGGAATTTAAGAAGCAACATGTGCTGCAGCTCATTCTGGGCTATCCCTCTGATGACTGACCAATGCCAGGGAAAATGAAAGGTATAATTGGTAAGCTCAAACTGAAGCCTTTCACAAGAGCAACTCTCCTGTAACTGAATGTTGATATTTTACAGAAATGTGGAGAAACTAAATGACTTCAAGACCTTTATGCCTCTATCAAATTAGTTGAAATAAAAGGTGGGTCTCACAAAGGAGAAGCTAGCCCAATTGGCTCAGTCTTCTGGAAACCAGACTAAAAAATCCTACATTAACACATGTACTACACATAGCGATCCTGTGCATTGTGTGCTGCTGAAAAAATATGTAACTTTCCATTTGCACTAGAAGTTAGCAAGAATGCTCTAAGTAGCACAGAGTATTCTCCCCTGGGCATCAGCCAGCTCTGTGCCATATGATGCAAAACGAGAAAGGCTGAGATTCCCCTCCCTTCTGTACCTCCTGTCTTCTCTGGTGCGACCTTATAGAAAGCAGTATTACTGGACTTGGTCCCTAAGGGGAAAGAGAGGACTGAACTGCTGGTAATCCAGCCCACCTGCACAAGTGTGACAGAGCTACTGTAAAAATTAACAGCAGAAATTGTGGTAAGGTTCACCTTGGCGGTGTGCTGTGCAGAGACCCACTGCTTCAGGGCAGGTACAACGATGGCACAAGAAGCAAGCACAAAACTTTCTCCACTCTGGTCTCTACTAGATTGAGATGTGATTTCTTCCTGACACACCAGGAGGAATTTGCTGTACACAGTCCTGTTTCTAAACCTCCCACTCTCTGATTTCAGACTGGAGTGCATCAGGTGCAACAGTTAGATTTACACCAGGGCGTTTAGACCTCAGATTACCATCCCAGCCTCTGAAGCATCTAAATTCTAACGGAACAAGCTCAACTTCCAATGGTTCAGATTTCCTCCCTGGGACATCTCTGGATAGGATTTTTAGAATTGGTAAGAAAAACAGTGTGCAGTGGATAGAGTAAAATGCAATAGGCTCCATATGATGACTGTCAAATTCCAAACAACAGAAATAAGTAGGAAACCTTTTACTGCTTTTTCTGCACCAGGCTTCAGGTGGGGGTTAATGTGTGTGTTACAGATGGCTTTTGCTGTACTAAAGAAAATAAGAAAGTCCTTAAGATACCAGTACAACTTTTTCCAAAAGGAATGGAATTCTCTGTTTAACTTTCATATTAGGCATCTAAGAGATACTCCACCCTATACCAGCTGCCTGTCTCTCTCACAGGACCTACTTCCAGCTAGGGAGCACTACAGTGCTCTCTCCTGCATTCCTGAAAGAGCAAGCATATTGGGTGTTATAGAAAACTGAACAGGACCAGCTGTGARCATATTTATTCCAGAATAATTCCAGCAGTAAATTTTGTCTTCCAAGATGGAAAAACTTTTGCAGGCCCATATTCTGAAAGGGGGATTCCTTTGTAGGAATTCTGACCTAAGTATCCAACATTCCTGGTTGTTTTTGGAAACATGCTGTTTTTTGTTATTTCTCCAAGGAAGTTAAAGCATAGCTGTATTCATGAAGGTGGTCTATGAGTTGAACATAAACAGGTTTTTTTCCAAATAAGGAAACCCCAAATATAATCACTGAAAACTTTTCCTAATTATTTTCCTTAGCTGAAGTTCATTACAACCCAAGTCCTGTAACTCCAGCAGATGATGAGGCCAAACATCCTCGTTCACGAAGACTACTACCCATGGATACAGAGCTGCACTATCCACAGAAAGCAAGATTTTTCCATTGACATTTTTTTCCCCCTCAGATTATCTAACAGTAATTCTCTTTTGTGGCATGTAAAAATAAACATTCATCTAAATAATTACTTTTAATGTACAATTATCACTCAGAAGACAATTACAGTGTTCAAGCCTCCTGTGAGTCATCTCTAGGCCTCAGTGGAGCAGCACCGTTCACCACATARGAACTTACTGGCTACCTGTAAGGGTTTCCAAGATCAGCCTTCTTGTTAAGCAAAAGGAAACAATCTCTTCCTCATCATTAGTTCTTCCTGTAGTATATCCTTTTTTCTTTTCCTTTTTACACTTTTGCCATCCTTCTGCTTTATTTTTCATCTGATACTTACATTCAGAACCCTTTTTTTTCATTTTAAAATGTGGGACAAAGTTTCAAGTTATAATGTTGAGCCTGTTAGCTGACCACACAGGCACGGGTGTCTAGATTTCTCCATCAGTATCTTTACTTCTTTAAGATGGACTTTAATCAACTTATGTATTAAGAAATTGGGCTGAGCTTTTCAGGAGATTCCTTTTAGTTGTATATTTTTATTTTCAGATGCACTAGTGCTTCTGACCTGGTTTTGGAATTCTAAAGAGAGATGTAGATACCTATTCAAATGTTTGAATATGTTGCTCAGTTCCAGGTGGAGCGTGGAAAGAAAAGTTGAAATTCCCATCTCTAATGGGTATCCATCTCCTTCAAAAACCCAGAACAAACACACCAAACCAAGTCCCACCATCTGTGGAGGTGGTGATTAAAAAAATTTGCCCTTTAGCAGTACTTTGCTGTGAATATAGCACTAGGTAAACTCCATTTCATAATATTACAAATCTACAGTGCTACAGGTTAGAATAGTACTGCTTGGCATATGCTGGCTGGTGTATTAAAGCCCTTCCTCATTTTGTTTGTGACCTGATCACAACTTACAGGCAATATCAGCAGGAGTCTTCTGAGTAACAAGAGTGCAAGTTGGGTAAGTTCCACAGTTATGAAGAATGGATTTTGATCACAGTCCAAAGAAATGCACTGTCCTGAGGAATGGAAGACTTAACTTTCCTCTCTTACTGAAGAGGGGCTTTTTTTCAACAAGTGTGTTTGAATCAGTAACCTGTCTGCTATCAGTAACCTGTCTGCTCAACAAATCCTAGATTCAATTTTAAATGCCCTTCTCTGTGGCATTCAAGTAAATATTTTTGATGATTGCTAACATAGTAAAATACTAACCTGTACTAATGACAGAGAAGTAAAAAAATATAATGGAACAGTGTTTTAGAGCTGGCTTGTGCAATAAAAGGTTCTTTCATTCTGTGAATGACTCCCACACAATAATTAGTAGATGAATATTTCAATGTACTGCCAGCCTACTTGAAATTAGACAGATAGCCTTCAGATCCTTGGCTTTATGGAAGAAATATTAACATTAAAAAACAGGCAAATGAATTTCACCTAGCATGCACTGGTTTGTAGCTTGAAATTGATTTTAATAAAGAAAAAAAATCAGTATGAAATACCGTTCAATGTGTCAGATTTYTGACCTATTATCCTCTGCATGAGTATTTTACTTTCAGTAGCTACACACCTCAGTGGTGTGCTGTAAGGGTAAGGAAGAAGGTTACACTGGGAGGCCTTTGGAAGAACTGATCCCCTTTACATCAGTTTGTGTCTGATGTGATGTCAATAAGCCTTGTGGACTGAGAGGCTCACCCAGTTTCTTTCTGTACTATGCTGGTTTGGCCCCCACTGTTCTCCTCCTTTGCACAGCTGGACAACAGGTAATATGCTTAAACTGTGCAGATGAGATTTGGATTAGACATTAGGCAAGGATTTCTAATTTTAAGGACAAATAACACTAGAATAARTGGTCTAGGAAGAACACGGAATTGCTATTAAGGCAGGTCTTAAAGAACACTTAGGCAAATATCTGCCAGAATTGGCTTAGGTAGAGTTGATTTTGCCTTTGGGCAAAGGATGGACTGGACGACCCATTGAAGGTCCTTCCAATTCTTTTTTCTAGGACTCTAATTTAAAATAAAATGACAGCAAAGTAGAATCTCTATGAGAGCAATATGAGACTGGCCTAGTCTCCTGCATACTGTAACTGTTTTATTTCACTCCTGCTAAAACATAAAGTATACTTCAGTTTTCTAAAGTTTTTGCTAAATGCCCTCATAAACATGCTTAAATGATTAGGAGGAACAAAGATTTGGATAAAAGCTAGACAAGCAGGAAGAAAGGTGCTGGAATATTTATGACTTGTCAAGCTGTTTAGAAACGATTGGAGATGCTGGAAGATCAGTCAGTCTGTTTCCCATCTTGGAGGTGTAACAGTGAGAAGAAGAGCAAGCTGCATGGCACATAGATACGTCAGTTCTCAATTGTTGCTATCATTTTTTTTTATTATTATTATTTATTTGAAAAGCAGAATCTGGAAGTAAATTTTTAAAAACCTGTCAACTTGCTTATGCAAAATGCAAAGCACTATTTGTTCCAGGAAGGCAGTTAGCTCACTTCCACTATCCATCATATGTCTAATGGCTTTTCCAGCTAAACAGTGTATCATTTATGTTTCAACCATGGCATTGTTTAGGCTGTCAGCTGGAATGAAGATGTGTAATTTTCTTTGGGCTGAAATAATATCTCCTGCACTGGCACCATTACATTTGCTCTTCTCCAACATATCTATGCTGACATTCCGTCATAGAATTGTGCATTGATGTTTTTCACAGGGTGAGGACATCCACAAAGACAAATTTAATAAAAAATTGCTCTGCACTTGTGATTCACATCCTGACAATTTAAGTGGCAGGAATAGCTTCACTGTTCTGGTTTGGAGTGTGACCTGAAGGCTTGTGGTGTTTTACCTATACAATTGAATATTCTTTACTGTGTTTTTGGTTGTAACAGTTCACTTTTGTTCACTCTCTATGAAACAGCAATCTAAAAGCTCCTTTGATTTCTAGGTCATTCTCAATTACTCCTAAACTGCTTATTTATAGCAATACATACACTAGAAAACCCTTGCTCTATTTTGAACTGATGAAATAAGAATTTCTGAAATCATACATATCTATGAAGACAATTATTTAATGTCAAATCTCAGTGAGTTGTTAACAATAGCTTACACAATGCTTATGGGCAAAAGAAATGAAAGACAGTAAAATTGCATCACTGCAACAACTGTGGTGAATCAGAGGGACACAGTCCCCCCCCCCGATTCCTGTCGTCTTATATAGACCAGCACAAAACTTCGCTACCCTTTGTACCAGGTAAGTCAGTGCATGCAGATCCAAGGTCTAGGCAGCTCACACAAGGGTCTAGAGAGACTTCTTTCTCCATACGTGGAGATATAGCTTAGAGCTGCATTCTAGCTCAATGTATTCACAGCACTTTAATAACCACGTGACAGATAAATATTGCATTAGGTGGTAGTTAAAGATCAGTAAAGCTTTTTAAAATTTTCTTCTCAGAGTTTATGAATATACAGTAATGGCTACCCATGCAGGTAGATAGTTATGCCCAAGATGTAAAATTCTTTCTAAATTTAGAAGGCAGTTATTATTGAGACGCTGAAAGAAATGTCATTCTGGGAAACTATTTGAGATTAAAAATCAAAATACAGGGAAAGATAATTACGTATTGTGCAAGATGATTGTTAAGTCTTAACGCACAATACTCTGTGCTTTTAAGTACCAGAAAGTATTTAGCATATAATGGCAATCTAATGGTTCTAAATTAAATGTATCATTGAGAGTTTCAAGGATGCCCAGAAGAATTATTCTTGCTCTATTATTTCATTCCCTTATCATTCCTATAACAAGAGAAAATCAAAGACATGTTTTAATATTCATTTTTCTCTCTTTTCTGAGAAATGACACTAATACTTCATTCACCATTCTCATAGTGAAACTAGCACAGGAAACTCTTGGAAAAGGAGGCTGGAATGGGATGCAAGAAGGGAGAAACAGGATGAAAGGTATTTGCAGCCAGTGATTAGTGAACACGTTTGAGATTCTGTCACACATTAGACTAAGTAACACGAACTCCTTTGAATAATCTGGATTTAGACTTGTAACAAAATCAGAGCTTTTTTCTCAGGCTTTAACCAACAAGATAGCAGCCTTGTTGCTGCATCACTAATTGCTGCATCTGACAGTTCATCAGAACAGGCCTTCCATAACACTGAAAGAGTAGGATAGCATTATTTTTGCTCCTAGACATGATGGTGAGTCTTGTGGTATTTGGAAGTGCAGCTGGATAACTCATCTTCAGGTCCAAATACAGGGACACAGTTCTAATCAAACATTACTGCAGGATATTATGTCCTCAGTCTCAGTGTCTGTACAGCTCCATCTGCCATTGGCTTAAAATCCAGCTCTGCACAGGGGAGAGTGAGATAAATATAATAATAATACAATGTATTTTTCTCAAAAATGGATAGTTTTTTAAGTGGTTAGACTCTGCTATGAATGTTACACAGCCAAGTAAATCATTGCTAGAATGTCCTCTCCTATTTAATAGCTTAATAGCTTTTGTCTCCAAGTGCACAGGACACTGGCTAATGATAAAGTAAAATGTAGGATAGAGAGGATATTCTAATTTATTTTTAGTGGTGAATAACATCAGATTGGCAGACACCAAAACCAAGATGTTCTGTTCACAATTGAAGAAACACAGCACAGGGCAGTGCCTTATGCAACCTTCCACATTGTTTCCTGACACTCTGCAGCTTAGAAATGAATGCCTGAAAAGATGGGGAAATAACCTTATCTCTGTTTAGAGAAGGACTCAGATGTAGCACATGGAAATGACTCATTTCAGTTCACACCGTGAGAAAGAAGCAGAACTGGAAACAGCTCCAGATTTTAGAATAATTTGCTCTAAATATGGACTGCTGTCTCTGACAGCAGAGCTCATTTGGGCACCCTCGATCCACATTCATAACAACGGCGCGCGCTGGCTTTCTTGTTCTCTCAATCCTAACCCTAACCCTAGCCGATTTTTGTACGACACGCCTCCCATGCAGACCCCACCTCTGCTGCACAGCAGAAACTTYGCACAGGGCAGCCCACTTGGCACCAAACGCCTCCTCTGCACAGCCCCTGGCCACCCCAACGCCAACAGCACCTCCAGCTTCTCTCCTTCTCTTCCTCCTAACCCTACCCCGAAGACCTTGGGCACGCCAGCCTGCGAAGCAGAACCCCATCTGTGCACGCACAGGAAACTCCTCGCAGCTTAGCTCTCTTGGCTGCAAACACCTTCTTTGGGCACCCTCGATCCACATTCATAACAACGATGTGCGCTGGCTCTCTCGTTCTCGCAATCCTAACCCTAACCCTAGCCAATTTTTGTACACTGGATGTGCATTAAATTTTTGGCCTTTCCCATTTAATACTGGTCTGTCTGAATACTAGAAAATGGATTGGAAACAGCCACATAAGTCACACAACACCCAAAAATAATCATTAGATAGTATTTTATTCTCACTATTGTCCCGACTTACAACACACACTGTCCTCTCATCTTGCCATTATTTGTCATGTCAGCATTTTCCAATTAAACAGAAGATACTCAGACTGCAACTCAGGTAGCTAATGAAAGTCACAGATAATGCAATTATATGGTCCCATCCCTGTCTTTATAGTGTGTATTCCTTTGCCTGGCACAAAGATGAAATGCTCAAAATGAGAGAACCATGAGTTAAGGTCATCAAAGCATTGCTAATACTCTTCAGTTAGGTGATGCATCGTTCTCCCAGGAAAGGAATAGTAAGAAATACTGCATACATTTAAAGAGAGTAAGGAAATTAAAATTCAGATTTTCGATTTAAGTATAAGAGGCTAACAGAAAAGGAGGAATTGGCAGACAAAAAGGACAAAAATACATGTCCTCCTACCTCCATTATTTTTATACCACTAGCAAAGCCAGTTCAGAAAACATTAGCAAGAAAAAGACATTATAGGTAATATAATAATGGTTATAGCTACAGATTCTAGCTTAATACCTGGAGTTGTTAAAGGACTCCAGGTAGAACTTCCTGATGGAGAAGGAGAAAACCCTCCTTCTCCGTTATGTCAAAGAAGACAACCTGAAAGAAAGGCTATTCAATTCTGTTGGATTCTTTTGTCCCAGAAGGGAAAGATTTACATTGACCTAGGCAGACTACTAAASTTCAAATAAGTTTTCTAGCTTGAGGAGTGAGAGGAACGCGCCGGTGGCAACCCAACTGCAGTGTCCGGCTCTATCATGAAGTCTAGAACGATGATGAACGCACCTCTCTGGCATTCTGGGAAATGCAGTGTGATAAGCTTTGCTCTGCCTGAGCTTCCGAGGCACGATGCCATGAGCAGCCACCCAGCGAAGCTCCCCATTTACCACGGTGCTTGCATGGTCTCTATCTCCTGGCTCAGTGCATTCTCTTAACCCTTTTCACAATTTGATGTACTGCATCAGTATGTAAGATTCATTCTTCAGCACTGCRCTTAGGACTGACATCTCTCTGACGGGGTATGCACAAATTATCTGAGGACTTTGCCATTGTTTAAACTGACTGTCAGGGCTTCTTTAGAGTTTTCACTGTGAGCAAATGGATAGCAATCAGCCTACCAAAATCCAAGACTGGCTCCATGTATTAGGATAGACAAGCTGTTCAGTATCTCTCTGCTGTTAGCACTAAGAACATAAATGTCAGTTCCATCAATGGAAAGACAGAAAGATATATCAGCCAGCAATAAACAGATGGCAAAATTGCTAAGAGAGATAGTTAAAGCAATGGTTGAAAATGAGTTTGAGACACAAAATAAAAATTAAGACAACTAAGTAGTTTTATGTATAAATAATGCCAATAATGACTTAAGAAAGTAAGTTAAAATAATCCTAAAAAAAGAACAGGCTGGCAAATATAACTGTAGTTTAATGCATATCAATTCTGTATTCCCACCACTCAGGCTATTAAGCATTTTGACATATTTGTACAAATAACAGTTAACTCCGCTTAACCATCACATATTGAAATAATGAAAATGTGCTACACAAAGTAGTCACCATTTTGGCAAATTAATTTCTTTAATAGGAGTTAAAATTCTGACTGTTTTCTCCATGTTTTGCTTTGGTGCAGAGCAAATGGTTCTGAAAGAAATCTTTCTGAGTGGGTGACACTACACAGCACATGGAAATGACTTAAGACAGCAATCACACTGCATTAAAACAGCACATTTGCATTAAAAAATACAACTAAATGATATACTCCTGAGTGTTTTATTCGTATTTTTGTGCAATATGGAGTTCAAAAAGAACATTTATTTTCTGTAAAGCATACTTTTTAAACAATAGTCAGAATTACCAAATTGCTTTTCTCATAACACTAGAAGACAGAGTTCTAAAATAATACCTTAGAGTTGTTTACTGTTTAGAATAATGATGCCATTTTCTTCCTTTTCAGCTGGATTTTCACAGCTAAAAGCCATTTCAATCTATGTTAAAAATGTGGTGTACTTTCTCCTGCCTGATTTTGGCAATCTACTCCAGGAAACCAAACATACAGCATACAAGAACTGATGAACAGAAACACTGAAATTCTACCAGCATAAACAAATTGAGTATTTGATGTTTACTATCTGTCCTTCCGTTTTCCTGGATTTCCTTGAGTCTAGAGTGTTATTTTGTGTGCTTTTTTAAAACAGTATTTTTCACCTCTTAAGAATAGACTAAGACAGTATCTTATGCTATATAAAGAGAGAACCTCTCTGGTTCACTGAAGCCTCCAGTATTGCAAGTGTTGCATGACAAATCTGTGAGAAATGAAGGAGCTTCTCTCTGCCAGATTCCATCAAAGAGGCTGGGAAAAATAAAATCTTTTAGTAAAAAGAGAAAAATAAGTAGAATATCATACTAAGGTGAACTGAGTTAGAAATACGTAGTGTGCCTTATCAGAGAGTGAGAGCAGTAGAAATGCATCTGTGTTTCCAGATTTCTAAAGCGCAAAGCGTCAGACTGAGCATTCAGCTTCAGATGTTATTCAGGTCCAGTCTGAACAAACAGCACACAAACTATCAGGAGTTTTAAACCCTTGCCCTTCTCCTGGGCTGCTTTCAYCTGATGTTACCTTTTCCTTCATACCTTGACATCCCCCTAAACCAAGTGTTGGGAGCATCTCACAGGCCAAAAGTCTCCACTCCTCTGGATTATCTCTTTCACAGAGAGATAGCAGTTCGGCTCCTCTATCCTGTCATACAAAAGATAAACTGGTAGAATAACTGAATCTCAGATTTCATGTTGGTAGCCCAAATCTCTCAGATGGATCTGAAAGATTTGAGACTGTGGAATGTGAGATCTATGCTGCTAACTGAACTTTGCTKCATCAAGCAATCTCTAATGCAATTCAAGGCAAGTAACAAGTTTATTTCAGCTAAATTCCAGTTTTAGCTAAACATATACCTGATGTTTCATTCAGTATGCCACCCTTGAGGATTCAACACTTGGTGGATAGCAATTAGTTCCTAATRTTTGGTGATACCCTGCTCCTCCTTTACAGGAAATTAAGCATTTTATATAACTATCTGACATTAAGCTGTCACAATCTGCTACATCTGCAGAACTCTATATTGAATATAATGCACAATACTATGCCAGTGTGGGTGGACAACATAATCGGGCATCCTCAAAGGCACCTAAATCTGTGAGCAACCTACACACTGTGCCTGTGTAAAAGGACATATTATGGTTGATCGTGACAAGAACTTTTCTTCTAAAGAAACCTAATAAAAATGTGATACAAAACTTTAACCCATGCATCTCTCTTGTGTCAGCAACTCCTTCTCCTACCAGGCCACAATGTAGGTATACTTTGTATCACCATCTTGTAACTATAGCATAGTTGTGCTTGCAAAAATTTGGATTGGGAGAATGTAGATTAAACTTTTCMTACATAATACTTAGAAGAGGATTTTTGACTAAATGAAACAAGCTTGATTTCTGTGTGTGTGTGTGCATATAGGTAAAGATAAAGGAACTTGGCTATAAGATTGCTTTCATGATTTGAACAATGTTCTCCATTCTGAAGTCACAGTTGAACAACAACCTACAGAAAAAAATACTCCAGCTACTGATCTTCATTTTCAAGGCGCAGAACTCAATTCTTTGAGTTCTTCTCTCTCTTCCATTATTTAGAAATGAGATCTTAGCTTCCTTAATCTCAGGAGGTTTAACCAGTAAGCCGTATGCCTCATACCTGGCTTACAATAACGTTAATCACAGGTTCATCAACAGCAGACTTTCAGATTTCACTGTTGACTAATCTAAAGATAAGAAAACCCATAGTACCAATGTGTGATTGAGATAGCCTCACCAAAGGTTACTTTCCCCTCAAAAGATTTAGTTCATCAATTGTACCACTCAACACCAATAAATATGTAGCTTATTGCAAAATAGGCTTCTACACTGCAAATATCTACAGACATGTTCAAAGTTCAGTATAAGTTGTGGCTTTGATCTCAATGGGACTGTTTCAAGGGACAAGCCTAAACATTAATGTAAGTGCTTGTTASCAAGATTATGGCCACAAATTTCCATCTTAAATTGCCTTTTAAAAGCTTGCTTCATTACTATGATAAAAACCGGAGCAGACAAGCACAGACTTTCTCTATGTTTTTTTCAACAAGCACTATTTATATTTTGATATATTTTTATCCAACATGTAAGGCATATTGTAGAGTTTTATGTTAAATTAGCATTTTCTATGTTTATCTGTATTACAGAGAAAACTATTCAAGTTTTCATTTTGTTCATTTTCAGAATATTTTGCAAAATATTAAGGCGCACTGGCTAGGTAATATACAAATCCTAATTAGAAGACAGTATTTATTCACAAGATATTTCTATGAAAAAAGATCATTTCAACTAATAACCTTAAAGAAATCCCTTTTCTCTTTTTTCCTCCTCCCTCTCTTCTCCAGTAGCTGAAAAGCCAATAAAAAAATTCTCCACCTCCCACATAGTTCAGAACTAGATCTCTGTGCATTTATCCCAAGCATGTTCTGAGACCCAGAAGGGGATGAAAGTAGTTAATGTGCAACAAGAATCTTAATTTCAGACACAAATTTGTACCTTTTTATTGACCTTGCTGATATGCTGCAAGCTACATATTAAACAAATTCTGATCAATTTAAGTCCAGCCTGGGGAGAAGAAACAGTTAAAGAAATGTCTCAAGTATACTTGCATTCATCTAATCAGACTTCGTGTGCACCTACAAATGGTACAGAACTGAAATCAKTCACTGATAATGAAACCACAAATGAAAAATGGACTGAAGACTCCTTTCCAGGATTAGAAATACTGTGCACAATTTATGTTACATATGCTGTGATCATTTCAGTGGGTCTCCTTGGAAATGCTATACTCATCAAAGTCTTTTTCAAGATTAAATCAATGCAGACGGTTCCAAATATCTTCATCACCAGCCTGGCATTTGGAGACCTACTGCTTTTATTAACTTGTGTGCCTGTAGATGCAACACGTTATGTTGTGGATACCTGGCTCTTCGGAAGAATTGGGTGCAAGCTGCTGTCTTTTATCCAGTTAACCTCAGTTGGAGTATCGGTGTTTACATTGACTGTTCTCAGTGCTGACAGGTGGGTCCAATGCAACTGATTTGGCAGGAAATACCTCAGGTGTGAAATTAGAAGTGAATAAAAGAGCAGAAATTATCATTTTGCAATAATAATAAATGGCACATTGAAATAGAGTAACCCCCTTCTTCCATTTAATTTAATAATGTATGTCCTTGTAAAAACTGGAGCAGTTCTTTTTAATGAAGTGAGAAAGACTCTTTGTAAGCATTCTGATCTTTTATTAGTTTGAAGTGCAATATAATTTTTTTCCTCTGTTGCACAGAAAAGGTAAATTGCTTAGGGTAAGGAAAAGACAGTATATTGGTGCTATCTAGTGGTGTACTAAAGCAGCTAATGAAGATGAAAAATAGAACTGTGAAAATGACTGGGGAGAGCAGAAATCCTTCCTCTTACGCACTTCACTCAGAGTCTAAAATCTTAGAATTAAAATGACTGATATGTGTTTACTGTTGTTTTTTTTTACCACATAAGAAACTGTGGGACAAATTACTTTCAAGACTGTTGCAATTTGATGGTTACTGGAATAATTTGATTTTCAGCTTGACGAGTACTTAACGTGATAAAGATTTAATGTGGCACAATTTGAATATTTTCTCTGCTTTGTATTTACAGTTCTTTTATCTTTCCCAGTGCTAACTCAGATGCTCTGAAATTAATTCAGGCTACAATGAAAGCACTGTTAGTCAGGATCAGAGCTCCAATCTGACTGTTTTCAGAAGGAGCTTCAGAATAATCAGTTTTCAGTGTGTCTTCCTTCTGAATGAACACTACTATTATGAGATTTCATTCCAATCAGCATGAGTGTATGAAGCAGAAAGAACTAAACTAATTTTATTGTTAAGAAAGAAAAAGATTCTCATCTCATATGCCAGCAATCATGGATCCTATGTAATAACAAATAGGTTACATACCCAGACTTTAAAACCYAAGCAATGCTACTGCTACTGTAAGTGAAAAATCAGCTAATGTGGGAATGGCCATACTGGGTCAGATCAAGGGTCCATCTAGGCCACTATCCAGCCTCCAGCAGTGGTTTATAAATCTGCCTCCAGCAGATCTGTAAAGGCAAGGAAAGATATAGAGAAGAACTAGAACACAGCACCAATACAACACTATACCTCCTGTCTCTGAAGACTTCAGGTGACTACCTGAGTTTGTCTATCTAAAAAACTTAGTGTATTTCTCTTCTAGATCCTTGCCCAGCTTCTTCTTCTTCTTGAACTTGTTTAGCAATGATGTTCAYGTCTAATACCTGTTGCACAAAAAACTGCTTCTTATTGCTTGCCTCTTATACTAGAAGAGACAGATTCCTATTCATCCTCTTTAGGCTGCTCAGGTTGTATTCCCTCCTTAGTAATTTTTTTTTTTTTTTTTGAGATGAGGTGCCCAGAACAGCACATGAATATCATGAGTAGCATGAAGAAGAGATACAGATAATGGCCTGTTTCCAAGGTTTTATTTGCTTTTTAAAAAACTATTACTGAATGTTAAGCTGATGTTTTCATCAAACTATCTATTATAGCTCCAAAATCCTGTTTCTGCAGGAGATAAGAATCCATTACTGAGACATTTGCTTCTGTATTTGATTCTTCATGGTAGCTGTTATATAATCACTCTCTTCAACACCTTCACAGGTTTACGACATGGTAAAATTACTTAGGAAGTTCAGAACATCAGTCATCAGCACAATTCCAGACTATCATCTTCCTGTATGCTAGAAAAGCTTGATGTCACGAAAAATGGCATTTATTTAATACATAGTATTTTAGCTGGCAGCTTTCCTATTTAAATTCTCCTAGAGAAGGAAGAGAAGACCAGATCCTCAGCTGCTGCAAAATGGTACAATTCCACTATCTTATTCCACTCTGGCTCCTTTTTCACTGCATTTCCTTTCATGTCAGTCTCATGCATCCCCAGAGGGATATCTTCTGTCTGTTTAAACAAGGGTCCCTGCTATTTTGAGAGGCTAGTATGTTGTTTACTGTGCTTAATCCACCTATATGGCAGTTCATCCTTTTYCCATGCCCCCTTTCCACATGCTTTTTTCACACATCTGCATATTTACAGATTGTTTCTCATATATCTAACGCAGTTCACGTGCTGCAGCATCAGACCTTGAATCAACAACAGTGTTGTTCCTTTGTAAAGATGAATGAACACCTGAGCATTATTTTGAGTGAGATCGTTGCACTCAGCTGGCACCTTAAGAATATGGAACAAAGGGCGAGTGTGTATGCTTGAATTTCACATATTTATAAAATAGCTAACCAGTTTCACCCCTTTACAAGTTTTGCATACTGACTATTCTCATTTAGCTTTCTATGTAGCTCCATAAATGCAGGATAGATGATCACTTTACTGATTTTATTCCAAACAGCAGAAGGTACCTTTATTTAGGAAGGCTTCCATGATGAGTCCTGTCAGCCAATTCACTGTTTGCATAGAATTCAAATACATGCTTACAATTAATTTTTATATTTCAATCCTAATTATAAAAGGCTTGTATCAGTATTAATTTCCAAGACAACTCTACCAACCTTGTTTAGCAAGAACAGGGATGGCTTTATCCTTTATCCTCAAGAAGTTTACATTACCAGAGCTTGCACTGTTACTGCATTTATTGACACTCTGATATTTGTTGGGTTTAGGTACAGAGCCATCGTTAAGCCTTTGGAACTGCAGACTTCGGATGCACTCCTGAAGACCTGTTGTAAAGCTGGCTGTGTTTGGATTGTCTCCATGATATTTGCTATCCCAGAAGCTGTTTTTTCAGATTTGTATTCTTTTAGTAATCCTGAAAAAAATGTAACTTTTGAGGCATGTGCCCCCTATCCTGTATCTGAGAAGATACTGCAGGAAGCTCACTCCCTGGTTTGCTTCTTAGTGTTCTATATTGTACCATTATCTGTCATTTCTGTCTATTATTTTCTTATTGCCAGAACATTATACAAAAGTACATTCAACATGCCAGCAGAAGAACATGGTCACGCCCGTAAGCAGGTAAGCTATGATCAAGTGCTAAAGTGTCCAATTTTCCAAAATTGTCACACTGATTGAAGCCTTAATTCTTGAGTGCAAGGCCTTTACTTCGTAATATGCACAGACAGACGAGTAAAAAAACTCCATAAGCTCAGCTCATATTAGCAATACAAATTCAGCTATGCACTTATGCACATGCTTATGACTCACTAGCTTAATTGTGGGTGTACATGCTTTCCTGAGGGATGTGTGTGTGTGGATTTTTTTTTTTTTTTTT
>NW_028187177.1:1048212-1055903 GCF_003343005.1 Rhea americana | reverse complement strand
CCTATTAAACTTGGAAGTTATAACATTGAATTCTAAACATAAAGACCTCACTGGCATTAAGATTAAAAGGTGTGACATTAACAAACATTAGCTGACATATTAACCATTTTACTTTCAAATCCYAGTCTAAATGAGGTTCTCATGTGATTTATAAGGGTAAGAGAATGTGCTCTGCACTGAAAATACTTTGTTGAAAGGAAAAGTATGAAACTGATTTATTTTTCTGTTTTGTAGCTATTTTGCTTTTTTGATCACTAATGCATTTAGACTGATTAATGTTAACACTCTTAGAGCACCTTAGAAATAAGCACCAATCACAAACATGTGTTACTAATTGCTATTAATACCAGATATGCCTTATTTTCTCCTAGATTGAATCCCGCAAGAGAGTTGCAAAAACAGTGCTGGTGCTAGTTGCTTTATTTGCCTTTTGCTGGTTGCCTAACCACATCCTCTACTTGTATCGCTCTTTTACATACCATTCTTCTGTAGATGCTTCTGCCTTTCACCTGATAGCTACTATTTTTTCCCGTGCCTTGGCCTTCAGCAATTCCTGCGTCAATCCTTTCGCTCTTTATTGGCTGAGTAAAAGTTTCCGGCAACACTTTAAAAAACAAGTCTCATGCTGCAAGGCAAAACTTCGTACAAAGCCTCCCAGTGCTACCCACAGTAATACACCTACCAGAGCCCTGTCAGTCACAGGCAGCACACATGGCTCAGAAATCAGTGTTACACTGCTAACAGATTATAGTATCACAAAAGAAGAGGAAAGTGTTTAGACCATCTGTGATGAAGAAGGACAAAATGAGTGTTTCTATTCAAGTTGATACTATCTGGATCCTGGAATGAGCTGCCATGCCTTGCACTGTCTGTGAAAGAATTTTCAGCAGGAGTTCCTAGTTTTTTATAATGATACAACAACAAAATCAAACTGTATGGGAGAAGAAGCTAAAACAGCTGAACATTTCAGTGTAAGCTCAAAGGAAATATTCARATTCCAGAGTGAACATGCATCCTTAGCTGAAATTCCTGTACTGAGCAAGACAGGAGTCAGCAGAATTGCAAGAGTTTCTGCACTGGCTAGAGAACTGTTGTTTTGTTCTTGGTGACTTGTTCTTTGACTTGTGACTGAGAGCTCTCTTTTGTCAAGTATTTGCATCTAAAGCAAGCAAGCAAAAACACRTATCTTAATAACATAGTAAACTAGGCAGGTTTTTAATTTCTTTTCTTGTTTCAAATGTTAAAACCTGGTAAACACCTTGGAAAGCAAGCTAAAATGAAACAAAGYTGAAATCTGTAATAAGGTGTAGGAAAAAAGAAAAAGCATTATGGGYCAAATCTGCACTACCCCTTGCTCTGCCAATGACTTGTTTTGAAATTCCAGGTAACAGCTGACTGCTGTTAAAAGGGATGCCCTCCTCAGTTCCTAAGGAAGTCAAGGGAATGAGCAGGTGATCACATCTCTTGAATAGGGTATGCATGTTTTGCCACATTTGTAAAATCTTCTGAGATCTATGGATTAAATATCTCAACAGAGCAGTATTCTTTATTGTTACATGATTTAACATCAAGAAATCAGTAAGGACTGTGATTGTTCCAGTTCAGATTAACAGTGCACTTTTGAAGCAACTGCTCAAATATCCCTGCTTGTCTGTCTTTGGTTTGGCTCCAAGAGGGGTCTTTGGCACACAACTTTGATTCCTTTCAGATGAAACTGTGCACTTGGTCCATGGAACCAGATTAGATCTAGTCTGAAATAAAGCCCTCAAAAGTGTACAGAGTGGATGTTAGACTAAGCATTTCAGTCTACAGATCCAATCCTTGTGTGGTGTATTGCTTGGTAACGTGGTCACATTTAAGTGGTTTGCAAATCTGCAAGCATGCTAGGAGAGTTGGATTTTTATATTGTACTAGTCTTCTGTTTTTCAAGTTACTGAACTAGTATCCCTTTTTAATATGATGTTAGACTATCTCTACGAGGTTGACCTTCTAATATCAAATCTAATCACTTTGATGAAGCATGCAGATGCAAGTCAGTGATTGCCTATAATGGGCAGCCTGTATATTCCTAAAAAAGCTCAGCAGYACTGCTGATAGGGCCTGCCTTTCTATCAGGAAATACAGGAAGCACATATTMCTACTGTATATCACAAAAGTCTTGTATGACAGATAGTTCTATGAAGCTTGTGTACCCTGAACCAAAATTTTGTTCTCTGGGAGCTGGTGATAGAAAAGGCAACAGATTTTCCATTTCTTAAAATATGGAACATCTATCTCAAAAAAGAARTCGTGGGTTAAATTACAGAAGAGAGCTTGCAACATACAAATTACACAAAACAGTGYTGTCAATAACAGAAGTCTGAATTTTATTTCCTATTTAAAAGATAAATTAACCCTTGAATATATGACCACCTCCTCCAGCTGCCCAGAGCCTCTAGCAACACACAGATGAAAATACATCCATACATCCATCCATGCACCATCATGAGTTCATTATAAGATGTAGAAAATGTATTTGCAGTCTTTCTCTCTTTTGACTGCCCTAATCAGAACAATAAAACCAAACTATAAATCCCAAGGGCATTGAATACAACCTCTGCAACCATCTTAAATCAGTATAATCAGGCTTGGCCTTATTTTACTAGAGTTTTCATTTACATGATGCACGATTCTAAGCAYTAATTTTCAGTGGAGTCTTGATTCTTTATTTTATTGTACCAGTTATACATCAGGATAGGACCACTGAAATAAACGGAAATATAAAAGCACAGAAATGCAATTTTATTGCAAAGCTATCTCCAGAGATCTGTTTCTACTCTCTGTTCACATAACACATTCACTGGTACTGACCTCCGTACAAATATAACAAACATACTGCACCAATAATCTCCCTTCTTTTTTTCTTTAACGGGGCTACAGGGTGAGACTAGATAAATAAGCCTACTCACCAAAAGAGCGTACTTTTATCTTCCTGGATCTTACTACAGAGAATTTCAAACAGAACAAAAAAACCCCAAACATTACAGCTCCTTATATCACTCATCTTTTATATTCTATTTATTAAARCCTTTGAAAAATATATCTGCCACAAGTTTCTGAATTTCACAATTTGTCTCTGYTGGAGGCCAGACTTCTTACAAATGCCAACAAAATGCCTTGGCTATACCTCATCATAGTCCTTAAAAATCACTATTTCCAGATTCACTATTTACCTTGCTTTGCATGCAGATACTTTTTGCTTATGTATCYACCCTTCTAACTGGATAGTTTACCTTTCTCTATTACATACTTTAACAAAATTGATGTTTTTGCTATACACTGCACGTTTTGGTTAAAGACTGGCAAAATTTTAACCATTCCATGTACTTTATGCTTTTATAGTTAYATTTTTTCAAATTGTYGTGATGTTGTATTAGAGTAATATATTGATCAATATTTATTTTTATCTAAACAGTCAGAAGATATTCATTCCATCTATCCATAAAATGTTTCCACATTACCCCAATTGGATTTAGGGGAAACGTTTCGTCTCCTTTGCAATCTGTTCTCAATGTTTTAGGAAAAAATAACCTCTTTCAGCCCTAGGTAACACAAATATAATTCTATAAAAATATATGGAAATAATATCTATTTACAGAAATGCTGAGTGTGATTTAGAAAAGAACTGGCATGAGAAATTAGGGGTTTACTATTTATATCCACCATGCAAGAAAATGTAGAAGAARGGTGCAAAATATTGAAAGGAAGACTCCATCAAAGGACTTGTTCCTATGGAGTCTTCTTGGGTGAGTAAATACTATTTTTAGGATATATCCTTTTTATAATTTATTTTGTGAATAAGATGTTCATATTAACAGCGTTAATGCATACAAATGTAAGAATTAACATTTTTGTTAGCAAACAGTTTAGTAGTAATACTCTAATCTGTCTCATACTATAAGACACCAGCTTAGTTTTGAGAAAGTATTTTCCACATATATATGAACAAAATCATGTCGAAGCATGCATACACTGTAACAAACTGMATTTCTAGCAAATGGCACAGAATATTAAAGTCAGTTCATGAAACAATAGCCATTCTGAAGCTCAGCTTTCTGTTTTCCTAGAAAGTACTGTTTTACGTTACGTAGTTACATTTGGGCTGCCTTTTGGCAGTCATGTGCTAAGAACACTACACTTAAAGAATAACCTAAGTTACACACAGCTGCAGCAGTGGTAGATTTCATCAGCTGTACTGGCTCTGCCACTGTTAATCTCCTCAGTGAAAGGTCAGCTGTTTTGTGGAATTTCCTTTGTCAATATAGGAAATAGTAACTAATTTTTAGCTCGTCTGGATCTGGTCCTGTCATTTTTCACACAGTTAAGGTTTTCCTGTTGTCACTAGAGGCTATGTGTAACACCTACAGATTCCAGCCCCATGGAAAGTACAAACAGCAGTAATCTCCCTGCAATTCAACATCATTTACTGCCTCCTTGTTTTAATATCCCAAAGCATTTTCTGAAAGAAAAAAACTGTGAACCTTTTATCTACTTGGTAGCTAGTGAATTCCTGATCTTACTTCAATAGATATCAAACCATCACTTCCTTCTAAGATCAAGATTTTAATACATTTAGTAGGTGGTATCTTTAGAACGACCAACTCTGAGTTGAGTTCCTTTCATCACTGAGAAGAGCCAGACATAGACACAAAATTGTTATTATGTAACATGCTAATACATCCTTTTACTACATACCTTGAGATATTTTGTCAGGATTTAAAATGTCGTCTGCTGGCAATTAGCCTGATCTGAGCTGTGGTATTCCAGCTCTTACTCCCATCCCTGAAACWTGCCGGTCATCCTTCCGTTAGTGCAGCAGCAGTGCTTGTACAACCATGAATTATATTGTTTCACAGATGTAATCAAGATGAAAGCTGTCCTGATCAAAAAAATATATATATATAGTTTCAGCTGAATCAACTCCTTGAGCTGGCTCACTATGCAGTTTTTACTGAAGAGGAAGACAACAGATGGTGGTGACAAGGTAAGAAGCTACGGATGTGAGCCGCTCTGCATTAACTGCCCTCATGCATGTTACCTGAGGGAAGTGAGAGATAATTCAAGATAGTTTGTCCTCATATCTACCGAATGGAAAAAGTGTGCAGATCGGATTTACCATGCAGAAACTGATGTGCCTGTTATCCSTGTTGCATTCAGGCACACTTTGATCGCTGTCAGACTGAGCAAAACAAGTTTGCATYTCCTACTTCCTGGGACTGGGTCCTAATGACTTGTTTTAGCCAGGTCTGCAATGGAAGCACTATCTACGCTTCCTGTTACAGCTATGTCACTTTGCAAAATATTTGTGGCGGTAGGGAGAGAAAGAAGGAGCTTGCATTTTAAAGTTTATTATTAAGCTCTCACTCGAGAAAAAAAAAAAGAGACCTATACCCTGATCACTTCTTCAAGGATATCACATCCAATGCTTATTTATTATAAAACCCAGAACAATGGGGAAGTCCATCCTGTACAGACATAGAGCTCACTCCATTTACTCAGGGCATGAATGTAGAAAATTCTGTCAAAATGAAATAGGCAGTTTAAAATGTAATTGTAGTTCTCTTACAATATTTAAGGTTATGACTATCTCACTTCCAAGACACATATCCAGTTCAAACTCTATAAATGCTTAGAATAGTTGAATTTAGTCTGTCTAAATTTTCCCCAGTTAAGAATGGAAACTAGGGCAGTGAGCATTAAATCTCAGTAACTAACCCATTGCAGCTTTTTCTCATATATCTAATTTAGGCTACCCCTGTCTTCCCAGTGTCAGCAACATGTCATGTAAAATACTTCATCTGATCAATACTTAGCTGTATTTTATTTCTTTAAGTAAGCACAGTTTATGTTAATCCTTCAGTGCATCCCACTGAAATCAAATGTTTGTTTGAGAGCCAATATGAATGCCTCTTAACCCATCAGTTTGTATGTGATTATAAAAAAATCTTTGGACAACTATTATAATAGCTCTGCCAAGAGAAAATTCTTGACGCATGAAAGATGTCATTAGGTTGGATGTTCTCTGTATAACAGCCAAAGGTTACTAAAAGTCTATATTTATATCCTTAGCAATTTTATCTGACAGTCTGTTGACCAGCCAGTTAACTTATGCTGGTCTCCCCTTTCTGAGCTTCATAGGCTCAGGATTGTATCCTTGATTTTATTATCATTCCAGTGTGTATGACAGGAAAGATATATTTGTTCCTGGAATATTTATTTCCAGAAAACTCCTGTACTGAATATCATTTTCACTCCAGAGTAGAAAGACTGCTTTACCACTAAAGTCATCTGGCAGCCAGCCACTCCCAGCTTTGATGCAACTGTTCAGCTAAATCTTCATTTAAGAAACCTGCATCGTTTCAGTGTCTAGATTCTACAGATCTATGTTAAGTGTCACATAACAAAAAAGTATGTTCACTTATACTATAATTTTTTTAACTATATGCTTTAGCAAATAAATTTGCTTTTGATGTAAAGCTGTCTAGACTACACTCTGAAAACCACTAGATGGCACCAAATGTATGTTTGTATTAGTACTTAAATGTATTTGCATTAGTATTTAAAAATAACTGATTGAAATAAGAMAATTTTATTATAATATTAAAATACCTAGCATGAAATACCTAGGATACAGTGCTACACTGACAGATAACTATTCAGTACCTTTTATTAATTCAAACATTTAAAACTTGAGGACAAGTTTKATCCCTTTCACAGTACCAATGTTACCACACCCTTTTGGGAGAGAGCTCCAGAAGCCATAGCTGAAGTTAAGACCCTTGCACCACCTTCTTCCAGAAAGCAGATACCTGTACCCACTCAAGTACCTAGTGCCTCAGAGCAGTGGCCACTTCTCACTCGAAGGCATCAACTGCTCAAAGTACCTCTACCAGCACCTGTACCAACAGAAGAGCAACAACCAATGTAATTTTAACACTTAGCACACCATTTTAGTGTAATCTACCTCTTATTTTCTGTCTTTGCTTCTAGCATGATGAAAGTGGACTC
The DNA here is from genome assembly GCF_003343005.1 of Rhea americana. Lineage (NCBI taxonomy): Eukaryota > Metazoa > Chordata > Aves > Rheiformes > Rheidae > Rhea > Rhea americana. The sequence goes on along the minus strand of NW_028187177.1, from coordinate 1,048,856 downwards.
TCAGTCTCAGTGAAAGATGACTGCCAAAGAGCTGCAAAGCAACTCACCTGACAGCAGCAGTGCAACTTTTCAGTTTTCCAAGGTTCAGCAGTGAAGCATGTTACTGCAGCAAGTTCACATCCCCTAGCAGGCTTTTATTTTAACATGTAAGTAAGGCTGCACCTCGGCAAGGTGCCCCATAGACAGAGCCCAGCAGCACCCCTCCTCGCCCCAGGACAGGGGCCTCAGGGCAACCGCCCTCGCGCCAAGGCACTGCCTAAGCAGAGCCAGAGCTGCAGCCTGAGGGGAAGGGCCGGGGAGGGGGGCAACAGCGGCTGCCTTCGCCTCATCGAGCACAGGCAGGGCCGGCGATAAGAGCAGCTGCGCCACAACCAGAGCCCTCGACCTGCCCCAGAGGCGGGAAAACAAGCCCCGCCCCCTCCCCCGTCTCGCGCGTGCGCGCCCGGCATCAACGGCTCAACGTTCTCCGGAAGGAGCAGACAGCCCCCTCGCCCTCCTTCCCATTGGCTCCACAGCCCCCCACGTGACATACCAACCGGCGGCTCAGTGGCTGGGGACGGGAAGGGAGGGGCAAACCCGCGGGGCCAGAGCTCACTTCCGCTTCTGCGCGCCGTGGGGCTGGCGGGTGGGAGGGTAGCGTGAGG
>NW_028187177.1:997370-1048102 GCF_003343005.1 Rhea americana | reverse complement strand
CGGCCGCCCCGGCGGGGCCCGCGCGCGGGCCGCCATGAGCGGCGAGGACGGGAACGAGGAGTTCTACCAGCAGCTGCAGCTCCAGCAGCTCTACGAGGCGGAGCGCGGCGGCGAGGGCGAACCCGACCCCTTCACCTACGTGGATCCGGCCGACGGGGCCGCCTACGAGTGGGACCGGGAGAAGAAGGCCTGGTTCCCCAAGGTGGGCGCGCGGGGCTGCGCGGCGGTTACCGCGCGCGGCGGAGGGGCGGCGGCCGCGCCCCCGCGGTGCGGAGCGGCCGGGAGGCCTCACCCGCTCCCCCGCCGCTCTCAGGCAGCAAGACCATAAACGGCGGGGCCCATCGGCTCCTTTCTCCTCCCCTCCCCTCCCGTGGTGGTTTCCGTCCCCTGGTCTGCAGCGAGGTTGGCCCGAGGGTCTCAGGCCCTCGTGCTTGCACACGCGTGCTTGGTTCGTTCTCTCCCTGTGGCGTGCTTAAGCTTTCCTGAAGAAGGGTGGGAAGGAAGAACGGTTCATTTTAGATCTCTGCCCCGTGCAGTAGTCCTGGTTGTCTGGATTCAGTCAGATGAGCGTCTAATGCCAAAACATCTGTAGCACTGAAACACTCCTGAGCGGGCAAAAACAAAACAGCTGGTGTTGTCTCTATCTGTAACCTTGCAGGCAGCTTTCTGCTCTTTTGTTGGGGAGTTTGGCTTTCTTCCTTGGCTGTGAAGCCTTAGAATTACTTAATTCCCTCTCCCAGGCCTGGTATTAGGTCACAACTATATTTGTGGCTCTTAAAGAGTTAGTACTGCTATTGACATCTTAATTTMTTTATCGTAGTAGCTGTAGTGATATTTGCTCTTCTGTTATGAGTAGTAAAGCAATGAACTACTTTGTAAACAGATCTAAATAAAAATGGAATAATACATTCCTTTTCTGTTTTGTTAGTATATGAAAATTTTATGTGTAAAGATTTGTTCTCTCTCCTTAGGTCTTGAAAATACGCTTGAAAAATAAGTGTATTTAGTTTAGAAGTATTCCACAGAATGGGAAAAATAGAAAAAATGTTACAACTTTAAGTATTAAAGGATAAAAAGCTCCATGATTTCACTGTAATACCTAGTGCCTCAGTTTTTCAAGATGAGACACCAATTTAGTGCATTAAGCCGGTCTGCTGAATTGCAAGCTAAAGAATAATTTTGATAAACAGTAACAGTGGATGAAATTATTTCATTTACAAAAATATTGACTTTTTATGCCATATATTTGATAAATTATATGTGACAATTTTTGTTTGTAGCTCTGAGTTCATTGTGTTTCAGAGACTCTTGAGTGAGAATGATATCTGTTATTTCAAGTTTATATATGCGTAAGCCTAGTAAGCTGTCCATGCATTAAATGGCTTATGGAGAGGCAAAAACTTGAAAAGTCCAAAGCTACAAAGTGGAGTTGTGGAGAACTGAGAATCCCTGGCTCTCTTTGGTGTGCTATATCCAGTAAAAATTCTTTGGTGTGCTATATCCAGTAAAACTTCTGAAAGTTTTCTTTTTTTTTTCCCCTCTTCCCTCACCTCTTTCTCGCCTTCCAACTTTTTCCTAAATCTCTGTTTTCTCAGGAGCCATTGGTCTTCCCTAAACGTCTTAAATCTTCATCGTGGAGAAGAGTGAGGTTTTTTATTTTGTTTTTTTTTTTCTTGATACAGCTAGTGAGAATAAATAACAAAATCAACAGCTGATTCCAAGTAAAAAGATATACCTGTTTCCTGGTTTGAGGGATATTTTAGCTGCTTAGCAAYTCCTCTCCTATTTGCTTCCCCCTTCTGAATCTGGACAAGTTATAACAAATTATGTAGGAACAGCAAAGTTCATAACTAAATAAAATATATTGTAGAAATTGATAAGTAATCATTGTGAAGTACTCGGTGTAGCATATAGATCACTGAACTAGAGTTCTATAGAGATCTATATGGCAGAATGTTTTTTATCACAATAAATTTAAGAGACTAGAGGATTCAGCAGTTGCAGTTGCTTTTCTTTTTCTACTTTACTTTTCTAACTAAATTTCCTTTTCTCTGGCCTCTGACAAATGATTAAAATATTTTGACTGTTTTAAGCAATATGTAGACTAGTATTGTGACTGCTAGTTTACTTTGGGAACAGTGCTGAACTTCTGCTAATGCACATTTCAAAGAAGTGCAAAAAGTTGTGTAGTTAACTTAGCATTTATTAGAAAAGTTTGGAGACAGTCAAATCTTTATTAAAAGTGCAACGTGTGTATGATATGATTTTTCTTTCAATGGTGCTCTACTGGTGGACACAAAACACCTTTCAGTAGTCCTTTGAAACAGTACAAAATCACATGTTGAATTTGTTTGCTTTTGTGGTTTCCTGTGAAAAGCAAACCTCGGATGTCTCTTGTAAGCCTAGACTATCTGTTCTTTGTTCAGTTAATTGATTCCTTTCCACTTCGGCGTGACCAGTACTTAATTATATGCTAGCATGTCCTTTAGTGTTGTGTTTCTTTTCCTATAAGCTTAATTGCCCCAAACTGTATAGCTATATGGGTACAAAGATAGAACTGATCTCTCTCTCTAAGTTTTCCACCACAGTTGGGTTTCAGTCCCTGAAAAATTGTGAGTTCTTGTTTTGGTTGCTGTCACGGAATGAGTTTAAGTTCCAGTAAAATCCTTTATACTTGTGTGTCACTTTTGCAAAAATACATTTAAAAATAATTGCAATTATATTCGTGGTAGTATTTTAGTGTATTATGAAAAGGTAATTTATTTGATATTTATAAAATTTGACAGTCCACTCAGGTTTTTCCTATATATCTTTTTGGTTTAAAACACTGTATGTTGCTTGGCCTAGGAGAGGTGCAGTACCAGTTGTATTAACGTTCCAGATCAGATTAGTTTGTTTAGAATTAGCCATTTAAAATCATTAGTCTAGTGAGAAACTGTAAAGAACATTATATGCTGAGAATAAGTTTAACTTTACGTTAGACTGTGGTTTTCCCCAAAGACGAAATAATATTACTGCAGAAAGGTGGCTGCTCTTAAGAGATTAAGACACTGATTTATCCTTAAGATTTCTGATGAAAACTAATAATGTTGTTCACCAGAAAGTGTAAAAAGTTATTAATTCTCTGTGTGTCATCAGTTATGAAACTAAGGATTTTCTAGAATTGCTAGTGCCAAATATAGTGAACATTATTGGAACACTTTTTTTTTTTCCTCCCCCAAAGATCATTGTACCCTTACTGCCTACTGATACTGTGTTATGCCAAGTTATGTCCATAAGAGCGGCTACTTATGTTTCTGATACAGAGGAGAGCTACAAATCTTGTTTAGTGTAGGAGCTATTTCATATTAACTGCAAAGGAATATGAGACTGCACAGCATTTTGCATTATTCATGAGAAGCCTGTTGCTGTCAATTCTGTGCATTTGGCTTGTCAAAATAAAAGCTTTTAGTTGAAACCTTGCGCTTCAAACCAGTACAGAAGGTAAGAGATTGGATCATCAATAACATTTATTACTGTCCATTGTGTCACTTTCTTTTACAATAGCTTACTGTTGAAATTAAATTTTGTTCTCCTTTGTGTACAGATGAAGCAAGCAGAGCAAGAATCAATCAGATAAAATTTTCAAAATTTAAGGCTCAATTTTGAGGAAAAAAGTCATTTCAGATTATGGAATTTTCAAAAAATACTTTATAGTGCAGTGATGTTTGTAAAATCCACTGTGATGTATTTTTTCTTTAGATTGTTCCTAGTGGCTGGCATTGAAATTTAACTGGCTGAAAGTATTGTGGGTAACATATAATGTGTTTATTTTTGGTCTCAATAAGTCTTGTCCAGTCTTACCCCAGTATAGTTTTGACTGGTGACGAATGATACAATTATTCATCTATTAGTATTACATAAAGTATAATATACATCCTTATAAACAGTGTATTAATATATGGCTCAATCTAAGTGTAATAGTTATTGTCTATCAATATAGATATATTTAATCTCTGAAAAGGTTCCTATAAAAGGCAGGTGTCCAAAAATGTCAGTGAAATTAATCATCTGCAGATAAATTGTTGGCTTACCTTCTGTGTCACTTTATCTCTTCAACATGATCAGGAGTGCTAGGTTTCCACCCTCGGGCAAATCCAACTTAAGCTGTAATCGGAAAGCTTTGCTTGAAAAAGGCCAGAACTTGTGAAGTGTTTGTTTAAAAACTTCGTATGCTGTATAGAATTAGTATGTTAGTCTAGCTCAGGTAACTCCTGAATAGATTATTTTTGCTGTTCAGTATAGCTTTACAAAGGTAATTTAAAATAATTTTACAATATTGAGTTTGTCTGTGATGCTGGATTAGTAAACGGCCGTGATTGATGAAGGCTATTTCCAAAGTACTACCATTATTAAAACACTAGTAATCCTGAATTTGTAGATCTTTAAAATTTTGGATTAATTTTCTTAAATTCTTTTCAGATAACGGAAGATTTCTTGGCAACGTATCATGCTAACTATGGCTTCAATGCAGATGAGACAGACAGTTCATCCACTTCTGGCACAGCAACTGAAAGTAAGCTACCAGTAAGTTCTAAGACATCAGGAACACAACCATCAGCAAATGAGAAGGGACCACAGCAAACTGATACAAAACAAAAATCAGAAAAACGGAAGCTTGAAGCAGGTAGGAGAATAAAGGGTTCTTTTTATACAGGCTACARACTAAATGGTACTAAGTGAAAAGTGCTGGTTATTCACTGTTATGCATAGCAAAGAGAGTGTGTTCTGAAAATTCTCTAAATGATTTTCTTCATAGATATCCTTCCAACCTCATATATGAGTTGGAAAATAAGCAAGTTAAGGAGTGTTCTGAGTTTTTCCCTGTGCATAATTAAAAACCAATGGAATGTAAACATCAGAAATGCGTTAAACATGAGAGCGCACACTAATGTATTAGCATAACTGGATTAAAATTCTGTTCTTTTAGGATGGTTTCATGTTGAAGATGACAGAAACACAAATGTTTATGTGACTGGTAAGTCACATTTATTTATATATTTTGAGCTAGTTTGAAAACTAGAAAAGTTTGTAGCAAGATGGTATGTCGAAGCTACATGTCACATAATATGTTTTCATCCTCATTTTTTTTTTCTGATTTTATAAGTACATAATTAAAATATTTTGATAAGAACGAGCAAAGAGCAAGTACAAAATAAGCTGAAGTTAGGGTGAGCAAGTAAAGGCGAAGCTCACGTGAAATGATCTATGTGTTTATTACAGTATATCTCCGCCTGTTTTGARTATCAGGGGTGCCGGCTTTAGGTATATACTTACAAGTAGTAGTGAACGTTTCTCAAAATCCTGACCAGTTTTTCTTCACTCTTGTTCTCAACACAAAGGTATGTTTTGTTGTCTGAGCGGTCACAAAAATGTGCACCTTGGAAGTCTCAAACATCATTATTCAGGCTAAAATTACATGGAAAATTTTTGTAACTTTTCTTCTCCATTTCTGTTTTTCCTTGTCCTCAATTCAAAGTTCAGACTTTGAAAATTCCATACATTATCAGCGAGAATTGCAATTTTGGTTAATTTAAGGGTAGAGGAAAAAAGTCTTCTGTTTATTAGGGTGTTTTTGTCTCAAATCCCTAGAAAGATGTACAGTGGAACTTTCAGTTTGGGGCAAGCTGTCTATATTCACATAGATCATTGTGTGCACTGCAACATTAGTTTCATCTTATCTGCTATGTATAACACTAAAGCTCTAGATCTGCATGTTATATAGCACAAAAATGTCACTGTTGAAGTTGCAATATAAGAAGCTACACCTATTTAGAAATAAAAACATTTTCAAAATATTGGTATTAAGGTACTGTATAAAAGGTAGTAGGAAAAATAGTGATCCCAAGAGCAGTGGTTTATTATTGTCTATATAAAACTTCATCATTAAGCTTGGTATCTTTTTTTTAGTGGAACACTGGGTTTTTTATGTTCTAGTGGTACAGAAGAAAAGCTGAACCATCGAAACATATTCAACAATTCCATTTTAACTTATTTTGTAGGTTTACCTCCAGACATTACAAAGGATGAATTTATACAAGTCATGTCAAAATGTGGTATCATTATGCGAGATCCTCAGACAGAGGAACACAAAATCAAACTTTATAAAGATAAGGAAGGAAATCTTAAAGGAGATGGCCTCTGTTGCTATCTAAAGGTCAGTGGTGCACTGAAATGCAGTATTGCTTTTTGATGAGGATATTTGACATACAGAAGAGTCCTGAAATACCTAAACTACAACTTAGAATTTAGGCGTCTGTCTTAGTGATCTCAAAAAAAAACCCCAATATCTGCTTGTACACCTTGTTTGCCTCCCCTTATCCAGACCCCACTGAAAACACCCTTAGCGGCTACTGGGCATGTTGAAAAGTGTTCCTGTCTTTTGGTGCCAGTGCTCAGCTTGGGCGTTTTCTGCTGAAGGACGTTTGGATTTTCAGACTAGATGTGCTGTGTCTGGCTGTAGGTGTGCCAAAGGGGCGTCTCACAAACAGGGGTATGTTCATTGGTTATAGCTATAGCTGTTTTTATTCAGAGCTGCTGCTGATGGTACTGCTTGTGTGGCAGTCCAGTAGTCTGTTTTCTGAAGACTTCTACATTCTGTGCTTGAGCAGGTTTGAATTGTAACTCCTACAGCCAATGAGTATGCTGATAATTGGGTTCATTGATATTATGGGAGATGGAGTGGGAATGCCTTCACCTTTTACTTTGAAAGTATGCCACTGTATAGCCAAGAATACAGGAATAATGAAATGGAAAGGAACTTACTGTAACCCTGTAGTTAGGGCCCTTAGTTGAGAAGAATAGTGTTTAAACTTAGACCCGATTCCAGAACTGTTCTTGCGTAACAGTTCAGGTTGTGCTGGTATACTGTATATGTGCTTCATTTGCGGATCATTTGGAAAGWTAGTGCATGCTAGTGCAGTCTGCTGTAACTCTGCAAGAAGTACCAGGTAATACTAACGCAACTGCCTTGTCTTCTATACTAGCTTTATAATGTTAATAGTTAAAGCTSTTTAATATACAAAGATAAAGACAGTTTCCAGTCTAAAGAACTTCTAGGAAATCTGTTTAAAAATGACTTAAATGTCTGCTGCTCTAGGAAGTGATAAAATCTTTACAGAAAACTAACCTTCTGTAATTTTTTATTCTCCATTTTAAGTTGACTGAGCATTGCAGATTTATGAAATACTTGGATGAAATATAAGCCATTGCTTTTGGGAACATTAATCTGCTGTACCAATAGTGAAGCAGTAGTGGTTTTTACTTTGGTATAAAAGACATTGTAAGCTCAGTGCATTTTAATAGGTTTTTTGTTTGTTTTAGTCAAGAGACTTGGGACAGATCTGACATTTTGGTTTTTGATGTCAGGGAACTGATTCTTAACACAATATTYTAAATTAAACCTTACTAGAATAATTTGGCTATGCTGCATGCTTCAAAGCTTGTGCTCTGTTTTATCTTCAAATAGAGAGAATCGGTTCAACTTGCGTTGAGACTTTTGGATGAGGCAGAAATTAGAGGCTATAAATTGCATGTTGAAGTTGCAAAGTTTCAACTGAAGGGGGAGTACGATGCAAGCAAGAAGAAGAAGAAATGTAAAGACTACAAGAAGAAGTTGTCTCAACAGCAGAAGTTTGTATTTTGTTTCTTTCAATAACATTACTTGAATTCCTTAAGTGTTGTCAGTAAAATGCTTCTTTCTCTAAGATGGAATGCTAAGAGCTATGCCAACATTGCCATTGCTTATCAAAATGAAATAGCTTAAAAATACATATTTGGACGGGAAAAACTCGTAAATGAAATGCTGATAAAATGAACTTCCTCATAATTGTCAAATTAGATAAATATTTAAAGAACCAATGTTCCATCAGTTGTAGAAGAAAATTTTGTAACTCTGGGTGAGCTAAAAGACTTTTTTCCCTAGTATATGAAAGCACAAGTCTTGTCACTAAATTTAAGCCTACTTGTGTAAGAAAACAATAGCTTTCTTCATAGTCTTTATATCATGGTTTGCTAGCTGCGAGTGGCAAGAGATGCTTGTCTCCATAGGAAAAAACATTAAGGCTTTTTTTTTTTACAGATTTCCTCAGACATCTGCCTTTGGTATAAGATACAGTATTATTTTTTAATTATATATATGCATTATTTTTAGCTTTAATTTTTTCTGTTTTTCAGAACAAAAAAGCTCAGATTTAAAAAAAATATGAGAATATAAGACTTCATTATTTTAATGAAAGCAGCAGTCCACTAAACATTTTAAATAGTACTGCAAATATATTTTGCCATAGCAAGTTGTACTAGACATTGTATCAGTTAAAAGTAGCTGGAAATGTATCTGCCTCAGAGATTGTCAGTTCTTGTTTTAAGAAGTCTCCAGTGGAGAGAAAAATAGTATAAAATAAAGAAGTTGCATTTGACAGCAATTTTTGTGAATAAATAAACAAATTATGCTTTTCTTTTAGTCACTTAACTGTTTTGATCTTACCTTACACAAATTCACTTCAGTTGGTGTTYCTTTTGAGTTGGAGAGTATAATTTACTTGCAAAACAACCTTCATTGGAAATCCAGGTTATCTTCAGCTGAAATAACAGATACAAGAAGGAACTTAAACAAGATCTTTTTTTCCTAAAGATAAGATTTTGAGATTTAGAAGTGTAAGTGAAATTGTGTCCATTTTTTTGTAATAGGATATGAAATAGATACTTCTACAAGGATAATATTTGTAATGAGAAAGCAAAGTTGTAGAGCAGATGCCCTGAAGTATATTGCAAGTTTGTGCAGCTAGCTAGCTTGCAGTAATTTCTGGTAAGCCTGCAGCTGTTCTTGCATGTTTTAAATGCAAGCAGTAAAATTTTACCAAAGTGAATAATAGATTTCATTTTTTACATAATGAGTCTTCATTTATAAAGGATGTTAAAATACTGATCCTGTCTGAACTGATATTAGGGAGGAATTAAAATCTGAGCGTTCAAGAAATCGCTTTGGTGTTTAAAATTAAATGCTCAGAAGGAATTCAGAATTTTAGTACCATAAAACCCCAGCTGCTTTGTAAGAGGAGAATTGATAAAAATCAGACTTCTGTCACATTTTTAGAAGAGTAATTTAACTCTTTGCATCAAAATACTTGTTTTGGTTGATATATTACAAGGCATACCAGATTAATGATTTTTTTTCAACAAATACTTGTAGAAACTGAAGAGAGCCGCAACAATATCTTCTTACTGTTGCTTCATTTCATTAGACAGCTGGATTGGAGGCCTGAGAAGAAAGATGGTGCAAGTCGAATGCGACATGAACGCATCGTTATTATCAGGAATATGTTTCACCCAAAGGACTTTGAGGTAGGGAGATAAATTTTTTCTGACAAAAATGATGCTGTTTAATATTGTCTGAACTTTCTATCATGAGGAACTTGGTGAAATTGTGAGCAGATGAAAATGAATATTAAGCTTAATTTCTAGCTATTTTTTTCTCATACCAAGTGTTTGCTTAAAGTTGATTCATCTACTCATTCTATTTTGATTCGTAAAAAATGAGAGAACTATTGACAAGAATATATTTTTTTCAAGTYATTTTTTCATCAAGTTTCTCCAGACAGTATTACTTAGGGGATGGAAAGAAGAGTAGGCAGTAACTGTGTTGAAATGGAGAAGCCAACACAAAGTAGATTTGCTAATAAACAGCCTTTATTAACTCAAATAAGGGCTATCGTCTCCAAATGGTTTTGAAAATATATAGTAACATGTTTTAATTTATACACTTGTTTAAAAAAGAAAAAAGAAAAGAAAAGAAAATTGGCATATGCATTCCAATTAGTGCCTAAATTTATGCTTATTTTATTGATCTGTGTGATGTGTGATTGCCCTGCAGGAGGATCCCTTAGTGCTGAATGAGATCAGAGAAGATCTACGGACAGAGTGTGAAAAGTTCGGACAAGTAAAGAAGGTTCTCATATTTGATGTACGTATTTTTACAAGTTGGGTTGCATAATTATTATAATAGAGTAAAGCACAAAATATCTATGTTTCTTTAACTATGAATGAACCATTTATTTCTTTTCATGGGTTTATTTAATGCAAACTTGACATAWTTTTTCAGTATTTTAAAGTTAGATATTTTAGAAATTAATTTTAAAGCACTTTAACCTATGTAAAGGTAAAATCTGATGCTTCCCACTTACTTGGATAYGAAACACACATTTAGAAGTTTGTAAGTACAACTGTTTAGATTTATTTAGCTAAAGTAGCTAAAATACTTGTCTCTTGTGAGCTTTTTTTTTCCTCTCCAAAAACTGTTCCAAAGCATTAAGGTAATCTTAGCCAATAGAACAAAATGAGAAAATTTGTGCTTTTCAAATGRGATTGTGTATGTTCAGCATGAAGCTATATCCTTATCTTTTACAAGATGTTCCAAAAGATGTTGGAACAGAGGTACTATTCAGAAAACTAAAAGTTCTCTCTCCTTACAGAGACACCCTGATGGTGTGGCTTCTGTGTCRTTTAAAGAAGCAACAGAAGCTGATCTGTGCAAACTAACCCTAAATGGAAGGTGGTTTGGTGGCCGTCAGCTCAGTGCTGAAACGTGGGATGGTGTAACAGATTATCAGGTAGTCTTTCATGGTGCTACTTGATCAAACTTCAAGTCTGTGTGTTTGACTTTTTTTTTTTCTTTTTTTCTCCTCATCTTATCTGCAAAAAACTGCAAGGATGCCCCCAAAAGATCATTCTTAATTGTTCATTCTAACAAAAATTTAAAGGACCTGTTTCACTTTAAAAATGTTATGTTAGAGATGTAAACTTAATAGAGGATTAATCACTGGATAAATGGATTATTAGCTTACAGCAAACAGGTCCTATTGAAATCTTGAGGCATTACTGCAATATAARTGTCATATAAGTTTATCCATGTAAATGTATTCACTCTTACGTGTGTGGCTTTTATAATGATGTTTATAAACCTATTTTTAATAGGTGGAGGAGACTGCAAGAGAAAGGGAAGAAAGGCTCAAGGTGTGGGGATCCTTTCTGGAGGATCCTGATGCAAAGGAGCAGAAAACTACATCTGATTCAGATTCTGCAACAAGTAGTGTTAAACTGCCTGAGGGCAGACAACCTTCAAAAGTTAATGATGCATCTAAAGAGGATGTAAATGATGGAGCCCGTAAGAGAGAGAATAATGATGAGGGCATTAATGAAGATGGTGCTCCATCTACAGACAGCAGTCTTGCAGGCAGCGATGATGAAGCAGATACATAACACCTTTAATGCTTTATGAAAACATGATATTTAGGGTGATGTTTGAGTTTATCCCTTGCTTTTCTGGRTGACTAAGACAATGTTCATATGAATATGTGCATACTAGGATGTCATCAGCTGTGTACTTTGAAATTTTCATTAGAAGCAGTATTTAATGAGGCTCTAAAAGTTTATATTAATTGGCTGTTCGGATAAAGTAATTCAAGTTGGCAAGAATGCATCAAGACTGATCAGGCTTCTTTTGTTCTATCTTTGCTTGTCAGTGTTTCATTATATAAGTGTGAAATATGTTCAGACACTTAAGTTCATGTAACTGTAATGAAGCTTTAGTAATGCAAAGCTATTACAAGATTTGTGGGTTTTACTGTTAACTTTCGCTGTACCCTTTGGAACTTGGTGTCTTACTCTTAAAAGCTACTGTTGTCCTGAGCACTTTGGACTGTTTTACAGAACAAATGCTATGATACATATAGGGTGAATGGATTGGAAATGTTACACCTTACACAGCAAATAATGGAGTAGTACAAAGTTGCACACTCTATGAATGTGGAAAGCRAACGAGGTTGCCATAGCCAACATTAAGCAAACTGAGTGAAGAAAAATGATTAAATCACATTGTTGAATRTATAAATTCTCTTCATTCTGCTCAGATCTTCTGTTGATGCAAAGAGGTTGGAATTATGACAAGGATACTAGAAATGCATTAACACATTCTAGGCTGTAATGTAAATAAGATCTTAAATTCTTACGGTTTTGTATGCTGTAGGCATGCAAAATTGGCTTTTGAGTTACGGATTTGATCTGTTTTTGCCTTAATGTTAGAGTAAGGATTTTCATTTTAACTTTGTTAGGGTGACAATTGAGTTCTTTTCAATATAGCTTTTTTGTTCAACTTTACATGCTTTTCGTGCATGAGACTTCTCATATTTTCATAAAATTTAAAGAGTTTTGACAACTTAATCTCCGATTTGTTGTGTAAATTTTAGAATACTGGAGAACAGACTTTCAAAGGATGTTACCCTTTTATATGGAAAAAGTAAATGTTAGACATAAAATGCTAGCCCCAATCTTAGAAGTATTTCCAAAAGCAAGGATTTAGGAGACATTCTAGGTTTAGATATATTAATAAGTATCAGGCTTTCAAAAATAACTTTGGGGGAGCTGTTTTGAGCATGGCATTCTTTATTTAAACCAATTATTTTTATTTTTAAGGATAAAAGAATACAGATTTAGGCACTGAACATTTAAGTACTGGCGCTAATTCCATAGTGCATTGTTCATGTGGATGGCTATTAGTGCGCATTTGTAAGGAGGATTTTTAAATTTTTTTAAATTCGTATTGGATTGCGAGAAATCGTAGATGCTAATTCATATATTTATTTCCATCCTAAAGTATTCAGAAACTCTGAAAATTGATTTTTCAAACTTCATGCTCTGGGGTTACTATCTATATTTTTCCAGAAGTCTGTAGGGTAGATACATCTCAACTATTTATAGTAGAGATTATGAGTAGGTTATGGCAACAAAAGCGTGTATGTTAATACTTGCATTGTGGCTATAAATACCTGTTCATGAGAAAATAATCAGGTCTAACAACACAGGAGATGGTTCAATTCAGGGTTTAAAATATTAATGTAAACTGGCGTGACAAATTCTTTAGTTTTCATCAGTTGTATAGTAAAGGAGAGCTGCAGCTCTTGGCATTTAAGGAAGACCATTTTCTCATCTTTACAAGTGTGTGAGTTGTACATTTAAGCAAAAAAATGTTTGAACACTTCAGGGAATCTGAAATGTAGGCTGGTTTGTAGCTGCACATAGTGGTGTATTCAGATTACAATCTCTGGATTGTGTAAGAACCACAAATCTTTGAGGGCTTAAAGTTTTAATATATTAAGTGTAATTTAGTGTGGTGGATATTGCTTTCAGTGCTCCTTTTTTCTTCCAGCTTCTAATCTCCAGGTTTTAGATCTGTTAGACTGCTGTGCTTTGTTAGCTTTTTTCTTTTTTGAGAGCCTAATCATATATAACACTAGGCAGTTAAGTCACCTGTTTTACAGTGGAATTGCAACTGATACAAGAAAATTGACAAATGTATAAATATTGTACAGTTCTATAAAGCCTTATCATGGTATCAGATATAAAAATAAGGTTAGTATTAGTGTTAAAAAAGAAAAAAGACTTTGAAAAATAAAGAATCAGTATATGTGCAGTAACCTTCCTCTCTTCTACTGATGTGCAAATTTGGCTTGATTCATAAGTCAAATGTGATGTTAGCCTTTTCATCTTTTCCCCTAGACTTTACACTGAAGCAGAGCACCAACAAAAATTGAGACCAAATGCTTTACTTGCTTTCCTACTAACAGGATTCTTAAGAAAATAAAAACTATTTTCCACCAATATATGTTGTTCTGAAATGCGACATTACCCTTAAACTGGTATTTTCCTTTGTCTACCTCTTTTATTCTCCTAGTAAGATTTAAAAATATATTTTTATAAAGTATCCATTGAGGTATTGAAGCATTTAATAGTTTATGAAGAGGTTAGTGCAACTGTGATTTCCTTTTCAGTAGTTTTTCATGAAGACCAACTTCTTATTCAGACTGCTTTCCTTTTTAAATGATACAAATTTTTATAAATTAGTCTGAACATAAATTACAATTTCTCATAAGAAATTTTATTTTGAATTACAAAAATGAAATTCTAGTAGTGCAGAGCAGTAGTGTTTAATATCAAACTATCTATTTAAAGATGAACAAACTTGAATTCCTTTCTAAACTTGTAGAGTTTTTTCCTGGCTGAGTATCATCGTAAATAGATTAGTAAGAGGTTAAAATCCYAATGCAATTTTCACTACGCTTGTTTTTAATTTAAGTGCTTTCTATTGACTTCCCTGAAGTAGTAATCTTTCTTGAGAATACAGGACTAGCTTTGTAATCTGCCTTGCTCATCAGAAGTGACAAAATGAAACTTTATGCTTAGTTCCTAACTTCCCTTAAGTTTCAGTCCAGTCTATTGCGTTCTTTATCCCTTCTGATGTTTTTTATTTCTTTTTCCTCCTACCTTTTGGTAAGGGATTCACTTCAAGAAAAGTTATCTCCTTCTCCTAGTATCTTATTAAAACACTATCCAGCAGCAAGCTGAAAGCCTTTGTGGATAATCATTGTAGGTCATTTTCAAACTAAAGAAGTTGCTATTTCTATTCATTGTCAGACTGAAGAAATGGATATAAAGCCACATAAATAAAACAGTAGGGAAAAGAACAATAATTATTGTTCTAGTAAAGAATATTGACTAATTGCTACTTCTGTGTAATTCAGCACAAATAATGACCTTTTTTTAACCACACAATACAAAATCAGTTGCTTAGCTTGAAGATATATTGGTAGTTTGCTTTACAATCAAAGTGATTTACTCGCAAGGTGACTGAACGGAGTTACAAGCATTCGTCCAAGATTAGGTGGTTTAAGGAGCGTGGCCAAGGTAGACATCTGGAAACAAAAAGCCCAAAAGAACAGATGCGTAAGTTGTATCAGGTCCTTGAATGTTCATACARCAGCTGTAAAGAGAGAATTTAGTTTCATTTTGCATCAAAATGTTTATCTGTTTCTCCTGCTGACTCTTTTTAATTACTTTAACTGAATTTCAGTCCCTCATGCAACTTGCACCATGTATAAGGATTGCAATTCACTTAAAATCATTAGTAGGTTAAATGCAGTGCATTTTAGCTAAAACATGTCCTAGACATTATTCAGTTAAGGCTAATCTATTTACAAAGTTGAATATTTAGTTTAATTTACTTAAGAAAACTTAAAGGTATTGGATGCTTCATATAAGCCCAAACTTGTCTTTAAATTTTTTAATAAAATCAATACCTACAGTCTGAATGCTTGAACTGTAACCAAATTCTAAAAGAGACACACACCTGTAGATTTTAATTGGATTTTAATTTTTTATTTCTGAATTTGAGGAAACGTACTGCAGTATGATAAATGAATTATGTAAGTTGTGTACTTGTGTTGATTTGACTTGTGTGTATTTTAGTGCTCGTTATACAGGGCTTGAAGTCTTACTGTGAAGAAACTCTGAAAGTTCTGTAAAATATTTATAGAAGTATGAAATCTTTTGCAGCAAATTGTTTTTTTGCTCATTATGTAATATCAAAGTATATTGTTAGATTAAACTTTTCAATAAGTTGACTTGGATTTTTTCTGACAGGTTATTTTTTCTGAGGAGTTAAAKTGATTTTCAGTTCTCATCTTTTAGGAAAGAAACACTTGGAAAAACTATATTTTAATAACTTATAGCCCTGTGACAGCATCTGAGAATCTCTTGATTTGTCTTGAATTTTGTTTCTTAAAGGGGTTGTGTTTTATACTACCTTTTTAATAAACAAACTCGTGAACAAAATGTCTTTCTGATTAGTTCTGAGAGAATGTATTTGTTTTACTCTTCCCCCCCCCCCCCGGTAAGTTATAAAATATAAAAATACAGCATTTGCTGCACAGTGACTTCAAGTCATGAAGCRTACGTGTTAACATGGAAGGATTTAGGACTGCAGTCCACCATACACATCACTAGCACTGTTCCTCTTGGTGGGTTTTGCCTCAGATTTTGTTCTGGCTTGGTATTATTATGTGACCGGCATGAAGATAAAAGGAGCAGGAGGAGTGACTGCAGAAACTATGGAGTTGAGARATAAATCATTGAAATCTTTATATACCAGTGTAGGTATTGGTTCAGGATGAGCAAGCAGAGTTTCAATTTTTATTCTCACAAATGATTATAATCTTGTTCAGTCTGTTATTCGGAATGCTTAAAACAAACAACAAAAAAAAAATTAATTGCCTCGATTCATAGAATGCAAAGGAACAGATGATAATCCCATTTTTACCTAGTAGTTTTTTGAGCATTCGTCTAGGGGTTTTGAATTGATGCTGTCTGCTAACCACGTGAGTGCTTTAACTGCCAACCTATTGGGAAATTCTTGAACAAAGACTTCCTTGAAAAGCTTTAGCAGAATAGATTTCTGCTGTTTAAATTTTTTTAAAAAAATAATAAAAAGAGGTGGGGGGAAGAGTTTAGGAGAATCAAAACCAAGTGATTCTAAGCTGATGTTTATGACGCTTGCCTTGCAGATTCCAGTCCATCACTCTATTTATGCAAAGAGTATGCATTATGTGTCAATAAAAGACTGAACATTATCCTGGAAAATCTTACAGCCTTGGTATTTAAGGTTGTTCTTCTGGGAGATGGCAGAGGACAGATTTATACATATTTAGGCAGAGGGAATTGGATTGTGCTCTTCTATTTTCTGACCGGGTGAGTAAACAAACTCTTAAGCTGCTGAATATAAGATATAAGAAAAAGTCACTGCCAATTTGGTGAAACTAGTTCACCAGTGTATTTTCCAGCTGAAGTTGGTGAATCTGATTGATTAGGCACCTTTGGAATGACTACAATTGCATTTTGGTAAACTTAACTAGAAAAACAAAACAAACCCCCCATTTCTTACTACAGCCTTTATAGAACGAGAATGGGTGGGTTTTATTTTATTATTATTATTATTTTGATTCTCTGAAGGTATCTGTAGTCATTGCAACAGATCCAGAAAAGAGGCAGAATTGGTTTTCCAGTTTATCTGGGATAGAGGCAATGACCTTTTCCCTCTTATGGGCATACCGAATAAAATACAGCTTGTCATAGGAAAGTTCTTTCTGACCTTGGCCAGGTTACTGTTTTATTTTTTTGCYGTAATTTGTTTATCACTTTATTGTAAACTCTTCTGAAGTCCAGACGTTGTCTCCTTGATTGTGTACACATTGTCTTAAAAAAAACCCTACTTAAAAACTTATTTTCCTCATTCCTGAAACCTCCCAACCTGGTTGACTTGTTGGAGTGCATTTCATGCATTCTTAGTAGCTAGGCTGAAGGAAACGCCTAGTTCAGTCACAGCTAGAGGCTAGAAAGTATGTAGGGAGTTCATGAACGTTGCTCGTCTTTCCGTAGTCACTGCAGAGTGTATATATCCGTCCAGGGGAAGGATCACAAGCTGCTGGACACAGTAATGACCATCCAGCATGTGGAAGATATTACCAGTGTGACACAGCTCTTGACTGTGAGTTAAGGTAAGAGAATTCAATGAGAAATTAAGTGCGTGTTCAGTGACTTTCTCAAATACTCTCTTATCTGAAAGATCCTAAACGAAGAAGGTCTATGTATGGAGTTCCACATAGTACTTGGAAAGGGGACTTCTTTTTTTCTTTTTTTAAAGAAYAAGGGTTAGATGTGTGAAAAACACTTCACAGCGTTGTCTGTCATGGTGAGCAGTTGACCACTATGTTTCTTAAGCCTGTGTTGACCATGTGTTCTTGCCCACTGAAGGACAAATAACTCTACCACTTACTTGTGCTATTCTGCCCTAATTGCTCTGTTCTGAGAGTAATTTAAGGGTAGCTTGAGTGTTCCATCATGAACTGCTCCACTTCTAAATATATTTTGGCAATAGTTTGTAGCAGGCACAAACCGGGAGAACTTCTGCCCTTTTTTGTAGACCTTCTGCTGGAAAARGGGAAGTTCAGGTAAGGAATACTACAGTGTTCTTAGTAAGTCTTCACTCCTGTGGCATTGGTGTATAGTTCACCTGAGAGAACCGACGTATAACCTAGGTTATATCCAGCTATCTTCTAACTGCTTGTTGGCAGGCACAAGAGGTTTTTAAGGGAAGCTGGAATTAATAGATAAATTGCCATTTTTTGCTTTAGAATGCATTATTTTTCAAGCATTGCAACTACACAGTTGTCACAACTCATATAAGGAAAGGAGTGTAACAACTAATAGACACTAATAAATGGTGGTAAAAGAGCTTACCATTTATGTTGAGCAAGCTAAGCAGATTAATCGAGCAATATAAAGACACAGTGGCTGGCTTGCCTGAGTGAGGAACAAGAGAAATGGTCCTTTGGGCCAGACCTAATGCTTTTTAAACTGTATGTTGATTTGTAGTGGTGGAGCAATGTAAGACGATCTGTTTTGCTGCTTTCTGTTGAGATCTGATGTTTTCCATTCTCACTGTATGGTTGGTGAAAATCTGGCGAAATTGTCAGCACTTGAGTTGGAATTTTCCATGGCAAGTGTCTGCCTCCAGCTGACCAACCAAAAAATTTCCCAATGTAAATAGCATATTGCTTTCTAAAACAAGACTGAGAAAAAAAATAATCATGTCTGTTCCTGTGCTTAAAGTTCTTCCAGTTGTTTGGCCGGCATACGCTAGTTCCCATTCTCCCGATATCCTTTGGAAGGTCGTTGTAAATTGTGAGCAAGGTTTTCTGCGTAATTTTGCTGCTTTTGAGAAAGTTCAGCTACCATAGGAGTTCTGAAAAACAGACTTCCAAAACAGAAGACTGTTGCAAAGCAGCCTCTCCCATTTCCTAACTGATGACCAGCTGGCAGGTGTCCCATCCACCACTGTGTCCAGATGGACAAGAGGTTAGAACTGGAGAAAGGGTGCAGGAAGAGCAAAGCAATAAAGTCTAAGATGAGGACTGAGGAACTCTGGAGTCTGAGCATGGATTGACTGTTGATGAGAGGGGTCTAGAACTGAACGCAGTAGATGGAAGGAAGTAAGTGATAAAAATGGATGATAAATTTGTAGATGGAGATATTAAGGAGATGGGGAATCATGAGTTTAGATGACTGGATAGTGCACAGYAGGGGAAAAAAATAAGAGTATGAAGGGAAGAGATGCTGACCCAGCTTTGAGGGTTCTGTGGGTAAACTAAATGATATAATCAAGGATTAGATCATAAAGTATAGTCATGAAAAGGTGGATGCACTGTGGTTTAATAACTCTAATCCTCCTATTTCCTAACATCTGAATGTTTGAATTTGCAGCCTGAACGCTCTTTCTATGCTTAAGAAACACTGAGAGACAATTTGGAGGCAACCTTTGCAAATGCTTCAAAAAACACTTCAGAGACAAACAGATGAGCGTAATGTTTATTGGGAAGTGCTTGAGGATAGGGATTTTATGATTAAAAAAAAACAACCAACCTGAGAAATACAGGGGAATGAGTTAAGCATCTCTGACCATCACAGGGTTGGATGGGTTGAAACACAAATCTAGGGTTTTATCATGCAAAACTCATTAGGTTTTGCATGATAAAACTGGCTATAGACCAAAGGCTTCCCTAGTCCAGGAAAAAGAACAGCTTGCTTTTGATTACCAAGGTAAATCAGTTACACTATGTGGTGCACTGAAAAGCTGAGTAGAAACAACAGGCGTTTCTTCCTGCGCTCATAGCATGAGTATTGCTAAAGGTGGTTTTGGTTATGGTACAACGAAAGAGCTCTGGCTGCAGAACTAGCATCCTTGCAGCCAGAAAAAGCTCAAATGCATGCCAAAGGGTGCTTCTCCAGTGCGAGCACTGACGTTCCTTGTCCTACTCTTGCCAAACTCAGCAGCAGAGATTTTAAGGACAACAAAAAATCTTATCGTCTTCTACTGACTTTCCCGCACAACAGACTACTGCCTCAAACCCGTAACTTCTGCTTGAGCTGCAGTATATGTTTTAGCAGCTTTGCTACCGAAGTTTTAACTGACTGGCAAACCCTTCATGTTCCCAGGTAAACTACCCCCTGCCCCCCCAAAAAACCGCCACACACTTATTTCATTTATCTGGATTTGCCGTAGTTTGAATTTCCAGTGATTTAATCTTGGACTATCTTATTCTTTCCAATAGGCGAAAGCAGCTAACTGCTCTCAGAAGTCTCTTCCTTGTGGAAGTGTGTGTTAACAGTGATCAAGGTACCTTAAACTTTCCCTTGTCCAAGGTTTTTTAATTCTTTGATTATAACAGAGGGATTATTTTTAGCTCCAGTTATTCCTTTTTCTCCTTTAAAGTGTTTTCACTTTGTCAGTACATTTTTTCAATGACACAGTAGCCAGAATTAGACAATGTATTTTGATAAGTTCACCCTGAACTTTATCCAGAGCTAGTAATGCTACTTCTGCTTAGCCCGTGTCAGCTGTCCGAGTGCCATAGTTCTTTTTGCACGGTTTCATCCTGAGGGCAGGTTTTGCGCAGTACCAAGTCCTAAGCCCAGAGTTACAAGGATGAAGGAAGAGGATAAGAAATGGCAGTTGATGGATAGATGTGCCCAATTTATTCTTCAATAGAGCCCGTGCTATGGTGTTGGCAGGTAACTTGTGCAAGGTTGATATCCACCCTGACCCCAGCATCTCTTTGAGTCATTTGCTGCTTTCAAGATGCAGTATCCTTTACTAGTGCTGCACATGGTACAATGATATCAGACTGGCAGCTAACTAGCAAAAGATAATATTTTTCATGGGCTAAATTGAAAGGTTTCTCTTTTTTATACTTATTTCATATTAGAATTTGTAATAGGCAAATCATCAAAGAAAAGGTGAGTGGAAGAAGTAAAAACTCAGATGAAGAAGCTAATCTTACCAGTAACAGTTTTTCTAGTCCTGCCAGTTTCAGGAAGAAAGCAGGCTCACCGCTGTGCAACTGAAGTCGAGTAGCACTTCTCTGATGTTCTTTTTTTTTTTTTTTTTTTTTTTTTTTTTTTTTTTGCAGGGGCCAGTGGTTATTGAAAATGGAAGAAACAAGAGAGCTCTCACCAAAGCCATGTAAAAGCAAAGAACCTGTGAAAACGGAATGGGGGTCTCAGAGTGTTGTGTTTACGTATTTCCAAGGGGATATTAACAGCATGGTAGATGAACATTTTTCTAGAGCTCTAAGCAATGCCAAAAACCCGCAAGACCTGAGCATGAAGCACAAGAGCGAGGCTGTTGTCCTGAAGCACGGTRAGCTGCTTTTTCTGGGAGAGGGATGTGTCAGAACAGGGGTGACTGGATTTCAGTGAGGGATTTAAGATCGTGTGCAGCGTTTTCTTGTGTATACCTGTGCAGCCTGGTTGAAGAACAGAGTTTGCAACTGTGTGARCAGAAAGCAGCAAAATCATGCTTGCAAAGCCTTGGGTTACCCAGCTGGGACTTCCTGGACGTTTGCTGGGGTATTTCCCAGATCTCTGCATGGGCCTGCTGGCAGGACCGGGCCCTCACTTTCCAGCAAAGAGCTTCTATTGCTTTCAGATGAATTAAGTGTATTATGACTTTAGTATTTTTGTCATCTTTGCAAGAAGATATTTGTCTAAGCTTGCAATTATTAAAACCCTGCCTGTATCAGTGGTCTGTAAGAAAAATGTGTAATATGTATTTGAAAGTATTGATAGTAATGATTTAGCCTGCTTTTAGTACAAATTTGTTGTTGTTTTTAAGATAAGGAATGCTAAAATGAATACAAATGAATGTGCTTTCACATGAAATGCAATGAATATTCATTGATTATTCAAATGCATATGAGATGGATATGCAGTCTTGTGGATTTCCCTTAGAAGTTGATTGGAATTTGCCTTGGAAAAAAGTACAAATTAATGGGACTTCAAATGCTTTTTTTTTTTCTTTTTTCTTTTTTTAAACTAGATAGCGTGTCTCCCCATCAGTGGAATTTCTCTTCACATTGCTCCAAACCATATCCGTCATCATCCACTACGAGCATGTCAAATTCCGGTCTGAATTTTTCTGCTGCTGGTATGGCAGGCCAGTACCAGTCTTCAGCTCTGCGGAGTCATCCGGCTCAACCTGTGGATTTATGGCCCTTCCCTTCCATTGGTTCTCCCAGTCTTTCCAGCTCGGTATATCATCATGCCTTGCCTGACCTGCACATGGCAGATGAACCGATCTCTGACAGGAAATATAGTTCTCTTCTTGGTCTTCTGCAACAGGAAAGATGCCTAACATCCATGCAGGAATGTACCATGAAGCAACACTCTAGTTCTGCTTGCATTACTGGACCTGCTAGGTTACAAAATATAAGTCAAAGTTTAACTCCAGGGGGAGGTAAGGAAATATTTACTATCACTTTATTCTTTGATGACATCTTATGTAAAGAGACAAAATAATACAGTGTATTCTGAAGGTGTTAAAAACAGAGCTGTCTTTAGCCTAGCTCACAGAACGTTTTCTTCTTCCATGCTGTCAATCAAGTACTGTGGTACTTGGAATTTATTGGCTATCTAGTATAGTTCAGGAAAAAAATATGCATTGCCGGTTTGTACAATTCTCTTCTGGCTTACATTATGGAGATATTTTAAGTGACTATAAAATTACTCAGTGCTGGCAGGATTTATAGCTTGTAGGTAGCTCTTCCAGCTGCAGATATGATGGCRTTGCATGCACTGAATGCTTCTATATTATAACTAGAAAGCAGTGCCCAAGGTAACACTCTGAGTACTGGGTATGAAACTGCAGCCTTTATTAAGCCTTGCCTTGTCGTCCAGCTATCTGCTGCCTTCTATGAAATGCCGCTGCCTTCTGTGTCTGACACGTGACTGCTCTCTGCAGCAGACTTGCCAGAGATAATGCAATTCATACAGGAGTTGTGATGGTTTTTGCTTATTTATTGACTATTACTAGGAATCACAATGTAGGTGCTGCCAGCRCATGGAAAAGAGAAGGCTACTGACTGCATTGCATCTGCTTTCCCACCAAAATATTCCAGTGCTGACATGTGCTACCAGCCTGAAATCTAGTTCCCAAGCACTTATATCTCCAAAGCATCTGAGATGGTTAGATAAAACTGCTCCCTTACAAGTAATTTCTGCACTAGAGAAGTTCTCTGGGATCAGGCTTCCAGGCCAGAGCCCTGGTGCCTCTTTAGGAGATGCCAGTGTTGCTGTTTTGGGGCATTACCCAGACAATGAACTTGGCAGTAGTCTCCAAAAAAAAAAAAAAAAAAGGTTGTGAAATTGTTTAGGGAGTCAGCTGGAAAAAAATAGCATGTCCTAACTGGAGTTTCTAGATAAAAAGGACAAGGTATGGGAGGAAGTAATTCTGAGTCTTGCATTTTGAAAAATAACCAGCTGTGAAATACCTACTGGTCACTCAATTTCTAATCCGCRTTAGCAGGAATTCAGCAGAATATGGGCTAAAATATACCTGCATGGAGTTTTACTTGCAATTCCCCTTGTATGGCTATACTGAAGCTATGTTGTTGTAAGGAGCCCAACTGTAGGTATGCTGCTAACCTACCCTTACTACAGTTTCCAGTGTCTCTCTGTGCCCATGCATGGAAAGTGGAGAGTGTATCTTCAGCTGAAATATATTTTTTCTGCTTGTGGGAGGTGGATTTAGCTGAGAGCATATATGTGTTGCACAGGTATGCACCCTTGCACCCTCAACTGTTTCCAGTTATTATATGAAAGTCTGATTACCTTAAGGAGACCATCTGGAATTGTAGGATTTAGTTTAAGAAGATTTAGTGCCCTGTTACCCCAAGTAAGACAACGGGATCCTATTGGGGCTTGGGAGCCCTGGAACTGACTCCTCCCAAAAAGGAGATATTTCATAAAACCAGTCTTGGAATGAAGTAAAGGGAAACAGTACTAACAGCAGAAGAGTTTTTGTTTGTAATTTCAGGAAGAAGTAGAGTGCAAAAAACTTTAAAGAAAGAAATTTGAAAAGTTTGGCATTCCTCAACCATCTCTACATAAAATCTTTTCTTTCAGGATGTTTACAAGGCCCTTCTGAATATTTGAAGTGTAATGCTGTACATGTGCTTATCAGGCAACCCAACAAGAATAGATAAGCAACTGGCCCATGTCCACAGCAAGTCTTTGGCAAATCCCTAGGATGTATGCATCTAGTCTGGCTGTTGGAGTCCTTGTTTCTTGGCTGTAACTGTTAAATATACTTTTCATTGCGCTGTGTCATGTTTAAGAACAGCTGATATTTATATTTATGGAAGCATATACTGCCGTGCCAGACAGCACAGAGCTCCCCAGCACCTGTGCTATAGGCTGGGCTGCAAAAGCACAAGGTTTCTTTGGAAATTACTGTCAGATTTTAGCTCTGCATTGAATCTCTGCTCATCTCCAGTATTTTATTTTTTAAGAGAGGAAAGCAAGCTCTTACCAAGGCTCAGAAAATCCCAGTGCAAGCCATGCCACCGCAGGTGAGTTATGGAACTAGCAGATCTGGACAAATTCTCAACTGTAAAGGATAACTGTACATAATTAAAGCTTCTTTCTTGCTTGCTTTGGGACTGTATTTCAAAAGCTTGCTTTTCCTGCAAGCATACACATTGCTTCTTGCAGTTATATTTACAGGGAAGAGAGAAAACATTCTGTTAAAATGAGATATATTTTCTAACTCCTCCTGCCTAAGTTTCTGTAGCGGTACCACTGCCTACCRCTTCACAATGTGCCTATTTTGCACCCTGTCCAAGTTTCAGATCCCAGAAAGRTACCAAATGCAGGATGGCAGATTTTGTTGTAATCTTAAGGCTGAGCTCCCTGTTTGTGCTAGTGTTACTCTACTTTTCACTGACAAATCCACCACACTGTTAGAGTTGCTTTCTTAAGAAATTATTCCCTGAGCATTCAGGCTTCCGTTATTTTTATTTATCTGCTGAGGCTGTACCTGTGTTTGTTACATGGACTTTGGGGAGACTGGGTGGGTCAATCTGGTTATTCTGCTTAGGGCCCTGTTGCATCGGGGGGGGGGGCAAAAGGTGCGATTCTGTTTGCACAACGTCTTCAAGAGATTGCGTGGAATATGCTGTTTGAYGGTCCTGACGCTGTACTGCTCTGTCTTTCAGGAATACAGACTCATGACAGAAGACGAGATTTGTACTTTTAGCAACTGAATKTTTCTGCTTTATTCATAAAGAGAGCTCTTCCTGTGAACCCCGACCATTTGCAACTGTGAATCAAGAAGAAATGGACTGCARCTATTCTGTGCTTTTTCTCTCAGCTGGAAGGATGCGTGTACTGTTYGCTATTTCAAGAATGAAAGTAATCTTCCTCTATTCAGTAAAAAAATTCCTCRTGGTTACATTAAACCTGACAGAGTATATTTGGTATGAAAATACACTGTCTACTGAAGGATTTTTCTCTTAGTCCTCTCTGAAAGGACTCTTAGCACTTATTAATCTTTCTGTGCTTGATCATTCACCATCTTGTTGTAAGAAACATAATTCTATTGCAGAGGTGGATACATTTGGCACAAATTCAGTGCTACAGCTTCATATTCTGATTTGATAGCTCTATATTGTTTAAAATAGCCTAAGACAATGACTCTGCTTGCAGGGGACTTCAAGGCAACCACAGGCCAGAAAAGCACATTACCATATTCATATTTTGGAAGTACAGTAATTTGTAACCATATTTGCAATTCACAGGGATGTTCTTCAGAAATGCATATGCCTTAAGGCTCTGCTTTGGCCTCTCATAATCATCCTCTAGAAAATACAGTGAATTAATACTGGACCTGGGAGGAAATTGTGGTCCTCACTGGACACAAGAAAATACCACTACAAGCAAAAAGCTAGAGCTGGGAATGGCCTATTTTCCCAGCCTCTCCGCAGACATAAGGTTCTCTTTCTAAATAAGCCCTACGTGGCTGAATTCTAAATAATTGAACTTGGAGGGCTTGGCCACCTGCGCAAGCAGTAATGACTTGTTCACGGTAGCTGTGTCTCAGAACGAGCGATTGGAGCAGTCTTCTCAATGCTCCCCTGTCCAGCAAAAGTGGCAGCTATAAACTGTACATTGATTCTGCAGATTCAGATCTTCCCCTTGGCAAATATGTTGCTGAAGTTACTGTGAGTTAAACATCACTGATTGGTATTTAGATTTGCCTATGTAATCATAACAGTAAGAGGAATACTGCTTTATACTGCCTTTATAGTAAATCCTAAGGATAAAAAAAAGATTTGGTTTTATTTTAGTTCTTCATTAGGTATAGATTCACTTAATATATAGGAGCACTTCTAATTTTGTGCGACATCTCCATGCACTTGTTTAAGGAAATTTGACCCCTGAAATCTACAGCTTATGATTTATAGGCTGGATCCTTAGCTGATGTGAGTGTCCATGGCCCTGTTTACATCAAATATCTACACTGCCACTGGTCTACCTCAATCATAACACTTTAAGTGTGATTTTTATAACTAGTTAGAGTTCAACAG
Organism: Rhea americana; assembly: GCF_003343005.1. Classification (NCBI taxonomy): domain Eukaryota; kingdom Metazoa; phylum Chordata; class Aves; order Rheiformes; family Rheidae; genus Rhea; species Rhea americana. Next base: position 1,021,757 of record NW_028187177.1, on the reverse strand, counting down.
CTTTATATGTTTGTGGCACTGTGATCAATAATTTTATACTTGTATCCAGCTTGTATCAGACAAGCTTGCACAAGCTAGACCGACACATCTGAGCTCATGTGCTGGGTAACCATTTTAACTAGGCTGATAAAATGTTGACTAGCATCCTTCATCGCTGTAGACAAGCACTGAAAAATCACTCATCTCACCCAGTATTTCCTTAAAATTGCATTCCTTCTCTTCCTATTTTTAGGAATACCTTTCCAGTTAGTTCTCCTTTGTTACTGCATCTACAAATCTCTTCATTCCCTACTTTTTTTTTAAAAAAAAAAAATTTAAGGCTATGTGGTAATACAGTCTTATTTCCTCTATGAGCTGAAGCACAGATTTCCATGCTGTACTTTGTACATCAGTCTTAGTAGCTTGTGTTATAATTCTAGTGAAGTTAGTGCTTTAACATAGTTTAAATTTATTTTTTCTCCCTCTACCATCTCTCACAACATAAATGCTTAAACAATTTATCCTTAAGGTCTGAAAGATACAATAGTATATTTAAATGCTTCAAAAGTATAATGTTCCTTGGAACAATTTGGTCCTGTGCATGTCACAGCTGGGAGTATTCGAGGTGAGATATAAACATATGCCCCTTATTTGAAGGACACAAGGCACCGGCGGTTCTACCTCGACGTGGGGATGTTTCGGCTGTTGCTGCGAGTTTCGGCTGCATCCCGTCCTTGTACGGGAAATACAGCAAGTATCTTGGGTAGCAGAGGAGGGTGCGGGCCCTCGGCGTGGAGGGCTGGGGAAAGAGGCAGCGGCGCTTGCGTGCTTCGTCGTCGGCACCCGCAGCACGATTTGCAAGCGAGCGCCTGTCAGAGCCCTCGGATGGGTGCCGTGTTTGCAGCCACGCGACTTCTCTGCCGCAATAAGCGTCGTGAACCCATTGCTGCAGGTTTCCCTCAATGATTTAGCACGGCTAGAGGTTTGAACGCTTTGCGGCAGCAGCTCGTATTTCTCTCCTGGACAACATCATTCATCCCGAGCTGGGTGTTTCTTGCTTTTCTGCTCRGTTTTGCTCTGCATTCCTGATGCTAACGTACTGCCACGATACTCTGATGCATCTTCGTTCCTGTTCGGTACACGTGTCCTTGTGCTCAAGAGGACTTGGCAGAACAGCGTACTGCGTTCAGCAGCCGCCGTCTGCTACGTCCCGCGTTTGGTTTGGGTTCCCGCTTTGAACGCAGCGGTCGCTGTGGTGACGAGAACCACCGCGGGGTCTGTGCCCGTTTCCCTGCCCGTCAACAGCCTCCGACTGCCCGGGGTGCCAGCGCAGCCCCCGCAGAGACCCCGCGGAGGCGCAGAAGGGGCACGGGCCTGGCCCTCGGCGGCTGGGCGTTTACCAAGCAGTTTACTCACCCCACAGAAAACAACTGTTTTCCTTTGAGTAGGGTCTCTAAAGCTCAGAGGATGCTGCTTTAGTCCAGAAAAAAATTCTTTGCACTGATGGCTTTTATCCTTTTTTCTTTCTTTCTTTCTTTCTTTTTTTCTGATGGGCAACAAAGATTCAAACAACTTGCTCTATAAGCCCTGCTCAGAGATTATGGAGAAAAATACTCGATCTCTTACAAGTGTTTGGGACACACATCTTGTGGGAAATTTGGGGCCTTGTAAAAAGCTATGGTAACTGTGTTTTAAACCTGACGTGCCCCAGGACCCAGAAGTAGATGTCTCGTAGTTGCAGGCAGGTTTTCTCTTCCTTCTCCGAGCGGACGGCCGCATTCCTGCTTTTGCTCTGATGGGCAGATAAACTTTGTGGGTGGCTGCGAGCTGCATAACTGGCTCGGCTACTCCACCCCATTTTCTAGTCATTCGTTAGCAGTGTTAAAAATAGTTCCTTATTGCAGGGATGAACAGAAGAGATTGCGCCCCCCCCCCACTACCACCACTGTTAAAGTAAAACATAAAGATWAAAAAAATAAAGGCAGGAATTCTGCTGAGTAACCGAGCCCGTTCTGCAATAACGCAAGTGCTCCGGCGGGCGCCGAGGCCGGAGGCGGCAGCGCTCGCTGGGCAGCTGGGCTGTGTCTGGAGTCACCGCGAGAGCGCGGGCGCTCCTCAGCCCGGGGCGCTCGCAGCGATGCCAACGCCACCGTCAACCCGGCCGCGTCCGGGGGGCACCACGAGGAGGTCGTAGCCGCGGCCCTCACCCGGGAACAGATCAGGTCCTCCCGTTCAAAGAAGGGAACCTAATCCCTGTTGCCCTCAGTTTTGTTTGARTGTCAAATAATCTGCTCCAGATCGCAGGTTAAAAAGCACCGTTCTAGAGACCGCTCATGCAAGTTAAATGCTTATTGTGGGCGTTTCGGACTGTCTTGCGGCCTTTTAGCTCTCCCTCCCGCTGCTGGGAGCTGCTGAAGCATCTCGGAGCATTGCGGGAAGGCGGGGATCCGTCTGGAGCACGTCAGCGCTGGTGAGTCTGAGATGTCTGAACTAAAGGTACACAAGGTAAAAAGTGTTCTGCACCCTGTGCAATACTGCAAAGGTCCAGGGACAGGAATCCAAGYGACTTCCAATTTATAGAAGAAAAATGTCACAAGCGGTTCATGTGGGACATTCTCTAGCATTGTCGGCAGGGGGAAGAAAGCAGCTGTCAGAYGAGAACGCTGAATTCACGCATCCTTCCTCCCAGCACAGAGAGCCACAGCAAGGAGCTTGCAAAGGAGCAAGGAGCCTCTTTAACGCAGGGGTTTTTGTCTTAATTTGTACATCAAYGACTTCTCATCCCTAGGAAGGTGAGCTCCGATGCCCAAATGCTACCAGGGAAATGGCAATCAGACCGCGCCAAGTCCRTTGCGTGACTTTCCAGAAGGCTGGTTCTACTTGGGTCATTTCTGTGCAGCCTGGAGAGCAGCAGACGCTGCCCTGCTCTGTCGCCTGCTGTTGCGGGGAATGGAGAACGCGCTGTAGAAGTAGCAAGCCTCCAGGGCTGGTGTTTGAGGAGTTGCTTGTCCTGCCTCCCGCAGCCTCGTTAGCCAGGGCTGAAATAAGGAGGGGAAAGAGTCAAACCTGCCAAAGCCGTTAGCCCCTCTGCTCAGAAAGCAGGTTTCTGTASCAGCCTTTTTCTGAGCTGTTGGCAGTAAAAATGTCCCTCACACTTTTTTTTTCCCTTGGGCAGATTTATTTCCAAATGATCATGTTGCCTTGATACAAATGAAGGCAAACCATAAGCTGGTAGCTGGAAGAGGAGCGCCCCTAGGAAAGGTGAAATCCTGACTGCACATTGCTCTGCTATTTGTGAGAAGACCCTGTCTTTCTACAAAGCCTGGTTTAAAACACTGCATGCTTTGATGTCAAGGCTTTAACCCAATTAGTTGATAATTCTTTGAGACTTTGATACTCTCCTCCTACTACCGTCCATCGTTATATTTAGAAGAAATCATCATAAAACTAGAGCAAACTAGTGGTTTTGGCGCTCGGGGGCTGGCTGCGGGAGGAGGACGTTTTCCCTGTTTCGGTGTTGCGGTGCGGAAGGGCTGCGTGCCGCCGCTCTGCCAGCGCCCCGGCTGCGGCTGCGTCACCCGGATCGCGGTTTCCTCCCTGCCGAGCTGCAAAGAGGGCCGAGGGGCGGGAAGGCAGGGCTGCGCCGCAGCGCTGCTCTCCCCGCCGGCCCRGGGACCGGCAGCTGCTTTTGGGTGGCCGGGGTCCCCGCCGAGCAGCMGGGGATGCTCCTGCGCTCAGCAGCGGGAGCTGGCGGCCGGGGACCCGCGTGGCCGGGCCCTGCTGGCTGCGCGTCCTCGCCTCGCCACCCCGTCTGCCCGCATCTCCCCGCGGTCTAACTGCGAGCTCTGGCCTGAGCTCACTCCGTCTCTGTGCACACGCGCGAGGCCTGAAGCCTCGAAAGGGGATGCGAACGACCTCGGCCGGGCGCTGCAGGCGCTGCGTGTGCGTCTCAGCAGAGCAATTTGCATTTGCCCCGTCCCTCTTTCTCTGTCTGACCAGTGCTATGTACGGCAGAGAGCTGTACAAATACTAACAGATGTTACCTCTGTACATCTCTTATTTATTGCCTTTCTGGCTGAGGCAGGGGTAAAGTAACAGCCCTCTCCAATGCAATACTGTTAAAATAAAATGTTTCTATACTCAGCATTATGCATTGCTTAGATTAGCTTGCAATACTGGGTTTTTACTAAAGAGAAGCGTTGTATTAGGTAAATCACCCTGCCAAGTGGAAGAACAAATTGAGCGGACGGAAGGAAACTGAATGTACCGAACATCCAAAGCGTATCTCCTGTAAGCAAGCACAGCCTGAAATAATCCTGCATCGGCTGYCCGTCGCAAACCGCCTTCCAGCGCTTGGATCGCTGCGAGTGACCACGTCAGCCGTGCGGAGGCAGCCCCGCACGCGCGGGCTGCATCTGTYACCCTGGGCTCACGTTCCCGTGACTGCCAAAGCGCAATCGTTACATTTAAAACTGAYGCTGAACACGCACAGTTGTACGTGATGTACCCTGTCGCTGCTCGGCTCAGGGACTTCACCGCAGGAGCCGAGGGCTTTGCTACAAAAGATTTTTCTGTCGGAGCTTAAATGGCTTTTCTCCTTTATTTTATTTTTTTATTACTCCTTATTGAGTCCTTCCGTCTTTCCTGCCTGCCTGTCTCGGATCCTYGTCGCAGCTGATGTGGTTATTTTACGTGCCGCTGAAGCATGCCGCCAAGGAGCAAGGCTTTATCTTGGCTTTTGTCCTTTTATCCCTGTTGATCGTTTCTCCACGTGTGTCTGTATAGACATAGAAACTTGAAACGGACAATTACGTAATCCCAAGCTAAAATCCCTTTTCTGTCATCAGAGACATAAAAAACCTTTATAGGGTGGAGCCATCCCACCCCAAGTTATCAAACGGATTAGGTAAGTCGCATCCTACGCGCACCTCGTCCTCTGCGCTGACCACGAGGAGACCCTGCGCAGGGTTTCTAGCCTGGCGGAGGCTCCTGTGCTATCGGGAAGGGACGTTGGGCGAGGCAAGGCAGGAGCCAGCCCGACGCAGCCGCCGCAAAGCGAGTCTGCGGGTGCCTGAAGGCCCCACGGACCCTGGCGAGCTCTGGCCCCACATAGCAGCGGCCACATCTGGTGGGTCTTGGAAACGAGAGCCGCTGTATCGGYACAGTTCTGCATCTGAGCTATAGCACTACGCACTGATCCGGAGAAGGCAGGTCTGGCAGGTCTCAGGAGGGCAGGGAGGACAGATATTGCTTCTTGTGAACCGCCTAAGTATTACCAAGTCTCAACGTGTGCTGGACAAAAGAAATTATACAAAAGTCACCAGGTTTGGCTKAGCCAGGTGAAGCACACTGTGTGCAACCCGGGTACTGTACCCAAATCACTCCTGAGAATAATACAAGGGCTAATGAAAAGTGATGGGTAGGGACGACTAGAACAGTCCTCCAGTTGGCCTTTTCAATGCATTTTTAAATGCATTGAAATTGCAATTTCAAAGGTAGAAAAAGAAGATTTTAAGGGAAGTCTCATGGCTTTAGTCRAATTACTGCATAACTAAGATATTTTAGACATACGATACTATCATAGTTCCACCTACCACACGTTGTTTATTGACGCTGGATTAGTTCCATGTTTTAATAAAAGATTAGCATCGAAATAGTCCTTTCCCCTGCCTGAGGTCTCAACAGTAACTGCTGGTTGTATTTATGCAAGGAGCAGTCGGGCACAATTTTGCTTGCGAATCATAAAGGTGCTTGATAGAGCAACAGGCTCGAGGACCGCGCTGCGTTGTGGGCGTGCAGCACCCGAGAGCCGTTGTACACCACGGAGGCGAGTGAGTGATTTCTGTTAGTTGGGGCTGGGCGTTTCCTGGTCTGCTCTGGGCAAACTCGAAGCACCTCTCTGCTTGCCAACAGGGCACATGGTTTCTGCAGCCTCCATGAAGCCTACCTGCCCTTTCAGCGAGGTGTCCCTGCTCCCTCAGCCCGGAGCTGGGGCAGAGCGGCCAGCAGCACGTGGCCACCACCTGCCCGTGCTGGGCTGGAGCCCTGGTGGCTCAGCCACGTCCCCCCGGGACGCTTCTCTGCTGTCACTCAGGGCTTCCTTCAAAACACRCTGCTATGGATCATCTGCCTTGCAGAAACAGGCGCACAAAACGGTGCCATGACCGACACCTTCCAAACGTGGAAGACAAGGAGACAACCCACGCAGGAGGCTGCAGCCAGATGGCTCRTCACGGCGCTCGCGTTGCGTGCCAGCCTTCGTGCAAGACGTTCCTCTCGACCTGGTCGGGGACTCGGGCGGTGAGCCTGCAAGTCCTGCCACGTGGAGCAGTCAGTGCAAAATTTCTCAGGTTAAAGTTAAGATATCTTACCTCATTCCACCTTTTGACACGGTTTATGCTGGATAGTTTTTTTGCATTTCCTTCCAGAACAAGCAAAATAGACTGAATCACCATCATTTGGGACCACCCAGGACCCTCTGCAGGGTGAATTCCCRGGCACTAAAGCAGCCCGCAGAGCCCGTCCACGTCTGGGGATCCAGGTAAGTGTTGGAATGATCAGGATTTTTTCCCYCAATTCTTGTTCAAACAAGAAAGCTGGAAATACGGGTGAGAAATAACTGTTTGGGAACCGGCTGTGGAGCAGCCCAGCAGGGAGCTCTCGTGTTGCCTGTTCTGAAACAGACTCTCAGACCACTCTTCTTCTGGGCAGTTTTCCCACACCGATGGGCCTTAAGGCACAAACCCACCATGTAACAGTGAGTAATGAGAATTGCTGCGCGTCTCCGAGCAAAAACACATGGGAAGGGAGAGGTTTCAWGGAAACAGATGAATCTTCTCTGTATCTCCACCTTGCCTAGGAAGGTGCTTTTTGTAGGTTTGCAGAATGAGGGAATGTAGGAACCTCATCGTTTATTCCACCATATACAGCATTTCCCAGCCCCTATTTTCCCAGCTGCGGCATACACTGAAATCCGCTTTAACATAGCCTGAAAATCCAAGTATCTTCCAGCTTACTTCCAGCTTTCAAGCTTGTGAAGACAGATAGGAACTTCGTAGCATCCAGCAGTGCATCAACAGCTTTAGCGCTGCCCTTGCATCTGACTCTGTTTACGTCAGTAAGAGCACAGTTGTCGCACACAGCTGGTTGATACGGCTCAGCTCGAAAGCTTCGGGGACGGTGTTCTGATGCTGCTTTAGCAATCTTGAAAGGAGGGAGAGAAATTTGTAATTGAATCAATCTGGACGTAAACGAGCATCAGCTCCAGGACTGTTTTAACCTCTTTGTGTTAAACCCCTTTTTTTGTTGATGTATTATTTGTGACATACTCTTCATTCATAAATGTGTTATTAATCTGGAATTTGGTTTGATTTAAGCTATTAAATGAGTAAAATTGCACAGTTTCCCTCGACTATACTTTTACAGGATTTTTTAAAGCATTTAAAGATGTTGTCTCTTGGTGTGTTTTTGAGTGTGCCTCTTGGTTGATAGAACTAGGTTTATGATTTATTACTATTTAGAAGTAGATCTGGGTAAATTGTGCAGCTGTTAATTTGTCAGCATTCAGGTTTTCACTGATCAGATGTGATGGATGTGAAACTAGTGGCCCTTCTTGCATGACTACATTTGGATTTACTTTGTTTCTGCACTTGTCTAAGAGCCCTTCTTCTAAAACCTCCATCTCAGCAATAATTTCAGTAATTTAAGCCTTACTCCTAAACCTAAATAGCTCTATTGCAAGCTTCTGGCATGCCACAAAAATACTGAAAGCATGAGGTCTTCATGGCATGAAAGAAGATATTGTTACTTCTCATGGACCAAATGTGCCTCTTCTTGCATTTCCTGAATGCTCAACACTGACATTTACTTCATAGATAAACCTGATTCACTCTTCCTTATTTCTTCTATGGGCTTGGTTCAGACCTTGGTCCTGCCTATGCCTCTCTTAAAATGAAAAAACAGATGTATGCCCAGCTGTTCTTTTTTAAAAAATCATGRTGGTAATTTCACTGTCTTTGATCATTTCCTCTGCAGTGACCACAAGATACTCCACAGGTGTGGGTTGCTTCTGTGTGATGCTTGCACGTTGCTTGTGTATGAGATCAGCCACCGCCTAGGAGGAGTAGTTAGCCCTCTCCTAAGAACTGCTGCCACAGGGATCCCGCAGCTTTGAGACCAATCCTGCAATTTCTGTCACTTGCAAACATGCAGTGACAGAGCACAGAGCGTGTCCATGAGCTGCACTGGGGGTCACAACCATCTGCCACCTACAACTGCAAGGGTCTGGTGGCAGGATGGTGCTGCATGAGCAGGTGATGCTGCTGTCACTGCTGGTCTCTGCTGCTCCTTCCCAACGGTTCTGACTGTTGTTACCACTGATGTCCCAGCTGCCTTGTCCTGCTGTTGGCTTCAGTAAGGAATCAGCTGCTCTGGGGAGGGAGGTCAGGGATCAGGGCTGGTCCAAGAGGTTAGTGGCAGGATCAGAGGATGAACATCTTCCTAAGGTATGCACTCATTTCTTCCTAAATTGGGAAATCCAACTGTGTCAGTAGGGCTCGGTCCGGAAGTATGCTTGGTTTGGCCTCGTTAGAAGTGTATTTTTTAGAGCAGCAGGCTTTTACCGCACGCACACAGTCCTCTCTGTATTTGGAGCACTCAGATGCTGTGCATCTCCCTTACTTTCTGCAAGCTATTTCTCTTCAGGTCCTGCTCTGTATTGCTTTTCCCACTGCAGAGGAAGGATAGGAGGAACAGTCAAAATAGCAAGGGTCACCTCTGGCTGCTTTTGCTTTTTGATAGTATTAGTGCTAATAGCAGTACTTGGCATGCCTRAGGCTGTGCCACGCGCGTTCCCGTGTGCAATTGCATTTTACACTGTTTTGTGGRTGGATTCACTGAGCTGCTGTTGACTAAGATGTAGTTCCTGGTGACAAACACAATTTATAATGCTAGTGTGGTAATTCCAGGAGGCTCCATCAGGACAAGGCTTGTCCTGATGAAAGCCCATAATGAAAAGATGTTCRTGCATCTCAGTTCTTTGAGAATACATTTGCTGCATAGAGGGCAAAAAAAACAATAGCAAGAAATGGATTAAGGCAAGGAATGCAAATACTGCCCTTTTGTCTGATAATGAAACAATRTATTTGGGAAAACAACCTACAAGGCTCAATGGCAGAGAGAAAACGTAGAAGTTGTGCATGCTCCACCTGCYGTTTTTGCACTTGTTCTCCAAAGAAGGCAAAACAAACTGCGTGCAGGCAAGACCTTCTTCTAAAGATCCTGGTTCTCCCACCTTTCCCCRCTTTTAGGGAGCCGTGCTGAGTCCCAGAGCTGCCATCAAGCAGCTGAGTGTGGGAATTAAACTTCCTCTTGGATTTAGCCTGAAGAAATGTTACATGACTGTATAGCCTCAGTAATACTAATGAATTCCTCCTGCTCAGGAAACGAAAACTGTAGAAAAGATCTGCGAGGATCAGATAGCAGAGTGAGAAAAGGAAAAGGAAGTGATTCTTTTACAGCACATAACTAAACTGTGGTGCTCCCAGCCAGGGATGCCTTGGAGAGCAGCAAGTACTCACAGCTGAAATGCAGCTGTCCAGATGCAATCTCCAGTTCAGGAAGTTATAAACCATTGACTGGCACAAGCTGGGAGCTTAATTTCCTTAATTATCAGCTACTGTTGGAGATGAGTACTGGACGTTTGGTCTTAGTGTAGGATGGTTTTTGCTTGCTGCATGGTGTCTCCTGAGCTCCAGCTGGGCTGGCACGGCTCTGTGCTGTTCAGACTGCGTTATAATCCAGCCCTCAGCCTGTTTACTGATGCCGGATGCTAGCCTTCATCCTGTACTTTGACCTCATTCCCTGACCCATGGACTTTAGCGAAAGCACCAAGRGGCCTGTCCACCTTCTGTGAAAGAGCAGCAAGTTTAGGGGGCTTCTCCCTGCTCTTCTGCTGCAGGGTGTGCAGCAGCATCTCATCTCAAGCAGTCTTGCACCTGTCTGTCTGGACGGGCTTAGAAACCACTTTCTCAAGATCACACTGAGCATTGCTTCTTACCTGGACTTTATTTGAATGGGGTTTTAATTTAAAAAAAAAATCTTATTTTAACAGGTCTGTAGAACAGGGAACATGATATACACTTTGTGGTGGTCTCTATGGTTACCCATGGTCTTCTTTGCTGGATGCCATATGCCATAGTGTCTTTGGCTGAGACACTTTGGAGAACCTCATTTGGATTTTGACGTAGAGAGGGTTTGGTAGCTCCTGAAATGGCCTAAGAGGATATAGCTGGGTCTAGGAACCTCCCATGATCTAACATTAAYTTATGGCCTTTCTGCTTCGCTCTTTGCAGACATTTGTGACCTCAGTCTCTTCCTCTATCTGTCCTGGAGGACGCTGTCTGACCTGGCCGTGCAGAGGGGAGAACATGCTTCACATCTTCCCCCTTTAAGCTCAGGAGTGTGGGAGAAGGTGATGTGGGAGCTGCTTGATTTTTACTGAAAGCRTTTACTGAACTCCCAGAGCTTGCAGAATTATTTGAAGACCAGGTCTCAGTATTGGAGGCCTGAACTCTGTTTCTCTCTGAGCTACCCTTCAGGATAAGCTCAGAGGCTTTTTCTGGCAATACCAGGCCAAGAGGTCATTTCTACCCCTTCTGAGTGTGTTTTCAGCAGCAGCCAGTGCTTGGAAGAGGAGTCTAGTAAGCATGAGAAGATTGTGTAATTGCCTGGTTTTGTGGTTCATCATAGTTTTGCAAAGGTGGGCACTGTGGTGTGAACCTACTTTCAGTTCCACCAATGTTCTTGCTTTGCAAAACTAAAAAAAGAAACAACAAAAAACTTAAGAGGCCCCTTCTCAAAGATCCTGATGACTGCCTCAGCGAGTGGATGCTCTGCTAATATTTCAAGCACTACAGGAAGGAATCAAGGAAAAACCGCCTTCCTGTGACAAATCCCACCTGCCACTTAGGATCTGTTGCACTGCATGCAGACACCTTTGCAGTCCTGGGCACTGGCTAATAGCAACTTGAGCATTTCAGGAGCAGTTATGAGGAGCTGTGTGTGTGAAAGTGCTAAGACTAGCTATGGCACTCTGTAATGATTAACTTCAGTGATTCAGCTCAATTGTTCAAGAATGATGGTGAATTTGTCGGCCAGGAACCCTGAAAGGACACTAGCACCCTTTAGCAAACTGCATTTAATATGGGAAGTGGATGGGGTTCTGGGGAGGACTGAGACCTGCAAGGAGATGAGCTAAATGTATTGGAAGTGTTAGAAGACTCCTTCCTTGTTGGTCAACAGAGTCTCCACATCCTGATGAAGGTCCAGCGTTACCAAGTGATGCTGCTCTTGGAAGACATAGCGTGTGAAGATACAGACTTTGCATGCCCTAGATCTTCTCCTGGAAAAGCACTTGGCTCACAGCATGTTTCCTGCAGGTTTTCATTAGAGAATCTCCTGAAGCAAGAGGAAGTGAGGGATAAATCCATTATAATGTCTAGCTCCCCATAGGATGCTTCTGCCATTTGAATTGAAGCTGAGCAGATGAGAATTTCTTTGCTTTGTGGAGCAATTCTAGCACTTTCTGTGTGTTTTGCTAAGGTTTGTCACATCCATTATTCAGTACACTTGTAGATCTGCTAGTCCTGCAGCCTTGTTTCTAGATACAATCCACTCTGAAATAATAATACTCTTAAGATTAGAACTTGCATAGTGATTTTTTTTTCCAAATGCATGAATATATTTGGCACCTCTGGACCTTTAGTCTTCCCAGCACTAACATCCCTAACATGGAGATTTCCCATTTTACCAGTGATGAAATTGAAACCAGTTGACTTATTCGAAGTCGTGTGAGCAACTAGACACAGACAGTAAGGGAAAGTCAATGTCGTGCTTTCCAGATCTACTTGTCAGTGACTCAGATCCCTTTTTCCTCTAGGCACAGCAATGATCCAGACAAAAAAAACCCCAGTCTTTCTATAAACCATCAAGAAGCTGCCATCTGCTAGTCTAATGCAGGCTGTGTTTGCCTCGTCAGTGTGTCATCTCTCCACCTGGTGCCTGTATGTCTGGGTGGTGAAGGTTCAACAGGATCCATGTCCCAGCTGGGCTCCTGGWGGTGTAGGGAGGGTGAGGCTGAGAGAATAAACGGGGATATGCTTTGGGTCTGTTTTTTTTCTCTCACATGGCCCTGTTTTCAGCACATTTCCCCCAACTTACTGTCATAAAGCTGACAACATTCAATACTTTTGTGGGTAGATTTTCTTGTGGCTCAGCAAAATGATGCTTTCTTGAGCACTGCATGTTCTTCTTTCCCTCCCTGAATACTAGAAGGAAACAGTCCTTTTTTTTTTTTCCCTTATGATTAGTGCCATTTGGGTATTTTCCTTGAACAGAGTGTATGGGGATTTTTTTCAGTTGTTCTTTGCAGCAAATGGCCAGTTCTTCTTGCAAGACTCTGTCACAGTATCACGTATGTGTAATAGTTCCCTCCAGGTGGGCAGGGTTTTTAGGCCAAACGTTTTCTACTGTAGAATAAACATCACTTTTCTTCTAAAAAGGAATTACAACATCTATTTTTTGGTGACTCATTCAAATGAGTAAGGATSAATATGGCCCCTAGCCCAGGTTCATGAGGAGCTGCTCTGGAAAGAAAAAGTTTTCTAAAAACCTCAGCATACCCTGACAGATGTTTGCATGTCTGCAAGCCTGCTTTCTTCAGCTGACATAGAGCGTGTAGAGGAGTCCGAAGGGAAGTGGAGACATGCTGCCTGGCATTCCAGCTGATTTGGGACATCAGCTGGGGAGATGAAATCCTGCAGCTCTGCAGATTGAGGTAAGGATCTGTCGCCTGAATGTGGGCCCATAAATGGCACACACCTGTGAGGCCATAGTCCTGGGTCTGATTTGTTATGCATGAGATAAASCTCGGAGCAATGCTTTTTAGATGAAGTTTGCTCCTCTAGTGTGACTTAACCTCTACCTGTGATCAGCTCCTCCAGAGTCATCTTATTCATTCAAGGTTTTTGGCCCCATCTTCTCCTAAATTGGAGCATTATAACAAACCAAGTTTTTTTCTGTAGTTCCACAGGGGCTTTTCTCTCCAATAAAATGTGGATGATGCACTTGGAAGGATGAACCCACTCTGGCTTCATGGCATAGCCAGGGCAGTGAGGAAGCAGATGGAGGTGGAGAGCAGTCGTCAGCCAAAGAACAGGCCAAAAGCGTTCCTGAAAGCTCTTTTAAAAAGCTATAAAGTTGGGTAGTTCAACTGCAAAGCCTTAATTGACAAGGTGCTTCTGTTGTTTCCTATCCATTCACTCACTTTCTTCCAGGAAAAGAGAAGGCAAGTGAAGTATTCTGGGCACTTCAAGGACCACGGGACTCCCTGCTGCCAGCTCATCACAGCTCRAGTGTGCCAGGAAATAGGCCTGCGAGCAGAGTTTCAGCGCCACGAACGAGCCCTTGCGAGATGGGCCAGCTCGGGGCTCCCAGGAGCTGCTCTGCAGGAGTTGCCTGGGCACATGCCCAGCCCCTGTGGTAAATGCGAGATGAGCTGAGGTATCAGCCCTGTGTGAAAAAGGCACAAGCAACCACAGATAGAGTCCCGGGAAGTCACACTTCATTTACCCCATCTCGCTCTGGTTCGTGTAGCTGTACCCAAAGGCCTACAGCAGTGTAACACGCAGCAGCAAGAAGGGTTTCATGCTCTGTATGTCCGCCCTAGAGCTGGGACTCCTGGGACGATCATGTCTCTGCAAGCTCTGAGAAGCACGGCGCATCTGCCAGGAAGACTGGTTTCTATCTAGAAACAACAGCAAATTTGTTCACAGGTTCAGAGGGCCACGTGGGCAGTAGCGTTTTATTCATATGATGTTCCTGGAAGGACAGGAGATGTCCTGCTCACACACCASGGCTGTGATTCACTGCAGCTGGAGCCATTCTTCTTGATCAGCGTCACTAGAAACACAAGATGCCATTGATTCACCAGGTGGCCGATCACGGCGCTCTGCCACCTTGCGACACCCAGGCCTGCTTGTGTGGGAGCACCRGACAGAGGCAAATGCTCTCAGACTTGTGTCATGATGTGTTTTGAGTGGCAAAGAGAGAACTAAGTATTAAAATTACCCAGACTCTACCTGGGAGAGGCTGTGTTGTGATCCTTTGCAGACTCTCTGCATCAAGATACTTTTGGTCCTAATATGCAGGTGGTGGAGAAGAGTAGCTTCACCCAGCATTTCTTCCAGCTGCTTGCAGGCAGGGGAAGGAGCACGCACCAAGGCATCTGCCAGGCYCGTCAGAGGCAGCTGACGAGCCTGGCTGTCAGCGCTGGTTTCCTACCCAAGCAGTCCCTCACTCGACTGCGCTTGGCTTTGGCGGRGGCGTGAATACGGGAATAGTCAGTGCAGGGCCTGGCTCTTCTGGTGCTGGTCAGGACAGTTAGGCAGCCCTTGAAGTACATTCAGGTTACCATATYCCCTTAGGAGTGAAGATGCTGGGGACATCCTTGCAAAGCCATCTTAATCCAGGCTCTTGAGCCACCCAAGCCCTCTCCTAAGCACCCACTGCCCTCTCCTAAGCCCGGTCAGAGACCTGGCTTTGGAGCAAGGGTCCTTCTGACCATCTGTGACTTAGGCAAACTCCCTTGTTCACTGAACGCATAGTGGGAGTAAGCTCAGGCTGTTGCACAGGCATTTCAAAGGGTTTTCCTTGAAGACTGTGCCACCAGAGAATTGGAAAAACCCTTATAGCTGAAGGCAGATGCTGAAGGAGAAGCAATTYGGCCAGGCCACCAGAACACTCTGAGGAGAGGGTGGGCATGGCTGGAGGTGAGAGCAGAAGTCCATAAACTGGAGCAGCCCATGTAGTCAGGAGTGAGGGGCAGACGTGCAGTCATTTCTGGCGGGTTTACGTACCCTTCAGTGGGAGACTAGCTGGAAATGGCAGAGATGAACGATGAAGTGGAAATGTCCAGTGCCGTGTGATAGCGATGCGTTATGTGTGGCCATATCCACTGACCTCAGTGCTTGTTTCCAAGGGTGAAACACACTTTGCAGAAAGGATGCATAACACAGACAACTCTGCAGGGTGCTYTGAGCCCTGTGTGTCTCCAGGCAATGAAAAAAAAATCAAACCAGGATTCCTCTATCCGCTCCCATTTGGAAAAAGGACCATCTTAAAGTTCCTCCTGTTGACACTTCTGGCAACAGTGCTCTACTGCAGTACTGGTGTGGAAAGTCTCTGTCCTCCTCAGCCYGGGGGCTGTGTGGAGGGGCAGTTGTTGGCCTTCCAGGTTAAGCTMTTTTTCATTGTGTTGCCACCACTTTCCTCTGCAGATGCCCCCAGAGCTGTTGGGGAGTGCGGCGCAGAGGCGGGAGGCTGTTTGAAATTGTGGCTCTCTGGAGTGAAGCATCGGAGCAGAACAGCCCACGAGCCATGTCCAGCTAGCCAGAAGCAGCTATCATCCTGCATGCCTGGTGCACATTGAAATGACAGTACAGAGGAAAGGAAAAGAGAGAAAATGAATTCCCAATGTGTCTGAACACTTCAAGCAGGACATGCACCTGGCCCAGGTGCTACAAACATCATTCTGTTGGCAGCAGCTTTTGCTGGAGCGCAGCTTTATTTTGCTCTTCCTGCCACAAAGCTCTTTACTTTGCAGCCCAAAGACCAGCCTGAGCTGGCCTGCAGGTACCTGGAGCTCCTTGGGGAAGCGGGTCTTCACACGCGCTCTGCTGYAGGGTTTCTTCAGCATCGCTTCCTGCATCACATCTCTGCGCTGAAGCACTTTCCTTTTAGCAACAACTTGCCTTGCTGAGCAGAAGTGAGTCTGGGTGGCTGTGCATGGGATGGAGGGAGGGAGGGATGGATGCAGGGAGGCAGGAAGGGAAGCCTGAGGAGTCAGTAGATGGCAGAGTTGTTTTAGCATTTGTTCTCTCAATGTCTCTGGCAAGCTAACAGGGTTTTTATGATGGATTTGTTAGCAGAATCACTTTCCAGARCTTGGGCCATTGCAGCATGGCCTTGGAGCAAGCTGTGACTGAGTCTGCTGCAAACCAGCTGGGCTGGGGCAAGTACTCAAGTTTTAGGATGCCAGCAAGGGCAGGGCTAGCGCCGCTCAAAGACAGGGCTCCTTGCAAGAGCAGAAATGCCTACACACCTGGCTGAAAGCATTACTGCTTACCGTGCTAAGATGAAAAGGCTGTGGGTTTCCATTGCAGTCTCTATTGCAAGCAATGGAAGGAGACTCTGCTCTGCCTCTGCATTGCATTGCGAGTGATCCAATATCRTTTTTATTGGCTCTGAAGAGGTGTGCATCGTCCTGCTGTTTTGGATCTCAGATGTTTACTGGAAAGCAGGGCAGTAAGTGGATTTCCACTCGAGCACAGATCCCACCTGCCTGCAGGTGCTGCCTTCTCCACAGCAATGGTTAGTCCCAGAGGAGGGCTGAGGAGCTTGCAGAGAAAATCTGCCAAGGGCTGGCTCAGTACCCACCGCAGGCCATGCAAGGGGTTACGACGACCCTGAGAGGACRTGTGTTTGGAGCTGACCTTGTGCTTTCCACCTCCTTTGCAAGGGTGACCATGTCTGCATGGGGCTGGAGGTTTCCCAGCCCAGCCTGTCTCGTCCACTTGGTCTGCAAACACAGACAGTTTGTCCCATTGCCCGCTGCTTCTACACCCCAGTCTCATCCATGGCACCCAAATTCCACCTTAATGCAAGTGGAAATATTAGTAACAAGATTTAGAAACCAACCTTTTTAGTCCCTGCTGCCACCACTCCAGCATGGCCAGGTCTCACGCTGAGCAGAAGGGAGCAAGTACACCACAACGATCCTTTACTTTCCATCTTGTGCAGTGGTACAAACCACGTAGCACAGGCTGGAAAACAGCTGTAGAAGCACCCTGGCATTCCTGCGTACCTTGCCGGGCAGTGCCACGTCAGGCCCGGCTTGGGCGAAGCCGCTGGCAGCGCGCGCAGTGCGGCTGGGCTGCACGCGGCCTCCCGGGGCTTTCACGGGGCGGCGAGGGAGAGGCCGCGGGGTGGGAGAAAAGACGACAAGCTCAGATGGGGCAGCGAGAGCCGCAGAGGCAACTCGAGTAGCGGTGAGAAAAGCCCTGCGACGAGAGCTGCACGGAGCTGTGCTTAACTTATTGAAAAAGATGAGAGAAGAGAAATTTGCATGAATACTGTTTTCAGAGGGAGAGCGTGCTGCTAGAGGATCCCCTAACGCAGGAGAGAAGGGTGGAAGATTAAATCTGTGGCTGCCAGCTGAAGCCTGGTAGAGGCTCCGGCTCTCGATAGCTTCGGATCCGTGCTCCAGGCACGTAACCCGGGCTGCGAACCCGTGCCAGGGCTTGGGCTAAGCGCCCGGGCGCCGCGGGGAYGGGGGAGAGGGGGATGTCGAGCTCTTTCGTCGCTGCCTTCTGGTTTTAAGCTGAGCWAAGCTCTGAAATCGCTCGCTGCAGGAGCTGCTGGCGTTTCGCACCCCCACGGCCGGGCCAGCGCGGCCGCCGGGACCCCGGGGGGAGCCGTGGGCCCCTCGGGGCGCTCCGGAGCCTCTTGTTTTGTTTGCGAGTCGCACGCGGAGGCCAAAGGCACCGTCGTGCCTGCGGATGCCGAGGGCCCGGTCACGCCTGCGTTTCGGTCCCGTCTCGCCGGGGCGGGAGGAGGAAGAGGAGGAGGAGGAGGAGGAGGCGCCGCGCCGGCGCTGCCGGGACCCTCCCCACCCACGGCGGTGCGGCGCCCCGGGGGAGGCGGCCGCCGGCCCCGCGGCGTTTGGCTCTTCCCCGCTCCGCGGGCGCCGCGGAGGGACGGAGCCTCGGCGGTGCCTTCGGCGGCGGTGGGCGCGCGCGGGGCGCTCCTGCCTCCCGCTTTCTTCCGCTCTGACTCACGCAGCAGGGGCTCGCTCGCGGGGCTCCTCGCGCCGGCCGCTATTTTTAGGAAGCCGGGAGCGGTAGGCGCAGCCGTCGCAGCGAGAAGTTTCTAGCGCGAGCTGTGGTTTCGCAGGCTCAGTAAGGTTCGGCATCAGCGGCTGGAGGCGAAGAGCCCTGCCGCGGCGCGGCCCAGATGTGCGGCCCAGATGTGGCGCTCTGGGGCCCACCAAGGCATCCCGAGGGGCTCGCTCCCCTGCTCCTCATCCGGCTGGATCCCCCAGCACGGCTGTCCTGGGGGCGTCCGTGGGTGGAGTGGCAGGGCCGGGCGCGAGGAAGGATGGAGGGAAGGGGACAGGGTGGGCGGCAGCCCTGGGAGAAGGACAACCACGGACAGCCTCAGAGGGACAGCAGCGTCCCGGTGCCTCCTCCAGCAGCTTCTCCCATCGCCCCTTGCCGCTCCGTGGGGCAGCAGGGAAGGAGGAGATGTCTCTCACGGCTCCCAGCCCAACCTGCCTGCACCGCCCCCGAAGTGTGGTCAAAATAGCAGGAGCCACCTCAGACCTGGGTGACAGTGTGGAGCCACCGGTCACAGCGTGCTGGGACCCCAGGGCCGCAGCCTGGCTCTGCTTCCAGCAGCTCCCAGCAGCAGGGTTTGGGGCTGGCAAGCCCCAGCCCTGGCAAAGCTGGGCTTACTTCACTCCTGCCRGAGCCCAAGACTTTTGGTAACCTCCGTGCAGGTGTCTCCATGGGTGAAGGACCATTTGTACAGGTTGTGAGTGGGCTGCAGCCGCTACAATGGTGGCTACTACAGCTATTCCCTGCGCTTTTCTTCCAAAAAGAGGTGTGATCATCCCAAGTAGTAACACTTTCTCCTATTCCTGAGGTTGTTTCTTGCCACTCTAGACACTGAAAGCTTTCCCTAATTAATACCAAGCTAAAAAATGATCAGAAATTGCAATAAAACCTTTYCTCAGATGCTTATGGTGTTTGCCAGGGGTTTCTGGCTATATGTGTTCTCTCCTTTGGTCTATTGACAAGGTTAGTCCTGGAGACATTAGATCGCTGAGGATGCAGGAGAGAGCAAACCTAAAGAAATTACAAAACAAAACATGGAAAAGCTCAAATTTCCCTTCTGCCCATAGCCCTGTGCTGAAGGGACTAATTCAGATCTCATAGGTTCCCTTCTGAATCCCTCCCACGGCATTGCAGGCAAATGTCTTTCTTTTGTGACTCAGAATAAAATCTTCTTTCTGAATGTATTGTTCTCAAAACCCAAMTTTTATTAGCTGTGAAGAATATGTGGGATAAGCATATTTTAAATAGCCAGTTACAAAACCACAGAGAGCACCCAGAAAAATCACTCTCTTTTCATCAGCTTTCACCTTACTGCGTTCAGAAATGCTACTGGCATTTGACAGCTCACCGGGGCAGGCAACCGGATATTTTCTCGGTAAACAAAACTCTGAGYGCCGAGTGCAGTGGAGACAATTTGCTGATCAGCGGAAATACCACAACTAGGTCAATAGGAATGCAAGCGATGGATCACATTTTCCCATCGTCTCACCCRGCGGTTATCGGGCTGTAGGAACCACGCCACTTTGGCTTCACGGGAGGATGGTACAGCTGTGTTTGGAGTGATGAACTCTCTGAACATAACTGTGACCCTACTGGTTTCTCGGTGGTGGGCTCATGCTGAGCAGACTTCACCTTCCCTGGGTGTGGCCAGGCTCTTTGCTCTGGCATGAGGTCTGCTTTCCATTCCCCAGCATCTCTCCAGACCATGCCTCTCTTTCCCCAAGGATGTATCCCCTCTGCCCCCTCTGGTGTCTACTCCACCCAAGTGGCCAAAGAGGAGCAACCACAGTGTTGCCTGGACCTGGCATAGGCAAACACAGGTTTTGGCTTTATTCAAGACCTTGAAGACACAGGGTGTCTTTCCCCATCTCCACTATTCCCCATGTGAAACAGTGCGATGGACATCAGAGCACGTCCCCTGGGCCATGCAATACCTGCAACTGCCAACAACACAGCAAACCCTGCTCTATCCTCCCAGGTTCTCTGGTGTTGGATGGCCAAGGTGACAGGGTGGACTGAAGGGATCTGCCTTCTCCTGCAGCCAGGACCTCTTTGGTGAAGTGATGCTGTCAGCTCTGCTCACGCTGCGCCCAGCATGGATGAAACCACCAGAGCAGACACCCAAGGAGTTGCTCCTACGCCAGCCTGCCAGGTCTGCAACAGCCACGAGAGCCAAGATGCGGGATGGCGGTGGGCTGGATAGCCGATATGAAGCAATGGTTTCCCAAAGAGGAGCTGTCAGCCGGCCCTCTCGGAGAGGCACACTGACGTAGCTGTACCAGGATTCCCCGTGTCATATTTTCCACCCGTTTCTGTTCGTCAGGGCGCTAGTGACTAGTGAGTCTTGATTTCCTCATTTTCAGAACAAGCTTGCTAGCCCTCTTGCAAAGTTTTGCATTGAGTACTCAAAACCGGAGCCTTTCCCCAGTCACCTCATCGAACCTGCCAGCCCCTCCGAGCGGGAGCCCCCAGCTCTGGCCTCCCCAGCAAGGTGCGTGCTATCCAGATAGCAATATGCTAGGGGTTTCCGGTGTTACTTACAGGTTCTTCTTATTTCGGTGAAACGGAGATGGGTAGCTATCCTGAAGCTGCTTGAAACAAGTTTCATCTGCAGGTGACAGCCAGGGCTTAGGAATATCTGTGTGAAACCTCACTTGCAGTTCTCTACACAACTCACTGCTGTGGTTTCACACATTTCAAGACTACCTTGATGCTCAGGATTCGGGGAAGGTATTAGGTAATGACTTCACATATCATTTTGGGTCTCATTTAAAGAGTTTCCCCAAATATGACTGTTAAATTCGGAGAAAATGCTGAAGAGCCTTGGAAAATGTTGATGAATGCCACCTGATTAAGCCATGGCACTAGGACTTGAAAACTAGGAGATAATGGTTATCTGTGGTGGGATCCCAGGCCCTGCACATCAACTGGGCCATGGCTCTTGCCACGTGCGCTGGCTTTGGAGACGGCCACCACAAACTGGCTTTTTGCCCATGAGGGTAGCGAACTCTCCATTGCAGGGGCAGTGCCTTGGCACCAGKTTTCAGCTCATACACCTGTGAGGTGGCCAGGATTGCTGTTCCCAAAGATGATGCCAGCTGCAGGGTAAAAAGGAATGAAGCCACTGGCTTGGCAGTGCACTGTGGCTCATCCTTCGCAYGGTGGGCTGTGAGCTCCAGTCAAGGACCAGATCCAAAGCCCTGCTGATGCTAAGGGAAACCTCTTTTGCCGTCTAGCACGGGGTGTCCCCAGCACCATCTGGGGTGATGCTTCTGCACAGCTGTGAAGCCAGTCCTGTCCTAGAGAGCCGGCAGAGCCAGGCAGCCCCGGGACAGAGAGATGGGTGGACACACCACACCCACTGGCAGGGCACCCAGTGGCCGCACTGTCCTCTAGAAAACCAACGCAATGCTGAAGAGTGCAGCTGTATTCTCCCCTGGCCCCAGCACTGTCAGCCCCATGCCAAAGCTGCCCCTGGTGCTGGAGAGGCGACAGCCCAAGGGACAGCAAGGGCTGCGTGGCCCCAGGACGCCGGGCAAGATCTTGGCCCCGGGCCAATCGCTGCCCAGCCACTGAATTGCCTGCAGTGAAGCCCCTGGCACTGTCACATGCTTGTGACTTGGGTGCTATATTTAGGAACATGGTGACCTGCCAAGGTCAAATGCTGGCTTGGTTGCAGAGTTGTTTGTGCTTTGTTACCAGCGTTTGCATCTGCAGCTAACAGCGCCCTAACCACACAGGACAGGATGCGAGCAGGTGGGTAGGCAGCAACAGCAGACGCTGGACTCTATCCTGCAGGGTGCTGAGCAGCCTGAGAAGGTGCTGAGTCTCCTCTGCTCCCCAGGCTGCCAGCAAGCAGCACCCACACAGTGCCCTG
This sequence comes from Rhea americana, assembly GCF_003343005.1. Taxonomy (NCBI): domain Eukaryota; kingdom Metazoa; phylum Chordata; class Aves; order Rheiformes; family Rheidae; genus Rhea; species Rhea americana. Next base: position 999,950 of record NW_028187177.1, on the reverse strand, counting down.
CTACTTCCAGCAGGATCTGACCTTTTATTTGCTTTATGCACATCTGATAAGAGCATTGCCTTTAGCATATTACTTTCAAAACAACTTTACATGATGACTTGATCACTGCTTTAACACAGAGCCCCGGCCCTCCTTGCAGACAGCCATGCAGCCCTCGTCCTCTGCGTCCCAGCAGATGTCCAGATTTGTTCTCTTTCCACTAGCCTGGAGGATGGGAGATCTGCCCCTTGTTGCAAGCAGTGAGGACCCCTCTGCAGGTACCCCAAACTATTGCATGAATGCTGCATGGCCGGACAGGTGTCACATGTCCTGAGGAGCTCTGAATCCGGGTAAGCAAGGCACACGGTGGCAGGATGTTACTTCCGTGGTGCCAGCTGGAGAAGCAGAGGTTCAGTGTCACCATGGGATGCAAGGTTGAGGTTGCACGGAGGTTATTCGGGGAGGCCAGCAGCTGGCAGGAATGCCCAGCAGTCCCAAGAGCCCTTTCCATGCCTGTATAAATTGATATAGTTATACCTCTATAAGTGAGGACATAGTCTGAGCATACATGTGCTCTTGGATGCAGAAGCACCTCGCTGGGGTACTGGGAAAGCTGTTGAAAATTTGTTTCCCTGAACAGAGGACCAAGAAGCAGCCTCAAGGTTAAAAGTCCTGCTGTCCATCGAGGGGCATGGAGGCTGGGCCCACACTGGGCTCCCAGGGCCYGCAGAGACGGCCCTTGCTCCAGGAGCATCCCATCCAACCGGGCAGAAGCCTCCTGTGCCCTTCATCCATGCAGAGCACCTGGCAAGGCCAGAAGCCACCACAGTCATCACAGTCCACTCGCTTCAGCCGAGTGGCTTAGCTGCAACCTCATCCTCCTCAGTGAAGGAACTAGAGAGCAAAAAGACTTTCCTCCCCTCTTGAGAAATGACCAGTTTCCACGTGCTTCCTCAGCCCTGGCAGCCCACACTGTGCTTCAGCAGCTCTGCCCAGGGAGTCACAGTCTTCATTTCTTTGAAGTCTATCAGCCGTGAGACAGCCATCCACAACAGGAAAAAAACCACTGGGGTACAGTCTGGAGTGTTTCGAAGGCAAATATGAATATATGGAATAAGAATTTGTAACTGCTTCTGGTAGGACGGTAGGAAAAAGCATGGAAGTGCACAAGAGAAGAAAGCCTAAGCAACCTTTTTTTTGTTGTGGGAGACGGTCGTGAACAAACGTACCCACTACGAAGAGTTTTTTCCAGGAAGTGTAGGTTGCTGCAACCTGTATCCCTTGAGTAGCGAGTGCTCACACAACAGTTCTCATGCTACGTGCAAGCAGCACATTTGAAGAGGGAGCCCCAGCAGCCTGCCCGGAGGATGAATGAACCCTACAGCCCCACAGCGCCCAGACCCATGACCAACACCTCGCCCAGCACCATGAAAATGTTCATGTGCTTCCTCACAGTATTTATGGTAGCACAGACGATTGGGACTGTACTGGTCTGTTTGTATCTTCACATGAAGATGGACAAGGTAAGTGCCGAGATATAGAGCTGGGGCTGCTGGATTGCTAACACGATTTGCCTTCAGCGCGGAGAGACCTGATAAATGCAAAGATGAAAACGGCACGAGGCGATGCCGGCCGCTGGACYGACGCAGGAGCGGCATCGATTGCGCCCGTGCTCTTGGTCCTGCTTTAACTCGCTGCTAAGCAAGCTGTGTGCCGACGACGAGAGATTTGTGCCCTCCTGTAACAAATCGGGGATGGATCGCTAACGAAGAGCCATTGCTAGCAAACCGAGCACTTGCTCTGGCCCGATGCAAGGCGAGGAGAGCACGGCTTAAGCACACGCCGGGTTATTTTAGCCTTTGGGGGAGCTGCACGGTGGTTTTTCTGGTCCCRTAGAACTTGGCAGCTCTGTGACACCGAGGGGAAAGGGGGCCAGAAATAAATAACTTTTCTTTTAACGTTTTCATGTACTAGTAGTCATGTTACAGACAACTCGCTTCAGATGTTGTCTTTATGCTCTGGGAAGAAAAGAGCAGATCTCGATACTCTGACTTCTTTAAAGAGACGCTTTGTCAGTGATCGTGTTTCACCCCGGGGACATACTTACCAAAACTTTTAAAACTGAAGATCTGTTTCAAAGGTTGCCATGACTCCCGCTGAACCGTATGACGCTTATAAGCATTTACCTAAAACTATTTTCCTCCCCCCCCCAAAAAAAAAAGAAAGAAGAGGCTGCCACTTAAAGGAACTAAATTCATATAAACCCCAGAATGATTTCTCCTTACTAGCTACAAAGACACGGTCTTTAGTACTGGTTTTTAAATGGGGTGCCCCAGTTCACGCTGAACTTCAAATGGGTGACTGCTGAGCTTCGAGGGTGGGCAGCAGCCCTCAGCGAGAGCAGTTTAAAAGCAAGGCGGGGGGCGGAAGGGGCCTGTCCGGGGCCCGGAGGGCTGCAGCGTCGGGGGGGCAGAGGCTCCCGGCAGGGCAAGACGGCGCTGCGCTGCGCCCGAGAAATGCTCTGCCTGCATTTCTTACTGCAGTTTAAATGTTTTTGTTTCTTTTTTCAGCATGCTGATCTTTTTCTAATCCTTTCTTTTT
>NW_028187177.1:954610-997341 GCF_003343005.1 Rhea americana | reverse complement strand
AACCTTGAAACTCTTGGCAGAATTCAGGCCCAATTCATCGGTCAGTTTGGTCTCTTAGAAACTTCTTGCTGTTAATAAACTTGTTCCCAGGGCAGCCGTGCGGGGTCCCCGGCGCCGGCCGCAGCCACCCCRAGCCCCTTGCTGCCGTTCCCGTGCCCCTCTCCCGAAACACCTTTGGGCAAACTTTTACCACTTGCCTTTTGGAGACGGTAGAGCAGAAACTCTGCTGAAGGAGCTGCTAGACCGCGGGTCTGGCTGGGACGCAGAGCGATCCTCCGGCGCGGGCGCCTGCCCCTGCTCCGCGCCGGGGGCTCGTGCCCCTGCCCGGGGGCTGACGCTGGGCTTCGCCGGGCGCTTTTCGTCGCCGGAGGGAGGGGGGCCCCGCTCCGGCCCCGGCCGCTGCGCCCGTCCCCGCTGCGTCCCATTTACCCTCTCTCCTTTCCCTCGCTGGCAGATGGAAGAGGCGCTGAGCTTAAATGAAGATTACGTCTTCCTGCGGAAAGTACAGAAATGTCAGACGGCAGAAAGTCAGAAATCGAGCTTCTTGGACTGTGATAAGATTTTAAGAGGCTTCCAGGATCTCCAGTGCAAGGTAGAGCACTGCTGGAGGGCTGAGGACCCTGCTGCCAGTGGAGGGGGGCTCCCAGGCACCCCCCRCCCCCCCATCACCCACAGCTTTACTGAAAACCGCAGGTGTTATTTTTCCACTTTTCTCCTCCAGACGCTCTTGGCAGGCGCATGCATGGCCAATGCCCGTGCAGCCGGCCCGCGTGCCTCCCAGGCCTGGCGTTCAAATGGCCTGAAAAGGGTTTTTGTTTTATTTTTTTTCCTCTTGGTGTGTTTTCAAATAACCTTTCCCAGCCGTGGTGTCTGAACTGGATAAAACCGCAGAGCCAGAGGCGCTGCTGGGGGCTCGGAGGCCTGGCCGCGCCGTGCACGGTGCTGCGGGAGCTGTCGGAGGGCTTGGTGGGCTCAGGCACCCTCCGCCGCCGGCCGGCAGGGCTGCGGTGGCCAAGGCAGCCTTTGCACAGAGGCTTTGAAACCTCTTGAGCCCTATATCTTAAAGAAAAATTTTTTTATATATATATATATATATATGTGTGTGTGTATGTATGTATGTGTGTGTGTGTGTGTATATATATATATATATATAAAATTTTTGCTGCTCTTGCAGGACGGCGGGGTCAGCAAGGAGCAGCCGAAGTTCGAAATGCAGAAAGGTGAGCGCGGGGCCGGTGACGCTGGGTGCAGGGCACGGCGCTGGCCAATCCACTGGCCACTTTGCCCAAAGCCAGTGAAAATGAACCCAAGATTAACCCCCCCCCCTTCCCGTTGCAGGCCACGAGCGCTCCCACTCCAAGGGCAAGAACGAGACGGCGGCGGCAGGTGAGGCGCGGGGCCGGGGCGACGCCGGGCGCTCTGCTCCGCCGGGAATCCCGGTGCTGGGCGGACTGGGCGGGGGGCCGGATCCTGCCTCGCTCGGGGGGCGGGGGGTTTGCAGACCGTCTGGGCTGCATTTGGCCCACAAACACCAAGGGGGGGGGGGGGGGGGGGATGCTGCTGCGGCACTGCTAACCGGGACCTTTTGCGCTTGCAGCGGAGAGGAGGCAGCCGATCGCCGCCCACCTGGCCGGGGCCAAGAGCAGCAAGGCGGTCCCAGGTACGAGGCAGCGCCCGCCTCGGCGCTCGGGCAGCTCCCCGGCACCGAGGCTGGCCGGAGAGCGAGCGCCCGCGAGGTCGGGCGCTCGGCCCGGCGAGGATTTCTCAGGCTGAGCGCGCTCGATTTACTTAATTCTGGACTAACTGCCAGTAATTCGCAACTGCTCTTTCCATCTCTGACGCAGCAGTTCGCCCAGAGCTCAGTCTACCTGTGGAAAGCTTAGTCTTAGATAAGATCAAAGTGAGAAACTCGCTGCATTTTAAAACTCCCTGCTCAAGCATTTGTTGAGGTTATAAAGCAGAGACCAAAAGGCTGCGTGGAGCGGGAGGCTCGGGGCCGGAGGAACCGTCGCGGCGGGACGCGCCRCCGCCGCCGCAGCCCCGGCCCCGCAGCGGGCTCCTCGCCYTCGCTGCTCCCGCACGGGTCTCGCCGGGCTGCGGGAAGCGGAGGCACAAAAATATCCTCCCAGGTCTCGGCCGAGCCTGGCCCCAGGCCCACAYGACCGAGCCTCGGTGCCTCTGGCGGCAGTTTCCGTTCTGGGATGGGGGCACGTGAATATAGGGACCGGCGGGTTTTTTTTTTTTTGGAGGGCTCGGAGGCCGTGCCGCCAAAAGCCGTGGGCAGGGCAGCCCGGGGYGACTGCTCGCAGCCCTCGGCCCCGAGCCCTTCCGGAGAAGACACCCAGCTGCTCCCACGGCGGCCAGAAACGCCGGGTTAAAGTGATCCTGGCCGYGGGCAAGGGGCACCTGCGTCCGAGGTGTCCCACCAGCGGCAGCCTGCCGGGCTGGTGTCCTGCTTCTCCCAACTCACCAGCCGTGTTTCCCCCTGCAGTTTTAGAGTGGAAGACGACGGGATACGCGCCCATGAACAGCCTGATCTCCTACCACGCCGGGAAACTGAAGGTGGAAAGAGCAGGGCTCTACTACATCTACTCACAAGTCAGCTTCTGCACCAAGGCRACGGCTTCGGCACCGTTCACCCTCTATATTTATTTGTACCTCCCCATGGAAGACGACCGGCTCCTGCTGAAAGGACTGGACACGCACAGCACGTCGACAGCTTTCTGCGAYCTCCAGTCCATCCGGGAGGGCGGCGTGTTCGAACTGCGGGAGGGCGACATGGTCTTTGTCAACGTGACAGACTCAACGCTAGTGAACTACAGCCACGGCAGCACCTACTTTGGCATCTTCAAGCTGTAGTGGGGAGGCCCGCCCCGGCTTTGCGGAGCAAAGGGTCTTTCCCTCTTTCCCCTATTTATGTTCCTCTGCATCTTTATTGTCTCATTTCTTAATTTGTATATTTTGTTATTTATTAATGAGGGCCCAGGGGCCTCCAGAACAGAAATGGAACAAAGTTTGAAAGTGTCGTTATTTGCACTTTGCTTTTTTCGTTGCCCGTGGTTATGTACGTGCCGGCGTCAGGGGGTCTGAATCCTCCATGCCATGGGTGGCCCCGTGTGCCYGGCAGGGCAGATGTCCCGATTGTGTTGCATGAGCTTTATTTAGCAAAAACTCTCTCATCAGGGTTTCTTTCCTCATAACCTAGGACATCTCAGGGTGCTCCAGTTAAGCTAGGTTCAAGCTATACATATCTTGTGTATCAATCTGCTTGCAGAACTACAACGGAAAAATATTAAAAGGCTTAGGAACGTCTCCACTAAAGGAATCGATCAGCAGAACACTGTCCTTATGTGGTAACTGCTGGTGATGCATCATTGCCATCCCAACTGTCTACTTGATCTCGAGAACCCCATTTTTTCCACCCGTTCCTCTCTGCAGAGCTCAGCCAGCCTCTTTGCCACGTGTGGTGCTGGCTTGGCCTGGCTCGCACTGGCTGAAGCTCACCTTGCAGCAGAGAGGTGAGCGGTGGCCACCAGCTGCCTGCCGATTTCAGAGCAGAGCTTTGGTGAGGCACTGGCGGTGCTCAGCTCTCAGTGACTGAATCCACTGGCGAGACCTTCTCCTCCCATCCCTGCAGGGAGAGGACCTTCTGCCTGTGGGTCGTTTCACTCCCCTGTGGAAGGGGCACTGGCCACCACCATCAAATTTGGACCTCTTCTGGGGCTGCCTCACCCAGGAGGAATGGGAAAGCACTGGGCTGGGTCAGGAATAACCACTCTTTTCTAGCCCTCCAAGATGTACATGCAGGGCATCTTCTGGCTGTCCTCAGTGAGGACATGTCCATGTCAGCATAGCTTCCTGGAGCTTCAGAAGAGCAACACTACGCAGATGGGCCAAGTCTCGTCTTGGGCAGGGGTGACCCAGGCACCGTCACACACCGGCGGGCTCCCTGCCCCTCATCCCTCCTGGCTCGGCAGGTGTGGAAGATGCCCTAGGCCATAGTAGAGGTCAAGGATATTGATGCAGCACCTTTTTTTTCACCTGAAGATGCCAAGTGGTGGTGCACCTGGGGCGCTCAGTTGCAGAGGTCACGCTTATCTGAGTGCAGAAGTCTGGAAATACTGCTGGAAGTCACCAGGTTTGCAAGTGGAAGCGTTCTCAGATTCGGACAATCTTTAGGGTTTAGCACGTGGGAACCTGTGAGCTGCAGAGGAACCGCGCGCGGCTGATGCGGTGCAACGCGCTCTGGCAGTCGTGTCTCCACGGTGCCGGCGATCCTGTCCCCGGCGAAACGCGGGAGCGCGGCACGGGGGGGGCGCAGCCCTGCCGGAGCCGCTTGGCACCCCGCAGGCAGAGATTTGCATGGGACACTAGAGGAAACAAAACAAAACAAAACAAAAAAAAGCACAAAACAGCTCAATAAAATGCAAGCGGCCRTCTCCGCCTGCACGCGGGGCTCCCGGCGGAGGCGGGGGATCGCTGCCCGCYGAGCCCCTCGGCTGCGCGTCCCGAGGCTTCTGCTTCTTGCGCTGCRTCTCGGCTTGCCAAAAATAGCCCGTGGGATTCAGACGCGAGGTCGCGCGTGGGAGGGGAGGAGACGCGGTCGCTGCCGTCCCGCAGCGGCTTTCTCCCGAGCAGCCTCGGTTTGTGCCCGGGCCCCTGCTCGGGGCCTCGGCAGGCTCCGCGTGCCCGGCCCCACGGAAAGTTTGAAGGTCATCGATGCATCGATTTTTTTTTTCCCCCTCTCCACAGGACCTTTTCTGTGGCTTCTCGGGCTGTGGATTTTACAGTTTCCAAAGGTGATTTTCTACTTTTTAAGCGAAGCAGACGCCTTCCTCCGGTGTGTCGGCGTGAGCGGCGCTGGCAGCAGGACGGTCGCCGGTGGGAGAGGGCTCGCAGGCATATGCTGGGGGATTTATTTTTTTCCTTTATATGTAAGAAATGACCCCTCAAAACAAAAAAAAAGAAAATGTTGCAGTGACCAAGCYGGCCTCGCTCAGCTCGTGCCCCGGCACCGGAGCTGCCGGGACAGCGAGGGCGCCCGCTGCACTCTGCGGCTCTCCGCGCGCCCGCGGCGGCTCGGGCTCACCTGTCTTCGCGCTCATTAATTCGGGGTCTCTTTTCACTTTGCATTACAGGCACCGACGCCTTGCGAGAGGGTGCGAAACGCAGCCAAATGCGAAAGCCGGTGCCGCGCGCTGCCCTCGAGGCCGCGCAGTCCCGAGCGCGAGAGCGGGCAGAGCGGGGCGAGCAGCCCGCCGCGAGCGCCAMCGGGCGCCTCCGGGGCTTCCGCAGCCACCAGCCGTGCCGGTGGTTTGGGCTGCACGGATTCAGCTGCGTTTTTCTCTGTTTCCAGGCGGACGGTCGCTCGGAGGCTGCCCCCAGCCCCGGCGCTCGGAGGATGCTTGTGCTGCTGCATCAGCGCTCAGGTCTGCAAGGGGCCTGTTTGCAGGACCAAGGGGTCCCCCGTGGTGTATCCAGCAGGAGACTCACGCATTTGCGGAGGGAGGGCAGGGTTTGACTCCCCTTCTAGCCGTCGCGGGGGAGAGCAGCCGTCCTCCCGGGCTGCCTTTAGGCTCAACTTTGCGGCAGCCACAGCCAGGCTTGGGCCTCAGCCGCGGCGTGTCGCTACCGAAAGAGTTAAGAATACCAGCAGGCAGGAGAAGTCTTGTCCAAGCGGTAGACCAAAGGAAATCCTGTCACCACACCTAATCCCCAGAAAAAAAAAACATGCACAAACTATACCAAAAAAAAAAAAAAAAACCCAACACCTTCCAACAGGCAGGAAGTGTTTTATCTACAGAAAGCAACCGACCGATGCGGCAAAGAGCAGCTCTTTCTCCATAAAGTATCCTAGCTAAGCTAGCAAAACGCAGGCAGGGCTTGAGGGATGAAACCGTGTCTGCCTCGCCTCGGAAAGGGCTGAGACGCCGGCGCGACCCTCCGCGCCGTCCCCCGCAGCGGCGTCGAGCRGATCGGGGCGCGCGAGGCGCAGGCACCGCTCTGTATTTCGAGCGGCTCTCCCGACCTCGCCGCCGGGGCCCTTGGGCTGCTCGCGGCCGGCAGGACGCRTCGCCCGGCGCCGCCAGGTTCTCACGCACAGCGCTGACCTGCTTTCCTGGGGCCAGTCCCGGAGGAAAACGGGAGGGGGAAACAACGGAAGCGGCACAGCGAGCTAAGAAGCAAGTTTTATCCTTCTTTATTTGTTGAAAATGTCAATTAAAAAACTGTTCAAAATAAAAACATGTTAGAAAAGTTGAACTTGCATAAGTAGTAACAGTAAATAAACCTACATGACAAAGATAAACTGGAAGGCAGCTGACAACATCCATCTAAAGACAGACTCACTGGAACCTATTTACAAAGCGCTGTAAACAAAGTAAATATGGAAACATTGCTGTCCATCCGGCATGGCTTCTTTTCCTTTTTTATTTTATATTTTCTTGTCTTTTTTGGCTTCTAGCTCTTGACAAACACTTGATCCAAAATGTCCCAGTGTGCCCTCCATCACATTACATCTTATGAACATGCATATGTACACAGCACAGGTTTCAACTAAACTGGGGGACAGCAGGCAAATATTTCTAGCCTTTCCTAGGAGTACAAATGACCCATTAGTTTGCTTCCTTGCACTGATTGCACATCATGAGTTAGGCCTTAGCCCACTTTTGGGCTTGACTAGATGATGCCAGGAGGCTGCTGCAGCCCTGTTACAGGGTGTCTGGGCAACGCATCCCAAAACAGCAGCATAAGCTGACTTCAGGCTCAGCCACGCCAGCGCGAGCAGCAAAGGGACTCCATCCTGGCAAGGGATTAACCAGCATAGTAGCACTTGACTGCTGTCCCAACAAATGTCAAATGCATGCCCAGGTGAGGGTGCAGAGAGCTACCACCTAGCTGGGATGCTCTGGGGTTGGCAAGTGTAGCCAGGAAAAAAAAAAAAAAAAAAAACAAAAAAAACACTATTTTGTCCTCAAAACAGAAGTAAATGGGGATGTTTTTTAAATTCCTTGTGATGTTTTTGGAGTTTAGCTCTCCCCAAACACCATTTGCTATGTTCTGGTTGAATTTTAATTGCAAGGAAGGAGTCTGCAGCTATTGCCTCTATTTTATCCTTCATGAATAATATAATGGTCTGACTGTGTAATGAGCTGYGGTGTGTCTGCATACCCTGGGACCACACTGCCCTGTGATTTTCATAAGACTTATCATTACCTTTAATAGAAGATTAGTTTTATAATGCTGCTAAGAGGAAAGGAAAACTTCAGTTACAAACTAGGGTGTAACACCAAATAAGATGAAGATACCTGATACATATGCATGTTGTCTGTGTGCTGTGCTTGAGGAGCTGTGCAGGGAGCCGGAAGGGTGCTACACGTCATTGCCCCAGGAGCATTCCAGCTCTTGTCAAAGTGCGAACAGAAATACCTTTCCTATCCCAAGAGAAATTTCCTTTTTCCTATAACAAGCCCCTTTGGGGCGATGGGGGAGAAGTGGCCATTGGGAGCAGGGAACAAGCATATTTTGGGTCTTCTTTTGTCAAGCAGTGTTTGCATTTCATATGGAGAAAAGCATGTACTGCAAGGGGAGCACAGCAAAACTATCAACTCATACAATATCTGGACACTCAAAGTGAAAATGTAGCAGGGTATAGGGGTTGCAGGTCATGCATAAGAAAAGGTACTGGGGCAGAACAGCAGGTACCTGTTGTGCTAATTGYGAGCTGTTAGGAGGCAGTACTGTGCAACATACCTTCCCGTGCGCTCTGACAGGTGCTCCAGATCTGACTTCCCCAAGGACTTAAAATGTCTTCATGGTAATTGCACATTTTAATCAGTATCAAGGCCACATGGGAACCACAGTATTGCTGGGCTCTAGTTCGCTACAGTCAACTAATGGGGGGAAAAAAAGTGGATGGGAAAGGTTTCCCCAGTTGTGATTAACTGAAGAGAGGAGCATGGTGATTTTTGGTTTTTGCTCAATGCCAACTCAATAACATTTTCATTCAATAAATAGGTACCGGAGCTTTTAAAAGAATGAAAGCATTAAAAAGTGCTTACATTTCCTCTCTAGGAAACTGTTGCCAAACCCCTTTGTGAGTGGCAATGATTAGCAGAGCTTGTATTTGCTTCCAGTAGCAGGTAGGATGAGGTATTAGTTGCTGCAGAAGAATTGTGAATTATGGACTGCTTCCTTATCGTTTTAATTGTGATTGTTTCTATGTTTGTTTTATTTCCTCATAGGATAAAAAAAAAAAAAAAAAAAAAACTATTATTTTCCTGTGTGACTTATTTTTTGGTAACAAAATCCCCCAAACCAACAAAATAAGGAGCAAGAAGAGGCAAAGGATCCAGTTCTGCTTCCCGAAAAACACCTGAGGTCACACACCACTGCCAGCAGCTTCTCCCAGATTCAGGCTATCAGAGACGACTTGCGCCCTGTGTCCTCCCTGGCACAGTCGTCTGTCTGCTTTAGCAGCCTTCTAACCAACTTCTCCAAGTCTTTCCTTGATTTAAGTTCTTCTTCCAAACACTGCTTCATCCTTTTGTTCTCCTGTGAGGTGAAAAATAAAGGAACAAAGATGCAGCTAACGCCCACGCACTTTATGTAGTGATGTACTTCTGCACGTCTAGCTGCCTGTGGCTTGGAGGTGATAAAATACCAGGATCTGACAGGTTAATGCCAGTTTGCAAGGACAAAAAATACAAGTTATCTGCAGTCAGATGGGCTCCAGCAGAGCCTTACTACCTTACAGACCTGCATAAAAGCCCCAGCAACTTTGAGCAGTCAGAAACATTCTCCTGAAAACCTTATTCCAAGCCTGATTTGAAGATCCTGTCCTCCTGCTGTGGTGTTACCCATATTCAGGCTTGGGGCTGGAGGGAAGAGGATGCATTTCCCCTGAGCCCACAAGAACCTGCCATCTACCATACTCCTATCAAAAGAACAGTCAAGTTGAAAGAGAATTTAGACTTAGAGGGAAACTTCCATGTTACAGCAAAGGCCAAGTAGTCCCTTCCTCATGCTGGCTCTGGTACTCAAGTGAGTACGTGGTGAGCTGATCCAGGGAGCTAAACTGGGAGAAAACTAGCCCAGCAAGGAGTGAACTTTTTTTTTTTTTTTTTTTTTTTTTTTTTTTTTTTTTTTGTCCTGAGTCACCCGTGAACCCACAGCACTGATGTAAAGGGCTGCACGGCCGCGGGACGGCAGGCTGCAGCTCTCCCCCATTGCTTTTTTTTTGTCCTGAGTCACCCGTGAACCCACAGCACTGATGTAAAGGGCTGCACGGCCGCGGGACGGCAGGCTGCAGCTCTCCCCCATTGCGGCAGACAGACACACCACCTGAACAGCACTGCGGGCATAGCACCGCACAGCTCCCGCAGCAAGCGGCAGCGGTGACTCGCACTAAGCAGCTGTAGGATCAGGTCTGCAATCTGCAGGACTTTTCCTCAGCAGCAGTTAAATATCCTTTTGTTCTCCTGTGAGAAGAACCTGCCAGTCAAACATGATGCCCCCAAGCACCTAAGAGCTGCTCTGGTTGGCTTTTGATCTACCCACAGCACAAACAAAACCACTCAGATTACCTGCTTCAGTTCTTTGACTTCATCTTTCAGTGCATAAACGGTGTCAACGAGGCTCCTACAAAAACAGGAATCCCAAAAAACTGAAACAAAGAGAACTAAAGTGCAATAAAACAAGAGAATGGGATTGTTGTGACGGAGACACTAATAGGAAGGTGCTTCTGGCTTCTGTTTTTCTCTGCTGCCCATTGCAATGGCACTGTCATTGCTGCCTATGAGGGCACTCTGAAAACACTGTTCAGAAGCATTTATTGGCCACTGGTCCAAAATTCAAAGATCTTTTCTTAAAACTGGAGAAAAATACCCCATTCTGCTGGCTTTAAGTTATCAACAAAGTTCTGCAGCTTTGGCTTCCTTGTTTATGCTACTGCAAAAAATAATAATAATTTTTAAACTGGAAGTGCCTAAGTATCTTTCATAAAATTACCTTGATTCCTTGAGGTTATGTTGAAAAAGAAAAGAAAGGAATGCACTGTCTGGGCTGGAAAGAGAGCAGACCTGTGCAATCACCCAGACACTGGAGCTCCATGAGAGTGCTCCAAGACAGCATTGCCCAGGTGATGACACGGAAGAGCTTCCAGTAAGTAGCAGTAGCCAAGTACATCAGGAGTGCAAGAAAATTCATCTGGTTCAGTCCTCCCTGACACTATTAACAAAATCAAGGACTCAATAAACTGGCTCTTGGAGCCTGGCATACCAACCTGCRGAGGGCTACAGCCAGTTCAAAGCAGCTGGGAATGTGGCTCTGTTCACTAAAAGGAACAAATTCTCTACAGAAATAGCCCAGAGTTCCTCGCACAGCCAGGACCCCAGCGAGGACGGAGACTGCAGTCTCTGTCACGCTGTGACCACACCTGGCTATTCTGAGCTCCTCACTAGCTGTGCTGCTCTGCGGAAATGTAGGAGGGGGCATTAGTTCTTAACATCCTTCCAAAAAGCAACACGGGAATCTGCAAGTGGGGAGCGGTCTCACTTACTTTTCCTCCGTGACAGTCTGACCGTTGCTTCTCGTTTCTTCTATGATGATTTTCTCTTCCTCGGGAAGAAGGACTTGGGGGATGGAGTCTTTACGGGAGCCTGGGTACAAGAATTACTCATCAGGAAGAGAAACAGAGACTCTCCCTGACACCTACGCCGTGCCAGAGACAGCACTGCAAATTCATATGTTGTTCACCTCCTCTGCAAACCTGGGACACAGCGGGGAACTGGGAGCTCAAGCAGATGCACAGCTCCCAGCACAGACCCCTGCGCTGCCCCCMCTTGAATCCCCAACCTGTGCATGGGGGCCACCCCAGAGCCCTCTGCCCTTGAGCTAGCAGCCCCAATGCCTTGCACTCAGCTTTTTGTTCAAGCCCAGTGAATGCAGAGGGGATGGAGCCAGCCAGGACATGGCTGCTAGTAACAGAAGTTAGCCCTGCTGTGCATCCCTCAGTGCGCGTGACAAGGTATTAAACACATGCACATGGCCCCAGCCTGGAAACATGCCACRGCTTGAATGCTTGCTGTGACACCCACAGTAATTCCTGTTCTCTACGCAGGAAAAACTGAAAGGGGGGGGGAGCACTTTGGTGAGACCTAAACATGCATGTATGCGCTCTACTGTGCAGGGAGGGACTTGGGTGTCTGTCACGGTTAAATATGGGCTTATACACTTTGCTGAACTGGAGCTAAAGCAGCAAGTGGAAAGATTTCAAGAATGCTCAGTGCACCAAAAGCTACATTTAGGTAATATAAATGAAATCATTTGATCAGGGTCAAGAGTCCTTGGGAGAAATATGGTCCTCCATTTTTAAATGTACCATTATTTCCTATTTTACTGATTTCATTTGACATCTCACCAGTAATGTTAAATAGTTTTATTTCCAGAGTTTAAGATGTTAGATAGTCAAGTTCTTATGAAGCTGCTAGTTCTTAAATACGTAGCTGATTGAGAGATAATATTCATGCTTCCTTTCTAAAGCTATATGCAACCAAAGATTACCATCAGGTTTTCATGCTGACAGCCACAGGCACTGACTAGGTTTGTTTAATTCCTAACAAGTGCTAGTGATGTAGCTGTGTCTCATCTACCCTCCTACTTACTCATTCTCTGTGTTTAGAAGAAAAACAATGGCAAATAAACCACTAGGCAGATGAAGCTTCCTTATCTTGAAGATTGAACACCACACAGTTTCCTAGCAGAAGCCTGATTGCTGCATGATGCAACCATCTGTTTTTTCCCAGAGAGGTTATCAGTGCGGCAGACTGAGAAGAAGAATTAAATAATCTGGTTGTGTGCCCACCTGAACTGAGGGCTTGCTGGAAGCCTGCCCCGGTACAGTATGCCTCGATCACCTTCAGGATCTGAGCATCTTCTTCTAATGCAGCAGTACCTGTAAAACATTACAGACAACAACTATCACTAAAAGCAAACTGCTCTGGCTTCATCCCTCCCAGCCCTTGCTCCAGAGATGAGCGTGTTGGTGCCCTAACTGACACTGTCTCTGCAAGCTTGCCCAACTCCTTTCTGAGCTTCTTTACACTTTCTGGCCTTTGCAGCATCCTGTGGCACTGAGCACCATGACTGAACGGTATGAAAACACACTTCCAGCTGCTTATCTCAGCAAAAGTCAGGGGGTGATGCCTGACTTTGGCTGAGGAGAGCACTTGGACCTGGGTAGGCAGAGTAGCCCTCCTAGTAACGGTTCCCAGAGGAAATAAGTGTACCCACGACATCTGGTACAGCCGTGCCACAGCAGGATTGGGAAATGGGAAGTCCTCATTTCAAACTCTGGATCAATACTGTCTTCTCAAGTAAGACAACTGACCTCCAGCTTTTTATTGCTGCAGCTCACCAACTGACCAAGGCCCTTCAMATAAAACCCAATAGGAGTGTCCCAAAATGGACTCCAGGCAGTTGTCCGAATTACCTTCTTTGCAGGTGAAAACCTCTGCATGGGTAGAGCCTTTTCTGTTCCCTGGTCCCCTATGAAAACAGATGCAGGACCTGATGGCATGGACAGATAAGAGCTTGTCCAAGGTCTCATCTTGCTCTCTATGATGTGTACTGTGCTCTCCCAGATCTGTTTTGATGATTGTTYGCTGATGTACTTTTAATGCAGTTTTTAACAGCTCCAAAGCGGTTCCCACACTTCATAGCCAGCAAAAGATTATCCACAACCACCTTATTCTGTGCTAGCAATCACTGTGAAGACAGCAGCATTGCTCAGTAGTTCTGACTCAGAGGGCAAGTATACAAGGTGGAAGAACACTGCACTTCCAGTCACCTCCCATGAACAGCAGCACATAGACCTGCTCATGTGTCTCATCATTTACTGCAAGAAAGGAGGCTCTACAAAGCTTGTGGAGATTACTGAGCAAACAGAAACCTCAGAAAAGAAGAGAAAAATTCAGCACTTACTTTTCCTAATAACAAACTCTTCATCAGAAGCTTTTCTCTCAGTTTTCCTTTTCGGAAGAAATTTCTTCATTGTTTTTGGACTCTTGCTGGAATCCTATAGAGAAACAGACTCCCGTGTTTAAACAGAACCAAAGGTAGCTTAAACGAAGGAGCAGCTCGGGTTGAACACAGCTATCCATGTTAYGCACAACACGAGAGAACTACAAAGCAGACAATGACAAAATTGGGGAAAACAATGCTTTTTGCCTTCCCCATGTACTACACGTGCAGCCAGGGCTCCCTCTAATAGCAGTGGGAATTGCACCTGCAGATCTAGGACATGACACAGTTCTTCAGTGAATGCAATCCTTAGCTAATATCCTTTAGCTAGAGAATTCAAAAACACTCCCAGTTCTTTTGGTCTCTTTACCAGTTCTGTGGGTTTTGTTAGAAAACTCTATAATATTGGTTATTTCCTTGACTCCATTTTTATTTCCATTATAAAACAGTTGATAAATGACATTGTTTCTAAATGCACACAATTTATTTGAGAGTATAAATACCCTTATAAACATACATTGGAAACAAATACACATAAAGTTAGTGTCTGCTATGAATCCATAAGTAAGAAACAAAAGCTTTTATCTCCTTCACTGGATTATGAGTCTTGCTCATTTGGAGCAAATTAGTGTATTAGTAGGTTACATGCAACATAAATTTTAAGGAACATCTTAAAAAAGCAGAAGAGGCACACCAGGAAATTTCAGTATCATAGTCCTAAATTCTTGTTGAGATTTCTCTCAAAATATATTTGCCAATCACAATTGACTCTCATGTTAGTGTACTGATATCGCCAGGCAAAATTAGGGTCATGCAAGCACAAGAAGCATGAACAGAAAGAACAAGCATTCTTTGCCACAATAAGTCAAAGAGATGTATCTACTCTTACCTTTAAGATATAAGACATCCTCTACAATGAATATGCAAAGAAAGAGAAGATGAGTGTGAGAGGTTGATGATCTTATTGACCAAGTCCATTAAATCCACAATTCTAAAACAMGTTTGAATGTTAGTGTTGCGATTAATGTGTCACGCCCTCTGTACTGGTTTTAGAGCACTATCAGCATGCAAAGGAGCATGGTGTCATGCAAAACCGAAAAAATTACATGTCAAATGCATGGTCAGTGGGCATTAATACACTCTAAACACATCAAAATAGAGCACATGCCTCCTCGGTTAGTAGTAGACTTCTGAAGATATTGCCTGTTTAGGAGAATGCCTCTTGGAAAGGCAGCAGGCGGAGAGGACTGCAGCACCCAAACGCCTGCCAAGAGCCAACTCTGCAGCTGCCCGGTGCACCTGGCTCCGTCCAAGCCCTGGGAGCCACATGGGGCTTGGCCCCGTACTCAGTACTGGTCTCACCAGCTTTGGACTGACCCAGCAGGGTTGAAGGGATGCTCTGGACACCTTGGTGACAATCCCCCAGCACCATGTCTCCTCGAAGGAAGACATGTGCCATGTCTCCAAAGGGAAACAAAGACTGTGMGGTCCCATCCTACACTAGCAGAAGCCAATTAAAGCAACACTGGATGTCTGAAAATGTATAATCTTTTAATCAAACTCCCCCACTCCATTCCCTGCAAATAACCTTTGAAACTTCCCAGAGGGACCTGTTCTCCTCACTGGGAACCTGACAGCGTCAGGCATTGGCGTGGTGGGATTTCCCGGCTCCTGCTCCAGGAACGGGACTTCCCTGGAATGTCCTGGGGAGGGTCCAAGCCTGGCTGTCCCTGGGGCTGTGCAGAGGGCTCTCGGCATGGGGAGCTGGGCAGCTCTCCCGCAGATCTGGCCACTGGAACTAAYGAATCCCCAGGTTACAAACCCATCACCTAATGCAAAGCAGGTTACTTAAAAAAAAAATAGAAATCATCTGTAAGTCTTTCTCACTTTGCTAACCTGAATCCAGACTCATCGCTTTACCCACAGCACCTGCTTTGTCATTTCAAATGATTACTGGAAACAGAACAGGAAAAATGACCCAATTTCAATGGAAATAACAACAGTGATGTGTGGTACGTAAGCAGGTTCTGGGGTTTCCTGAATATAGCAAGGTATGAGGAAATGCACAACACTGTGCCATCCCATCCTACACTAGTAGAAGCCAATTAAGGCAGCAATGGATGTCTGAAAATGCATAATCTTTTACTCAAACTCCCCCACTCCATTCCCTGCAAATAACCTTTGAAACTTGTATTCATTTATTTTATCCTCATAATAGAAACATACTTTGCTCTGAGCTATCGGCACAGTTTATTTTCTGTCCTACTTTATTTTTTTTCATTTTTAAATACAGTGAAATACGAGTTCTGCTTAGTGATTGAATATTCTGGGTCTGGAAGGAGGGACACGGCAGACAAAAATCTGCTTGGGCCAACAACCATACGTATTTTATGTCTGGCATCACATGCCTGTCTCCACAAGTCTCTCTGCATTTAAGAGGAGAGCAGCCTGCTAGGCTCGCACAGGTTGGCCTTTAGAGCCTTAAAATCACGTTGTGCACTTTCAGCTCTGCTCCAGCTCCGAGTGGAGCCCACTGGACTTTTGGTTTCCAATGATATGCTCAGCCAACTCAGTCAAGTATTGGAGCTGCCAGGGAGCCTTGAGTCAGTCATGTTTTCTTATAACTTGTTTCAGCTAGCAAAATGTTTGCAACAGGCAAAGCTTCATTTCCCAAGCTCCGCTTGCAGTCTAGGCAAAAAAAAAAGAGCCTAAGCTGCTCAGCTGTGGCCACTTGGTCCCATCCAACCAACTGGCAGCTGTGGAAAATGACTGCAAGCCCAAGCCTAATGCAAGGAAAATCTTTTCATTATCTGGAGATTTTCTAGCCTCAGCAGGGTCTTTATAGGAAGGATCATTAGAGGCAAATGAGGGCTGCACCCACTGCTTTCCACAGTAGGTCTGTGATACTGCTGTTCTCATGCAAACCATGGTTTTGGGTCCTTCTACACCTTGCATGCCACCATCCAGCCCAGGAGCATTGGCACATCCTGTTGGGCTCCCTGTCTGCACAGCCACTGCTGAAAAAACTCTCACGTCCTTTTAATGCAGATAGTTTTAACTCCTGCTCTGTGGGCAGGGAATAACTAAGAAAGTGCAAAGGATTGTGGCATTAATGATATTGCTCAATCTGTGTTTTTGTCCTGTGTTAAAAATAAATATGTTTGTACTTTCACACAGAAAAGCTTCTCCTCAAAATAAAGCCCCATCCTACATTTTAATTCACCATGCAAACAAGAAACTGTTTAGTCTACATTAGGGATTTGGAACATGCAAAGATTAAAGGTCATTTTCAATTTGTTTGCTTGTTTTTTGAACAATTTAATTTCCAAACTGAAATTTATTATTTTACGAATTTTAAGAAATAAACATAACAGAACACCACGATGCCACCTAAAATCTCTGCCTGAAGCAGCAGCCCCACAGCTCCTCTGGCTACCAGGCTTTCTGTCCCGGAGAGCCGGGGGGCTGAGCTGGCAGCAGCGTGCGAGCCCCCTCCCTATGCCATGCCGCGCCGCACCACGCTCGGAGCCCCAGGCACCAACGCTCCCAGGGCTGCTGTACCCAGAAAGGCCGGTGACTCAGAACCGGAGTGCTGTATCAGTAAGAGGAACGTTACCTGAGTTACCGGTGAGTAATCCCAAAAGTTTAACGTGAGGTAGGGAAGGAGAGCATTGCAGTTACCGCAGGGGGTGAGAATAGGAGCTGGGTTTTATTTTGGGTTTCCCCACATCGCCGTCCCAGGGGCCTCCTACCTCCCAGGCTCGGGGTTTCTGCTGGGGAAGCAATCCCGCAGGCCTGCTGCATCTCAGCAGGTTGCAGGTACGTAAAACACTCAGGTAGGCTGTGAAGGAGGGCYGAGCACAACTGCAGGACTGATGACACCCAGCAGCCAAGAGCGATGTGGACCACAGCAATGAAATCCTCGCACCTGCGTCGCAGGGCACTGTCACTGACTGAGAGTGAGCTAGGGCAGCCGACTGAAAACACTGAGAATGGGACACTGACCGTGCAAATGCACATGCTGAAGCTCCACTCGCAGCATAAAGTTGCAGTGACAAGCATCCATCACACATATTTGCAGGCCGGGGTGTGACTTGCACAGTATTTTCTCTTAACATACCCRTTGACCAAGAGTAATAAACATAAGCTCCTGTACCCTCATCATGAGATAAGAAATCTGGGCACAAACACTGGAGACTGTCATGAAATGATGGCACCCTGCGTGCACAGGRGATTACCTCTTTGTAACTCAGCGCTGCTGATGGTCTGAGAGGAGGAGCAGGGCGGAGACAACTCAAGCTCCAAGGCTTGAGGATTTTGGGGGGCTCCAATGGGCCACGAATCTGTCCAGGTGAACTAAATGTCTGAGAAAATAGATGAGAAACAATGAAGACTTGGCCACCAAACAAATTATTCAAACAGAGGGCAACAGACAAAGCTTCACTATGAACTCCTTTAAGACACATAGGTTGCAATCAAAATAGGGCAGGATATAGAAAAATGCTATGAGCAGTGCTGGTTGTGAACTACGTGGCTACAAACAAAACTGCAGTGATGCAAAAAGTTCTAGAGCTGTACAAATTATCTCGCTATCAAGGTGGCACTGCAGAAAAAGAGAGATCAGCCAGTGCTGAGAAACAAGAGGCARCAAGATAGGCTGGGGTGAAATACACTTACCGAATGAGCACTCCAGGACTGTGTTTTGGATATGATGTTGCACGTCCCTTTGGTGAGCCTTTGCAAATGGTCTAGCCATTCGTGCAAGTCCTGGCTGCTGCTGCAGGACACAGTGATCCGCTCTGTCATGTTCCCTGCAGCAGAGGGTTAAATAACATTCCTTAGCAAATGGCAGAGACCCAGGAAGAAACATAAGATAAGCTCAACTCATCATGACAGCAAGCAACTCCTCAGTTTGCAAAGCCCAGTGGCTTCAGAAAAGCCAGTGCAAAGACGTGACTGCCTGTTCTGTTTTGGGCACTCAGTCCCCAAAAGTATGAATGAAAAAGATAAGGAAAACGGAGGGATGAAAGCGTGCAAAATTGTTTAAAGATAAAAGTGAGCAAATGCAGTAATTCATTGATTAATGGGGCCTTGACACCAAATACCATCAGGCAAAAAGTGCTACTGGGAGGCATGATCAGCCCTCGTTGAAAATTTGTTGCTTATGAAACGCTGCTCTCTTGGAAAGCAGCTGAGCACTAACCAGAAACAGAGCTCAGGGACATCAGAAGGAGACTGCCTCAGGCAGGGGGTAGATGCCCAGGAGCTCAGACAACACACAGCAGAGGGGCAGAAAGATGACCATGGCTCAGCAGGGATGCAGAGGTTGCAAGCAGGAGGACCGGTCCCTTTGGTGGCAGCTGCTGTTTGGACTGCGAGGATGGCCCCAGGTAGGGGCCACACTGACCTGCGATTTCAAACGTGTGCTCATTCCCTTCGGCATCTTCCAGCTTTGTCAGTGTCATTCCTGTTAAAGGCAGCTTTCCCTGGAAGAATTGAGGAAGAGTCAGTGTCTGCATCTGCCTCCCAGGCAGGTGTTGTTTTACTTGTTTCTAATGATTCCYTTCTCTTTAGGATTTGCCATTAAAAACTAATTTGTGAAGGCTTCAGACTACACGAAAAGTCTCCTTTAATTTATGGATCTAGATTTCCCCRCGCAACTAGGTCAAACGCCTGAGAAGAAGCTCCCATGACAACGGAGTCATCCATCCCTGGCTCATCTGTCACCCTTGAAACTCACTGGGTGCAAAATCTTTTTACAGAGAAGTCAGGAACATGAACTTCCCTTGGTTTTCCTGAAAGCCTTCCATGTCCCTCTGCTTTGCATAGTGAACTGCCCACTTGCCTCACTTCCACTGGCAGACAAAATCTAAGCCCAGCAAAACTCTTCCCAAATTTTTCCTGTCTCCCTCATCACCCTTGCACACAACAAATGACACATCAATACAACAGTATCCTTTCCGGGAGTTTATTTATCRTTTATTGTTTATGTTTATGTTTTATTTTTGTTTATTATTTATTTATTTAGAGTAAGATAAGCTCCAAACAGCCTGACTGCAGCCATTCAGAATGCATCATTTAGGCTGCATTGTACAGTGGAAATTTTGCCTATATACACAGGTGGCCTTTATAATAGTGAAATATTTTCCAAAAATAGCACAACGCTGAGAGTCAGCGGGCTGTTCATGCGGAGCAAAATCTTACAGCTGGGTCAGGACTCCTTACACGCACACACACACACACAKAGAGATTTCATGAGAATAGCAGGTAGGGGAACGGCAGTAGCTGCGCTTGGTCCGAGTTGGTTTTTTTTTCCTAATTCCACAGCATTCACACTTACAACATACTGTTTAACCAGCTGGCAGGACAGAGGTACTTTCAGTAAGTGCCCGAGCAGGTATGGTAAAATCAAGCCCTGCTTCCTTAGCGTGGAGCACTAACACCACAGCAGAGAGATTTGAGGAAGCAGAGGCTTTGAATGTTATAAGAGATATCTGATTTCCTTTTTCACACCTAACGCCTCATAACTTCAAATTAATCATGCCTACCTGATATATGAACCCGCTCATCCGTGGGCTTGCAGACAGCATAAGCAAAACATTTGAAAATAACAAGAAATAGCGCTCTTCTTTCTCCTGCGGAGACAAGAATTAAGGTCAGTCTAGTTTGCAACCTATCGCAAGTACTCTCCTCTCAGCAAAGCGAGCTTGTSGTGGTTGGAATCACAGCCTTAGCAGGACCAAGACCCAGACCAATTACTCTGGCTTATTTTCGTTACAGCACCACTTTTCTGCATTAACCATACTATTTTTTTTTGAGGGAGCCTCCATACATTTTTGTTTGCAACTTGCTAATCCCAAAGATATTACTGACCTCCCTTTCTAATTCCATATGGTCTCAGAAGACCTTATGTCTCCCAGTATTTCAAATCCCAACCGAGACAGGAAGGACTAGACACTGAAGGGCTTTGTTTTACRGATCTTCTTTTCTAGGGGAAGTTGCTATAGCAAGCAATTCAGTGGTAACAGGCACATTTCCACACAGCAAACACCAAAAACTTGCAGTATTCATGGGTTTAACCCTACAGGAAAACGTCCGTTAAGAACACATACGCGATAATTCAGGACCAGCATTTGCTCTTACAGTACAGGAATCCCTTTAGCTATTTCCACAACGCAGTCAACTCTGGAGCGGGACGTCACGACAGCTACCAGGCTGTGCACAGGATGTTGCAAAATGATTATGCTAATGCACACTTTAAAGATACTCTTGTTTCTTAGAGTAAGTCACAGGGAAGAAGAAGGGAAATTGATGTGTTAAGTGACACTAAACCACCTTTTTTTTTGTTTGAAAAGTGTGTCATTGAAGGCCCGAAGCTAATCCCTCGGGACTTGATGCAGAGCTTGACTTCAAAGACATGCATCGTCCCAATGTGCAGCACTCCCTCAGATAAAACTAGGCATCATTTGTGAGCACTTTGCTGGTCTGGGGTCAGAGTAGCTCTCAGCTTGCATAGCTAATCCCATGAGCAAGTGGGGATTTCTTCAGCCAGGAGAAGGAAGGACCACTGCACTTACCTCACTTCCCCCACACTGTACCATAACCTGGGACATGTAGATTATGCTTCCCATCGTTTTTATGTCTTCTCCTTCCCAGCGCTGGATGGATTCTGAAAGGATTTGCAGTTCTAGTTGTTTCCTCTTCCTCAGCTCCTGGCACTGTGACTGGAAATCACAGCAACAGTGCTTTTTGTTAACAAACGGTCAGACTCAAACTCGAACCATCCTAACAAAGATGGATTCACCAGCCACGCTTCCACGGCCTGACAGCTTTAGCCAAAGGGGCTCAGYGCTGAGCACGCCAAGGGATTGCACCACAAGCAGAATTTGACTGCAGGGCTCAAAGCGTTAATCCAAAAGAGACCCATGGCAATGAGAGGAATTCAGCAAAGATGGACAGCATCACATGCAATTGGATCTACCATTTTGCAAAAGCTTCATTACCTTTGCACCACGAAAGCCTGTACGGAAGCCTGCTTTGGCTCTATTACATAAAGTTTGTTTAAAATCACACCTTAGCAATTTACAAATTAATGAATTCATTAAAATGTCCAAAAAATTGCAAACTGCACTGAGCACACTTTTCTTTCCAAACCAGTTCTATCTGAGAGAAGAGAGTCACATTTTCCAAACCAAGATAGCCAGAGTTAAATGTTTCTGATTTTGTTGGTGCTCAAAGAGACTCTCCCAATTTTGCCCAAACAGCAAATAAARTCCTATCTGCAACAGTGCAGAGCCCCAAAAAATCATACTTGCAGATACTTTTCTAAGAAAATTTACAAAACACAGACTGGGAGCTTGGCACAATATTGCAGCAACAGAGTAGAGTAATACAAAAGGAAGCTTTTGAAGCTATYGTAATTTAGAAGCCTGCACCAGCGCGTAGCAGTTCTGGACTGGTAGAGCTCCTTGGAACAGCTAGTATTTCAGCAACTTTCAGCAAACAGAGGACAACGCTGACTAAACAGAGATGACCCTGCAAATCCACGTAAATTTTGTTATAATCATTTTTTATAACCATTTTTATATATATAAATATATATATATATATATATATATATATATATATATATATATAATGGTTATAATCGTTATAATCATTTTGTTATAACCATTTTGCTAAGGGGGAAAATTGCTGCAAGACCAAACCTGGGCTCAGTTTTCACCTACTTGTTTTTCTAAACCTCTGTTTCCCCTTTCAAAGTCAGGAAGGGGGTCAGTGGCATACAAATTCTTTAAACATCTAGATCTTTTCACAGGCCCAAAGGTAAGGCCATGCTGGGTCTAGCCTGAAAACACATACAACTTTTGGATTGGACTGTGAGAGATTCCTCTGGTTTTGCAATTGTTATGTGCTTCAAATGGGTCKTTAGCTCCCTGAATGGCTGAACCTAAAGTTCACCTGGTGCAAATTCATAAAAAATCCACAACAATCCATCAGAATCTGTATAGCAGGCACCACTGCAAACCACACAGCTCTGCTCCTGCTGTGGCTCTGCAGGAACATCTGCTGTGCCTTCATGCAGCAGCCTTTCTGATCCTGGCTTCCTGGGAGTCTTGTGTTATGTCGCAGAAGGCATTTCTGCCCATCTCACCTCAAATCCACAGCGAACCACTTTAATTACGCAGCAACTACCCTAAACTGCTAAGTGCCCAAGTATATATTTCAAGTAAAAATCTCTATCGTTGATGAGCATTTCTAAAGATTAATGACWTCGTACAATTTAACTGAGTTATTCCCCTATTATCTACTAGAATAAATGGAACGGGAGCTGAGTTTCTAAGTAAATGTAACATGATCGCCCTTTCCTGTTTTCTATGAACTTTCTCCTCCCCATCTTTTATCTGCACTGCTAAGCACYGAAAACTTGCATCTGCTCTGCTAAGGAAGGAAGTTGGACCACATCTGGAGCGGTTATAGTGAAAGGTATTCAGTGGCCTCAAAGAGAGAGTGCATATAGCTTCTTAATAACTGAAAAARGCTTTGCTGAGTAAAATATTTGTGCATGTGGATGGCTTTCCTCCCTTTCTTCATCTCATTGCAAAAGGACTTTGAGGGGTGTAGGTAACRCAGTTCACTGAAATAGGTTCAATATCGCTCTCTGACTCATTCCTTGGCTGCTGTTTGTGCAGCTCGTTCCATTCGCCGCTGATGGCCAGGGCACCTGGAGTGACAAATATCTGCGACGCAGCCAAAGCCTACTGATGTACTGTGGAACAAATCTCAACAAAATCAACAGCCATTCACTGGGCTCCGAGGAGGCCTTTCTGCTGGCACCAGCAGTTGAGTCAGACACCGGTGTTAACCTTTCATGGCTCATCTTAATGAGCAAGGGGTAGTACAGTTCCATGCAGCAAATGATTAGGGTATGAAGGTAAAAYGAGATGAAAGAGGCCCCGCCACCACCACTACCCACACACGGCTTTGTGAGAGATGCTCTGCCTCTGCTGCTGGGATCACAGAGCCAGCGCGCGATTGCTGGAACGTGCAACCAAAGGGACAACTCTAGGCTTGAAACTTGAAATTTAAATAATCTTTACAAACCATCTTTTCCACTCCAAAAGACTTTTTTTCTTTTTCTTTTTCTTTTTTTTTTAAACAAGGAGACAAATGTCAGGCTTGACTCATTCTTTGTGAAACACAACCCTGAAATGGAGCACGCTATTTTAAGAATCGCCACCTACCACAAGAGACTTGAAGGATGTGACTGCTTTCAAAATCTCTTCATGATCTGCATGCGCCTCCTAGTGAAGGGAAAGAAAAATCTCTGAGCCATGAGCAGCAGCAGCCCTGGGAAGTGCAGAATTGCCCCTGTGCACTCAGGGCTGYGGGGCTTCAAAGGAAGTGGGACTCAGGGTGCAGGCAGCCAGGACAGCACGAGGGGACAAAAATCCCCCTGGTTCCAGACTTGACTTCCTCAACGCCCTGCTCAGCTTGACAYGTTTTAAAGCAGCTATGTAATCCATTCATATCAAACTATTCAATGAGTGTTAAAATGGCCAGTGCAAGAGCAGGTCTGATTTTTCTTAGACCAAACAGCTTACAAAAGAAAAACCAGTGAGAACAGCCAGACGGTGTAGGGTGAATCTCTGTTTTCAAACTCACAAAGAAAAATTCTATTTGTGAGATATTCCAGCTATTGCCCCACCAAGGGTAGGATGTCCATGGTCAATGGGAACTCCACACCTGATGGGAAGCTCTTGGGCTAGGCAGGAGAAAGCAGGATGCTGCTACTTATTTGACTCCAGCTGCACGCTGATACTCTCCCAGCACTTTCTTCTGTGGGTCTAGGGCCCTACATCATAAGCTCTTTGCCATCCAGACCCTATGCCCAACAACCAAACAAATCACAAGGAGTCGAGGCTGTGACGGAGCTGGCCCTGCGGCTGTAAAGGGTGTCTAGAGTCACTTACCCTTGAATCCTGGATTGGGCTGCCCTGAACAGACCTGCCCCGTTTCCAGCAGCGTGGYGGTGCAGGGAATGCTATGGCATACATCTGTACTGGATACATCCATTCTGCATGCATCGCAACTGCATATGCCCATATTCTTCCCAGGGGACCAAAACTCAAAACCTCCCCACCTCACAAAGCTCATCACAAGCTGCTGGACAGCACCAATGCAGGGGAAGCAGGAAATACAAACAGGCCCAAAAGCAATGAGCAAAACCCAYCAAGGAGTATTAAATACAACCTTCAGCTTAAGAAGCCTGTGCTGCATGTAGCTCCTGTTCCTCCAGTAYCAGCCCTTGCTGGAGGCTGGACACAAGGTGAGATATCGCATGGGTTTGTCAAGCATAGCCCTTCCTACGTCCTCCTCAGCCCCAGACTTTGGTGTCTCCACTGCCAGCACACCAAAATAAAGGGTGCTGCATGTTTTCTGGTCTTGCTGCAAAGGTCCCAAAGCGGGAATCCAAACACAGAGGCCAAATCCTGCTCATAAGGTAGCAGTCTCATACCTCCTCTTTGCTGCATTTTTAAAGGCATTTGAATATGCTTGCACTGCCACAGCATCACAGAGATGCAGCCAAGCTCAGCTCTGTCCTTGCTGCTTAGCTATGCCAGGTGAGGRCAGAACAGGTCAGTATACGGTCTTGTGGCCTCTCTTATGCAGAAAAAACTGTCTCAAGCACAGAGGTTTTAATTTTCTGGCTGGGATGTAGATTTGAACAAATATGGCTACCCTTGCCAAGTAATTAACTGGTGATTAATGCTGGAAGAAGCAAAAGCAAATCTGGTTAAAAAAAACAAGTTATTTCTGTTTTCTTCATCAGCTTGCATCCCCCCTGGAGATTTGCATCCCCATCGCTGCAGCACACCAGCAGGTGAATGGCAGAGGAACGTCCGAGAGCACATCTGCCACCCACCAAGAAGGTCTCTATCCTCCCCTCAGTGCACTCTTGCTCCCAGGCACTCCCTCCTCCACCCCCACGTTTGTGCTCTGTGCCAGATCGATGTCTGCACGAGTGTGCTTCAGTTGATGAGCACAAACCTCGGGTGAGGGGGTGGAGCGTGCCTGTGTGTGGCAGGAGTGAGGGGCCGGGGAAAAGAATCTCAGAAAATGACAACAAAAACATGGAATTATAACCTCTGTGCAAATAAGTGTAACTAGCCTGACCGTGAACTCTTGCTTTAGCTTGGGCTAGAATTGGTCCATCTTTTGTGAAGGACTTGGGTGAAGAGCAGGCACTGCCTTCCCCCAACTCCCCCTCACAATCCTCCCTTGCTTTCCTACTTTTAAGCTGAAAGGCTCCCATGCAGGTATAATGCCCTTTCCCACCTCCTAAGCAATTTTAGAGTGTTGGGCTCAAATACTAGAGGAAAGCGCAGAACTGCTTCTTGCCATCTGGGGACAGGTCCTGCAGCACCAAGGGACACAGTAGTCCCACACCTCACCTACCTCCATGTGCCGTTCCAGCTCCTGCAGAAGTGTCACATACTTATCCAGCCTCAGGAAGGGTTTGCTGAGGCTGGTGGTTAAGATGAGAATGCCTGGGTTGGCCGCACCCTGGCTCTCCATAAACTTCTCCAGCTCATCGCTATAAATAAAGACAACAACAAGCATCAGGGCTTGCCGCCACCGAGGGCTGGGTTCTGCTGCCTCCCACACTCTCCCAGTGGCTGGGGCTCTGCTCTGAGCTAYGCTGTTTTAACAGCAATCCAAAGCACCCTCCAGGGACCTCCCAGCTGCAACCCCAGCTGGTAAGGCGGGGAACAGCTAGCTTGTGGTTGAGCAAGACCATACCTCCCAGGGACGCTGGGCGGTGGCAGGTCTTTGTGCGTGCAGTGTCCAGGGGTACATCGGTGCCAGCTGCTGGTACCCCAGGAAAGCGATGTGATACATGGCCAGCTGGATTCTCTAGAGCAAGGGCTGTAGGCACTCATGCTACGCGGGAGGATGTCACAGCAATAAGCTGCTCGGGTGCAGGGACCATGCTGGGAGCAGTGATGCCAATGTTAGCACGCACACCACTTTGGAAAATATGGCTTGTGCATATCCGTACATTTGCCAAAACTGATTGTTTGCTTGATTAAAGAAAAAGGGTCAGATAAATGAACCAAATGAATGAGTCATTTACAGGAGCCAGGCTTTTCATTAGGCTCAATTAAAGTTGGATTTCAGAAGGTAAGTAAATACATTGCAATCTTCCATTGCAGAAAGGGAAGAACCAAGCAGTATGGCTGCAGTCTTGGCTTTCCCATCAGTGTGGGAAGGACAGCTAAACTGCATTAGAGATGACATAATTGTAGCCTTTCAGCATAGTATATTCTTTATCATGACATTACACAAATTGAGGTGTCTGCTCAGGCTGCACATGTTGAAGGAAAACGCTATTACGGTGATGTACCAAACACCCCTCAGAGCAACTGTCGTGTTGAACAGCAGCTCAGTTATTGAATTGGTTAACTCCAGGAGATTTTCTGAGCATCCTCCATTTGCAGTGATGTGCTCCATACCATAGCACCACGCGTAGGAAAAAATACTCCCATCTGCAAGCATGTGAGCATTTCAGCATCAGGGTTGAAACAGCATCTGGGTCCTTAAGCAAGGAGCAGTTGTAGGAGATGCTGCCGCRTGGGCAGAGTAAGGCAAACAGAGGTTGCCTCTGTTTTACTCAGGGTACGAGAGTCTTGCATGTACAGATTCAACTTGTGAGACCAGCTCTGAACACTGGTCGCACAGATCAGTGCACAGCAGAGCTACAGGAGCTCACTACAGCTGCCAGACTTGTCTCCATGCTGAAGCTGAGAAGCCCTGCCAAAGAGCCCAAAGCCACAGCCACTTTCCCGGCAGCAGAATTCCTGTTATCTCCACACCCTATTGCCAAGATCCTGGGCAAAAGCCATGCCAGGCCACATATTAATAACATAAGTAACTTTTTAAAGGAGGAATTTACATTCCAATCTCCGTCACTCACCTGTGTTGCGTGAGGACGTTSACTGCAGACGGGTGGTTAGCACAGTATGTCAGGTACAGGGAGCGGAACTGGGGCATCAGGTTCATAAAACAGCCTCCCACTCGCTGCTGATTCTCGGGGAGCCTACAAGCACCGACACACCAATCAAAACGTCAAGGCTCTCAACCTGGCACATCTTCCAGCCTCCCTGGGGGATATTATTACTTCTGATAATCTCCTCTCTTTCCACTGACAATCTCTACCTTTATGCTTGCCAGATCTCCCACCCTGCCCATGTCTGCATCTTTGGGCTTGCGACACTTTTGTGTCGTGTGTTTCAGCAGATGCCTTAACAGTAGAAATGGCAAAGTTTCTTCTAGCTTCCTCCCTTTCAAAGCACTACCTGCTGCCTTTCTTCAATCCTGTTATTTTCTTCTATATGTAACAAGCCTAAGACAGCAGTCAGGATGAACGTTAATGAATGAGTCTTTCTATTAGTTTTAGACATAGTCTAATAGCTTAACACTCTCAGTGCCACGGCGGGAGCTTACTTTGCAACTTCTTCCAAGGCTTGGTTCAGCGTTTGCTGAAACGCATAGATTTCTTCGACATTTCCCAGTAACGATGCAATGTCCACAGCACTGAGCCTAAAAGAGTCAAATCACCAATTAGCATCAAAGAAATGCCGCACAGTGCCTCTGAGCAGACCTTTTAGGAGGATCCCCACAGCGTCTGKGAGCAGTCCTTCCAAAAAGGCCCAGGAATTTTTGTTTCCCCTAGATATACCACTGAACATGATAAAACACCAAAATCTATGATCTGCGAGCTACAGACCACAACCTCCCAGAGAAGATGTCTGCTGTCAAGGATTAACTTAATTGGATTTTAATCACTTAATCACACTAATCTTCTCAGATATTTAGCTGTCTAATAGACACAGACAGATGGGATTTCTTAAAGGGGTGGAGAGGGAGGTGTGTGCACAGACACAAAACGAGCTTTGTCTTCACAGATTCATGCTGTGGGTTTTCCTATGTGAGGAGGGTCCTATAACGTGGCCCTTCAGGTAGGGGTGTTCTGTTCCATGTGTAACACTGGATTTTTCCTAGCTAAAGGTAATGTCTTTGCTCCTGTCCTCCTCAGAGCCAAATGACTCACTGTCACTGTCTTACAATCCTCATACAAGTGATTTGCTGCCTGCGGCGTAGTTAGGCTGAGAGGATGAGAATTTTTCACAGCTGAAGTTATCTTATGTGAAGATTTGGGGAAGGAAGGAGAGATTTAAATAGACAGGCCTTAAGACACAGCTGTCCCATCTCTCCAGACTGGAAGATGTCTAAACATCTGCCTGCTCCCCGTGATGCCTTGGAGTCAACCTGTCCCCTTGACAGCACACTCACRCTCAACAGAGCAAACACAAGTGCAGGCTAAACGGTCAGGGCTGCCAACCTGGGTGCTATTTGGGGCAGACAACTGCAAAGTTGAGGCAAAAAGCATGGGATAAAGCTAACTGCACTGAGTATTTTATACACACTGGATCTATTGGTGCAAATCTGTTGATATGCAGAGAGCTGTATATCACCATCTGGATAAAGTGCAAGGGAATCCTACGGATGTGACTGGGTTTGTGCTGACTCTGAAGCGTACTCGTCGGCACTGATGAAAAACACGATGACTTATTTCCACAGGTAAACCTTGACAAAGGCACTCGGTTGTCCAAATGTTGCTTGGGCCATGAGGGACAGCAGCACGCTGTTTCTGAACAAGGAGACACTTCAAGCAGATCACAATATAGATGAGGAGAGAGGGGAAGCACTTCTTGCTCAGAAGCAGTTCAGACTAAGTGAGAGGCACTCTAGAGAGAATATACCTCCTGGCTTACCAAATGAAGAGATGACTAGGCAATGCCACTTGGGGCTGAGAAGTCACAAGACAAATTACAAGGGAAGAAGCCATGCAAGGCATACCGCCAGGAAACATGCATGTCAGGACAGTCACACATGAGCTTGCAAATGAATTATAACAGCCAGCCATCTACCAAAAAGAAATGCCCATCTCTAACACAATCATATGCCTGCATGACCACTGAGGAATAGGAAAAAGCAGAAACCTGTACAAACATAGTCTTTTTCTTGTTCACAGAGAAGTTTTAAGGTTTTACAAGAGCAGTAACAGTCCCTAAACATTCAAAAGAGGAGAAGTATGAACTATGGTCAATTTTACAGGGTTCTGTCCATCTCAGATGCCCTTATATCTTACTTATCATAAGACTGGAGGGGTCTTAAGTAAGTTCCCAGAAGTGACTGGAGTTCCTTCGCATAATCTCGTTCTGTTTCCAGAATATTTTGCAACACCTAGGGTGAGAGACAGAGCACTGAGTAGATCTTAGTACTAGTGACTAGTTACAGGAACAAGACATCAGCTTCCAAGTGTAGAGCTATCATGGAAGTGTATGTTAAGTCCATAAATGCCTTCACATTTGTTAATGCAGAACCCAGAATGCTCAGGAAAGCCCTAGAGATCCAATTTATGGATTTCACTTAGCAAACTGGGGGAGTCCTGAAAAACAGGTGTTAAGGGCTGCTCCTTCTTCTCTGGCAAAGCATGAAGACAATGTGAATTCAGATTTGAGTTTGGTATTTGACCCCTGAAAGGCTCATGCCTAACCCTGCATGCATAACTGGCTGCCAAGGTATGCAAACAAATGATTTGT
The DNA here is from genome assembly GCF_003343005.1 of Rhea americana. Classification (NCBI taxonomy): domain Eukaryota; kingdom Metazoa; phylum Chordata; class Aves; order Rheiformes; family Rheidae; genus Rhea; species Rhea americana. The sequence goes on along the minus strand of NW_028187177.1, from coordinate 967,651 downwards.
GCATGCATCCTGGGACCACCATCTGCACGTAGGCAGGCAACGATTTAAATGTAACAGTGGCCAGAATGAAGACAACTCCTGCAACAGCTCAAGCCAGAGCACAGCTCACTTGCCATTTTGAGGAAATGCTGAGTTCAGTTTGGTCCTGCTAATCCATCTCAGCAGCTAAGTTGTCTCCAGCAGTAGGGTAGTCAAACCCACTGCCTTCACAATCTCAAGTTGCACAATGTTGATAGGGCTTYTGAGACAGTGGAGGTGGTTCCCAGTCTTGTAGACAGGTTGTTCCCACTTCGCTTTTTTTCAAATATATTTTGACATGCTGATGAACCATGTCACTTCTGTGACTGAGAGCCAGGGAAGTTCATGCAGGCATTTTAACTCTTTTGCACCAATGGGCTTACTCTAAGCTGGACACAGTAGGGAGGTACCACCCCCCTTTGCCAGACATTACCRCTCCTGTAGCAAGATGGTAGAAGAGGAGATGTTTCTCTACCTCTTTTGCTGCCACAGTTCATAGCCTGGCATATTGTCCTGCTCCAAAATGAACTCCAGTTAACAGGTCAGGCTGTGAATTGCAGCAGCTGCTCCTCCTCTGAGCACTGTAACTTCTGGCAGAGGCACAGGGCAGACAGCTCAGGGTGCAACATCTCCAGCCACTGCAGCTAAACCAAAGAAGGGGCTCGTGGATCACAGCTCTATTTTGACTTGCTTTACTCCATGACACAGTTCATTATCTCCCCATCTTTATCAAAGGAAGATAACTGACATTCAAAGGAAAAGACTGGAACAGAAACATAATGACTTTTTCTCCAACACTAATCTCAAAACTGCTGTGTTATCKCAGTTGTCTACTTCAAGTTCTCCTTTAGACATCTTGCAGCATCTTCCATTTGTGGTTTTTTATATTGACAATCTAGTAAACATCCTGAATCAAGGAAATGGTAAAAGCTGCATTTAAATACAGAGTCATATCCCCAATTGTTACAAATTGCTTCAGTGATTTCTAAGGGAAGGAGCCAGTTCAGATTAATAATATGCTACTTATTAAAATGTACAATCAGCGCTTTAGGACTTACCACAGGGTAATAATTCTTTGTCAGCTGAGTGCTTTCAAGTCCTTTTAATGCTTTGGGAGAGAGTGGTTTATCTGTACAAAGAAATACATCAGTAAATTATATTGCAGAACTCCCATTATCCTGCCAGGAAAAGTCGCTGCTGTATTGTGTCCTGCAGACTGCAGAAAACCCTTCACCACTGTAAACACACACAAGAGCAACTGCAGGGTTTGTCTGTCTGCTTAAAAAAACAAAACAAAACAAAACAAAACAGAAGCAAACTTAAGGCACGCATGACACTGGCAGCTGGGGGAGACGCACTAGACCCAGAACGCAGCCTCTGCCGCAGACATTTACAGGTTTGCTCTGAAATCCCTGGCGACAGCCCAGCGGCTGGCACTGTTTGGAGCTACAGTGTAGCTTCACCTACACCACAAAATTTGGGTTTTAAAACTGGAAGTCCATCAGAAGTGCTGTATACAGGGTTTTGCTCCAGGTAATTCACGAGGTGTCTGAAGCAAACTCCAAGCAGTAAGTTGAACCCTGATCCCTGCGGTCTTTTGTGTTGTAAAATCCTCCGCGGAACGAAGGCAGATTTGAACAAAGAGCTCACACAAACCTGGAAGTCAATTTTCATGTTTGTTTTTTCCCATTTGCTAAATTGCTACGGATGCATCCAGCGAGGCACGCACGTGTGTGCACACGCACACCCGGCTCTATTGTTCCTTCCCTAGAAAAGAGCACTCCCTGCCAGTAAACACCCAACAACAATCAGCGTGTGCTTGCATCGGGGGGAAACAACACCTCTGCCAGGAAGCTGCCTGTACTTTTTAGTTCCTCTGGYGTCGTGCTCTGGCTGTGCAATCCCCACATGTGCAGGGTGATGTCCCCACCGCAGGTTCGGTTTGGTCCTTGCTCTCCACGGGAGATGGGCTCTGACAGCACTCCTGGCACTGCGGAGGTAATGTTACTCCTCCAGGCTCGTGCAGGGCAGCGGCGCAAGGCTCTAAGTGCAGGYCCTGAACGTGATGCTCTCTCTTGGTGGGCTGTGGGAAATGTGTCTGTGTAGGAAGAGCMCCAAAACTGCCGTGCAGAGCAGCCAGGCCTTCCTTTTTCCCTGCATTCAAGCAACAGCTTCTAAAAGGCAATTATTTTCACACTGATAGCAGGGAAGAAGCTGAAGTTGATAAATTTAGCCCCTGGAAACTGCAGCTTGATGTATTTTCTAATTATTGCCCTTGTGGAGTTTCCTGTCACTTCCAGCCCTGTGAGCTCTGCGCTTCATTTAAAGACTCAGTGGTGATTTGCTCCACGCAGCTGGTTACTACAACCCGAAGGGCGCACTCAGGACACAGAGCGAGCGCAGACACTGCTCAAAAGCAAGTAATCCTATGTAGAGTGGCAAGTCTCGCACCTTGGAGGYGAGGCTCAGGAAAGCAGCTCCTGTTGGCATGCAGCGAGGGTTGGACGCCCCGCAGGCAGAGCCCGTCCTGGGCCACAGCGGGCCGCGGCACGCGGGCGCGTTACGCAGGGTCGGGGTGATGGTCCCTGTGTCAGCTACTTGCAACACAGCCACGTCCCCTGGAGCGAGCGGAGACTGTTTGTGTCTGCACCCCGGAGGAATGAACTCTCCTCCCATATGGAAYGGAAGAATGGTGGTTACTCAGCCTCGGTGCTGGAGAGAGCACCCAGAGGGAAAGACTTTGCAGATGGAAAAATCTGGCAAGCGTCCATCAGGAGCAACAGGAGATTTGTCCTTTGCTTCACTGAGGTGCTGCTATTTCATGAAACCCCCATTTGACTTCTCCCATGGGACTGAAGTTTGGTCTCCTTTTAAAAATGTTTCTCTTCTCCACTCACTGGCTTAGTTAGTCATTCCTGAGCCGTGCCAGACAAGCCTTCACTATGCTGTGACATCCAGCTCCAGCTCAGACATCTTTTCCCAGAGGGAAATACTGGGAAATCAAATATTCTAAAAATGATTTTTTTTCATTTAGAATTAAATAACAACTGGCCTAATTCTGAATGTTCACTCCTAAATTTTACTCTTCTATTTTTTGCTTTTTCACTTGCAAGTGCGGGAGCAAGAGTTTTAAATTCTGTATTCACTTTGCAGACTACTCTCACCATCTCACTGTGTCTGAGGCCAGGACTGATCCTGAAATGTAAGTACATTTAGCACACAAGGGTTCTCTGATGAGGGTAAACCCTCAAGGCACATCAGGAAATTAAAGTTGGATTTTATCAATTTTACTATCACACAATGGTCTGAGAAATCCAGCAGACTGAGTTGTTTGAATGCATGTGGGCCACTACAGGGCACTTAGCCAGTGGTATCTTCCATGTTATCATCACTGCACATCTGGTTAAAATCACATCTCAGAAAATGCTAAGAAAACTCAGACAAAGCTCAAAGAAAGCAAATGTCATCAGACTGGTCATTCTCTCTCTCTTTTTTTCCTCAATATTGCCTGCAGCTTCGCAGCAGGATGCATCTGGGGGAAAAGGTACTAAGTGAAATCAACCATAGCTGTGCATGAAAACAGGGTACTGTTCCCTGTGGCCATATAGTTTTTGTTATCTTGTTCAYGGAGATCATGAGCATTCATTCTACCACTGCCAGAAATGGCAGGATCAAAGCCAAATACACGGCCTGACAAAGGCCTTAAACAAAAAGGTAATTCTGTGCTTAGATACTGGAAAGACCTCATAGCTCCCCATGACAAAGGGGGCTAAGCAGACCCCCAAAGCATTCTCCGGCCTCTTCCTCCAGTGCCAGAAGCTGTCCCTGCTCCTGCGCTGTGCTGCTGGACGCACTGGATTGGAGAAGAGGGAGAGGCAGCTCTAAAACAAGTCATGCGAAAGGCTACTCTTTCCCATTCTCGTCCATTCATACTTCCATTAGCACTGTTGCTTAAAGCACACTAACAGTCCTTAATAAATAGCAGCAATTTCCCAAAGGCATAAGGATCTACACTGCATTATACTGCTGTCATTCAATCAGCCCTTGAAAGCAATTTGCTTACCGGTAGATTTGATTTCTCTGACGTAGTTGCTTGGGAACCAGCCTGTTTTTCCATTCAACGTCCCTTCCCACCAGCCCCCTTCTTCAACTCGGGTAACATAAATAATGTCTCCTTTGTTAACAGACAGTTCATCCTCATTGGTCTGCTTAAAATTGAACCTGGCTTTCACCACCAGCTGATGACTGCCATTCTCTGTCATCTCCTACAGAAAGAAACATGGAAAAACATTAGCAAATAATCCAAAAGGTAAAGCAGAAGCCACTAGGACAAGCCATTGTTTTTTCTTGTTGTTACAGTTGGCTTTTTCAGTATTGCAATTTTTAACAGCAATAATACTCTTGCTCTTGTGTAAGCACTCCCAGAGGACCACAACGTTGCTCCCAAATATCARTTATGTTTCATAGTGCAATGGAAAGCAGATAAGCATGGTTCTCCTCATCTCGCAGAGAGGAGCACCAAAGCTTGGAGGAGCTGTGARACTACCTCCAGCTGGGGCAGCAAAGCTATGATGGAGCTGAGAGCAGAATACAAGTCACTTYGCCATACATGACCCACAGGTACCACTCACACCTCTCTGCCCCACAGCTATCAAACCCTTGAATAGATTTTAAATAAAGGATACCACAGGCTTGGACTGCCTCCTTAACACCTTTGTTGACTGTGAAGCTGTGCTGTTGGAGTTAGCGTGGGGACCTCCAGCTGCGGAGCTAAGAGACGATACTTGAGAACATGGTCTTTTTGATGGCTGATCTGGTAAAGTAAAAACAAAGTCTGCATTTTACTCAACTGTCTACATTCCTTCTGCATCACAGCAAAGAGAGTAAAACACTTAGAAGACAACGGCAGGGCACAATGGCTGAAGGAGCACCTAACTGAGCAAAATAGCTAGTGCACTGCACCTCTCATGCGGGCACCCCTCACTGGCAGTGAGAATGCTTTTGCAGTGCTGATGGTTTTGCTAACTCTCTTCCATGATGGAGTGAGTTGAACAGCATCCCAAGGCACTCCTAGGTTACACCAGCTCTACAGCCACTCTTCTGACTGCAATATTTTTTTGAAATCTCCCTCAAAACATTGAGAACTAGGATGAACTAAATCCACACTTAGTCCAACGCTGCCCCCGTGGGAATGTTCCTGGCATCCAAGTTAGCACTGTTGATGGTATTTCAAAGGTTAGCTCACAAGTGAGCCCTCGCTGCTGCAGCTGTAGTGCATGCTTCCTCGCAGAGGAAGAACGCTGAACAGCTGTTAAACACAATCGTTTCCCTATTTAGATGAGTCCTTCTGGGTTCATTATATAGCTGGAAGAGGCTATGCACAATTTTGATTACTGTTTGTGGACTGCTGCTATTAACCATGTGAGTGAGGGGTGCAGACCACACTGAGGAAGGGCAGTAGCGTCACCCTCTAGAGACTGACAGCCCACAGAAAGGATCGAACATTGGAGCTGCTTCCTTCCTACGCTCAAAGCTCACTCCCTTGCAAGGTAGTCCCYGGGCCTGTTCCTGACCCCACATGCCTGATGCTGGAGATAATGACAACACTCTGACACATATTTATGTTTCATGATTAGTGATTTGTTTCTGTGTTGCTACTGAAAAGCCTCCTGGATGGTAGAAAGCTTCCTGGTCACAGCTAACTCGAGCTGAGATTGAACCAGTGGCCTCACCACAAAAAGCAGTATCTACTACTACAGGACCTCCTACCACTCAACACAGTATTCTGCTCGGATACTGCAGATCAGTAAAAACATGGGTTTCATGCCACTGTAATTTCCAGTAGTTCTTTGCTACTGTATTTCATACCACACTGTGGAAAAGTAATCAAATCATCTCCATTTTATGTGGCATCATGCACAAACGAAGCAAAGGCAGCTATTAACATTTCAGTAAACTGTGAAGTGTGGTGAATTTAGAGATCTGCATTATGTCCTCTTTTTAAATTAAAGAACATTTYTATATTCTCAATAACTTGTTTTCTATCTGCAGCGTGGACCCAGTCTCCTGTGAACCACTAAAGGATGACTGGGAAGAGGAGACTACAGTCCATAGGCTTATCCTCAGTGTGCAATGCCCCTGGAAAATGTTTAGAGTCTCTCTTTGAAAACTTTACAACAGAAGAAGGTGATCAAGCACTCTCCAGAAGAACAGTTACCATGTGTGTCCAGGAACTAGAAAATACGGACTGTAATACTGTTATGCCCCCGTTATCCTCCAGTCTCAACATCAATATGGGAAAAACATCCTGAAAGGGAAGTTTAGTGGGAGTTACAGGAACTTGGCTGGGTCTTTTTTTTCTCCCCAGAGGATTTTTGTTTAAATAGGAAAACATCTCAGTCTTAGATTGGACCAGGAGCAACACAAATGGCAATTTCTTTGAAGAGGAGACTGCCTTTTGCTTTGTCCTTCTACAGTGCCTTATGCAATGTAGATGAGGTCCGTGACTACAACTCCCAGGCAYTGCTGCCTTGCAAACCAACAGCCTTGCTCTGCCTGGTCCATGCAGCCAACAGGGACAACACTCATGTTAAATCTAGAGCGCTGTCCGTGAGTCAGCTCTGCTTCTTGCCTTACTTGTTACACAATTGCCTGATGACCACACGCGGAATTCTCAGCTCTCTGGACTGTAGCAGCAACAGCAAAACATTTCAGCACARAAAGCCCACTGTGCAAACATAGGATTTTTTCTCTGAAGTATCCTGATATTTGAGCAGGAGTGGTTTCAGCTGTTTCAAGCAACTTGCAGACCAGGAGGGGTGGACAGCTGCCAGTTTGAGATGTTCTTCCCTTGATTTGTTCTAAAAAGGGAGGGCGTAAACCACGAGTCTAGACTTCTCCGCTTATTCAAGCAGTGAGCAACAGTCCCAAGGAAATGACTTGGTTACTGTAGATTTTATGATTCTCCCCACCCCTCCCTATCCTCCAAGCTTTTATAAATATCTGCAGCAACCTAGAAACAAATGTAAAACTGACTTTGACAGTTTGGCAAGGAAGCATATCATTTATATTGCATCATGACAGTGTCCTATTTTATGCCTGGTCCAGCAAAGAATGCTTCTGCCATATGTTGTTTAAACTATGGTGAAAATAGCTAGGTTTTCTGTTCACATTCTTACAGTATTTTAGGCAGATCAGCCTAGCCTCATCCATCRCAGCTGCATTTCCTCCCCGGCCATCTCTTGCAGATAAAAGCATCAAGGTCTATATTGCTGTTATTTGATAGACAGCTGCTATGCTGAATTTATACATTACAAAGATGCTTCCAGTTATTTGTATAACAGGATCCATGAAGACACAAGGATTTAGGGTTCAAATGGATGCTCAGAAACCCACTGTCACATCACTTCTTAGCTGTCACCTACTCCTCTCTGTCTCCTACAAGGGTGTCAGGATGCAGTCACTCTGGAGGTAGGGGCTGTATGCGCAGGCATGTTGCAGCTCTTGAGACAGCAGGGCTCCCAATCCCTCCTCTGGGACAGCTGCAGCCAGCACCGCAGCGCACTGCTGGGGATCACTGCAGGGAACGGCTGGAGGCAGCCAAGCACCACTGGGGCAGGCTTCCCTGCCCTGTGCTGTTCCCCCAGCTCAGCCCAGCACTGCTAAGAGCAAGGTGGAGAAGGAGAAAGGAGGAGGTTTTATCCTGACCCTGCATTCAGCTGTTGGCCCCTCTGGTGAGATGGACAAACTGGGTCATCTGCAGTCGTGGTTTGCAGGACACAGGCTTCAGTTTCTCAGGAACTTGGCCAAGCCACCAAAAAGGCAAGCGTTCTAGACATGTAGTTTTTTTACCCTGTACTTTCCCCAAGGGTGCTCTCTGTCTGAGCAGCTAATTATATCACAGGCATTGCGCTTTTTAACATTTAAACAGAGAAAGCATATGTTTAAGCAGATGTTTGCCATGAAACCAAGAGGATCCCAGCTTCCCTATAGCCCTTTCAGTAATGTGTGGCAGAAACTACTGCACGGTAAAGCCGTATCTCTAACCTCGTGCAGTGATTGTCGACCTCAGCTGAGAAACACCGATGACTGCAAGAACAGAGATGGGGCTGTTATCAAAGGCACTGCTGCAACAGCGGCTTACACCTTTTGCTTTCAGAATAATGAAGCTAATACCATAATTACATCATTTGCAATGGCTGTCTAGGTAACCTGCATTTTATATCCCCATCCTACTGAACCTTCTGATTCGGGTTGCTAGGAAYGGTCATTTAATGGACCAGTAAGAGTCTTTAAGAAGATGTGCTGAGGCTGAATTACCATCGCTGACTTCTAGGGAGCGAGCTGGCAGCAGAGCTGTGTGCTGCCTTGAGTGAGGCAGCCTAAGAATTCGCATTTCTTCAGAGTAGAATTCAGCAACACACATATATGTGTGCRTGTATATATACATATATTTTTGTATGTATATATATGTATAATGTAYRTATGTTGCTGCTGTTGATATAATATATGCATTTATGTAATACAAAATATAGTATTTATATATACAACCATACATACATATATGAGATATTACAAAACACCAGAACAAAAAAAGATAAAAAGGGGAAGGAGGTGCTTCAGTTCCAGTGATGAGATTGTTTAACTGAGCAGCTCTGCAGCTCTGTACTAGCAGAGAGGAATCCAAAAGCAAAAGCTAACTAGAAAAAGAAATGAAATGAAACCACTACATACCAAATGGGGGAAAATGCAGTAAGTTGAGGGAAGATCTTTCCCATGAAAGAAAAAYGGTGTTTGGGGAAGTTTAATTTCTTCTGCTTTTAATCATCTAAAATGCAATTTACAATAGAGAAATCAAGCTCTGATCCTGGTCTTAGATTTTGGTGGATACACAGGACTCTTCATGAAAATATGACGGGGCCCTTAAACACTTTCTCTCCTCTATACTCTTTTCAGATTAACGTGGACCTGTTCCTCAGCCCCTCACTAAAGACCCCTTAAGTCCTCTCAACCCTTCACAGAACATCCTGTTATAATGATTTCCTCCAGCTGGTACAAAAGCAGGGAGCTGCCTACAAAAATACAGAAAATCTGTTTGCACTCCCTATCAAACTTCTCCTTTCAAAGCCTATTTGTCTGAATATTAGTACAAAGCAGCATGTAGAGAACAGCTAAATATTTAAGAAGGGAAAAAAAAAAAGGAAAAAAAGAGGAGCTGATGTATGTTGCTTTGGCAGCCGGCTGCTGCACTTAGTGGAGCAGGACAAATCATCAGCGGCAATTGTCAGCATTTGATTTCCAGTTACGGGAGTCTACTTCACAGACCGAGGGAGAGGAGGGGAAGAAATGTCAATAAAATCGACTGAGCATCTGGCAACTATGTTTGTTTTGACATTCAGTAGAGCTATTATACAGATGGACCTATTTTTCTGTTCAGTTTTAAAACATACTACTTAAAATACGATATTTGCATTTTGGGAGGTGCGTACTAATTTATGTTCAGGCTCCTTTACAATGACCTACTTTGAGGTCCCTTAATACTGTCAAAATTGTCCAGAGGTCCCTTAGTGTAAAGTGATAATTTAGCTCTGTAAAGTGTATGCAGCAACTTTGAAATATTACATTTAAACCTAAAATCAGTAAAAATATGAAATGTTGATCCTACTGTCTGGTACAGAGTGCTGGCAGCACAATTAGTCAAACCTCCAGAAATCATTATAAGCTATGAATTATCAAAAAAAAAAAAAAAAAACTCAGCTTACATAAGAGACAGCATTTGAAAAGAAGATAGAAAAAAACTTTTTCTTACCTTCAGTGGCTTTATTTACAGCTGTTAATGTGCTCAGGACCTTGGAGAACTGTTCTCCTGTGTACAAATCATGTGGATCAAATAGCTGTGAAAGAGGAATTTTGTCAGTTTAGCATGAAACATCTTACTATCATTGTCTGACCAGCCCACGGTGATACACGGTGACAGTGATGATTAAATAGCCCGCATGTCTCTGCAGGGATGGGGCATTCATTCAGGGCTGACAAGTCCAATYTCCTTTTGAGCTAATGAATTCCCGGGGTACAGGTGACACACGGTACGGGAAGGGCAGTGGTACTCATCATCAGCTGGAGAGTGTAGCACTGGRGACATGAAATCAGTGCTGTCTGCAGAGAAGGGTCAGATCTCAGTCCTTTGAAAATCGCTGAGAAGGTTATTGCTTGCCTTGAGGGAAGGAAAGCTATTTTTGTTATCTAAAGCTATAGAGATTAAGGCTGTGTGTGCGTGTGTGTGTGTGCATATATATACATACATATGTATGTATATGTATACATTCTAAAGCAGAAGAAACAAATGCACAGAATTTTCTGCTATTGCAATATGGCATAYGTAATGCATTTACACATTTTTACAGGAAGCCAGAAAAGGTTATTTTATGTGCAAAAAATTCATTCTAAAGAATTTTGTGCTCTAAGTGGGAAATAAAAATAAGAAATAACTTCTACATCATAAATTATTGTTTCTTTTACRTCTCAACTGAGTAGTGTAGATGAGGGGCAACAGAGTTTCCAAAACACTGCAATTCTCTCTAACACGTGAGAAATGCCCTCAAGTTCAGACAGCCTCTGCAAATCCTTTCCTTAATGAAGCTAAGATAAGCAATACAAAAATCTTGTGGTATTGGTAGAACCAGCAAAAACTAAACTTTAACACAAGGCACCACCTGCTAATGCACAAATACACACTGTCTTGCAGATACGGAACAGAGATCTGCAAATCCAGGGAACAGGGAAGAYAACTTTAAAGCTCTCCTGTCAGACACTACCTGCTTACAAATTCTTCCAATGCACTGAAGAGTATATCCTCCCAGATAAGTACTAGAGCATTAATTATCTTAAAGACGGTTCTGCCCTTTGTAACGGCCCTTTCYTGGTTTCCTTGCATAGCTCCTTCAGTCTGCTTTGCAGGAATCACTAAGAAAGGTGACYGGCCTTTTCTGCGACCCTGGATGCCTGCAGTGTCTCCTTCTCCCTGTGCACGAGCTATGTGYCAGCGCAGCAACGAAGTTCAACACGAGTAGGACAAAGGCTGCTCTTTGGTGAGAGTATTTTTAAAACTCAACTCAGCCATTCAGTAGTGGGAGCAAGACCTTACCGATTTAATCCACCATCAGTGAGGAAACAAGACTGCCATGGCTCACACTCAAATACTACATGTATTAAAATCAGCAGCTTCTGCATCAAACCACAGCACTCCAGAGCAACCGCTCCACTCGCACCTACAACTCTGCACGTTTCAGAGAAGCCCCCACCTGCCTYGGGCTATTTGAAGCTGATCCGCTACTGCCTGCGCTCACCTGGTTTTGCTGCAGCAGACCCCGTGGACCCCCTCCCCTGTGCTAACTGTTCCCTGGTGCGTGAACCAGTTTTCCTGCTTTGCAATAGGTGCTATCCGAGAATCTCCTCCAGCTTTAAATAGCAACGTTAGAGTCTCCGTTGAAAGGCAGAGAGAGCCTGGGAGTCCGCTGACCCTGCTGGCAGTGGCTAACATATGCAACCTTACGGGAGCACGTCTTCACTCTGCTGCCACGCAGAAGAGGAAAGTAAACACCGAGGTTACAGTGTTTGCTAATATCTRTTTGGTGTGTCGTTTTCTCAGTTAYGTCCTTTTTCTTCCACTTCACTAGTCAAGAAAAACATGTTCTGCCTTGAATGGTGGCATCTTTTTTCTTTCTTTCTTTTTTTTTTCTTTTTTCTTTTTTCTTTCTTTTTTTTTTTTAAGGGGAAAAGCACATTCCTGGTCTTTTAATGCACAAAATAACGTAAGCTCTGATTCATCAGACTGACAAAGCCCAGAGGGAAATGGTAGCAGGAGGGATGCAAAGGAAATTCTAGCACAAAGCAAACAACTCTCAGCACTTTCTTCATAAAAAATTGTCTGGAATAGCTACTGTGGAACAGAATGTGTCTATATGGAAAACTATTCTGAATCAGCTACTGTTCTTTAAAAATATTTTGCACCTTATTCCAGAATAAACTCATCATAGAGATGAGTCTTCAATTATGAGCTAAAAAATAACTTTTTCCAGCGAAATGCATCCAATAATTCCATTCTTAATTAAAAGACAAGCTGCAAAGCTGGAAGGAAAATACAGGGGGAAGAGGATTTCACTACTTTCATGGAAAAAMCTGTACAGAAATAAAACTCCTCTTAAGCCTGCAGTTGTCATTTGAAGATGTCAGTTAAAATGCTTTTTTCCTTCATTCAAAATCACAGACTGCAGCTTCCTCTAGCAAAATATTCCAGCTGCTYGGTCAGGCATCGCACCAGAATAGATAAAACCTGCACTGGGCTGCRCTTCCAGTCCTCACTGGAAAAACAGCAAGAAAGTGAGGAAGGGTCAGTGCTTGCAGGGTAGGGACTGGCAGAGCATTCAGCTTTTCCCACGGCCAGGGGACCGACACCTCCCCAATCAGCGCTTCTGAAAAATCAAACCGAGGTGCATTTAGCAGATGACCACAGCCAAAATCCCAGCGCTTGGATGCCAGGCCCAGGAAAGTTAGGGAAAGCTGGGTGCTAAGCCTGAGACAAGCTGCTTTTTATCTGCGCAAACTATTTCCACCATTAGACAAAACCCTGGCAAAACCCCAAGCTGCACACCAAAGCTCAGCGTGAACACGACAGCGAGGACGRGGACCCACCGGCCAAAGCGGAACCGCAGGCTGGAGCCGGAGCAGCCCGAAGCCAGGCAGAGACCGGCGTTTCGGGCGCTTAACAGCCCCCGCAGCTCGGCGGGAGGTTTGCCTCCGACTCCAGCAGGAGCAGCGCCGCGGCCGAACTCTGCCGGCTCTGCGCAAGCCGGTGGGCCGGAGAGCCGCSGGCGGCCGCGCTGCCCTTCGCGGAGCGCGGGTCCAGCCCCCGTCGCCTCCGAGGACGGGGAGCCCGGAGCCGGGCCGGCTCTTGCCCCCTCCTCCTGTGCTGCAACGCCTCCGCGCCCCCACGACCGACCGACCGACCGACCGACCGACCCCCGC
>NW_028187177.1:913917-954245 GCF_003343005.1 Rhea americana | reverse complement strand
CCGCTCCGCCCCGCCGCGGCCGGGAGGCGAGCGGGGGTCCGAGGGGAGGGGACGGGAGCGGGGAGAGCCGGGGGGAGAGGGGAAGGGAAGAGCAAGGGGGAAAGCAGAGCAGAAGGAGGAGGAAGGGAAAGTCAGGACAGGAAAAGGGAGAAATAACAGGAAAATAAAGGGAAAGGGGAAAGCAAAGGGAAAGGAGAAGGCAAAGGGAAAAAAAAGAAAGGAAGGGAGAAAGGAGAAAGAAGCAGAAAGGGGAAGGCGAGAGGAGAAATGAAGGGGAGAAGCAGAAGGAAAAAAAGAGCAAAAAGGACAGGAAAGGGGGGAAAAAGGAGGGAGAGAAGACAGGAGAAATGAAGAGGAGAAGGCAAAGGGACAGGAAAAAAAGGAGGAAAGGACAGGAAAAGGAGAAGAGAGGAGAAATGAAGGGAGAAAGAAAAAAGAGGAAAAGGACGGGGCAGGGGAGAAGCGGCAGAAAGGACAGGAAAAGAGAGCAAAATCCAGGCTATTGAATTGGTAATTACAGCATTTTGCAACACTTAGAAATGCTGTGAAAGGACTGCGGTAGATGAGCCACAATTCAGTCGAGGCAGTGACATTCTCAGAAACAGCTCGTCCTCACTGCACRGCGAACGCAGCGCCTCTCTGCTGCCTGTGTCCATCTGTTCTACGAAAACTCCTGCAGGGAGTGTGAAATTCCCCGGACATTTCAGCACAACAGCAGGCTGCAATATGGAAAGGAAACGAAGCACTGGACTGAATCCAGTGTGAAGCCAGGTTTGAAGGGATACAGGACATCCAGAGACACCCTGTAGATCTGCAAAAGCAGGAGGTCTTCAGGACAGTGGGTCCTTCTGAATTCCCACAGGTGCCTTCGCCAGTGCTTGCACAGTGGTGGGTGCTGGGCACGGGCACAGGCACAGGCACCTCCTGACATTATCCAGCCAGGGAAATGGGAATGAAGCCAAAGCAGAGCAGGCCCTGGGGGCACACTGATGGGGAGTAAAAGGATGACAATTTTTTCTTCTCCTCCTAAGACAAGACCTCAGTCCTAGCACAAAGAGTTTGGTGAAGATTTGCAAACACTTCCAACTGCAACAACAGAAATGATTTCAATTCTGCCCACAACGGCAACAACTAGATGGCATACCATTCTTGGCAGTACAGTTTAATACAGCCATTGATTTATCTTGCAGATACCTTTCTTAGTTCACAAAATCCAGGCCACTGCCAGAGGTTTTGTGGTCATCTTAGTAATAAAATGCTACTGCTGAATGAAGGTTAGGATCTTGTGCTTCTTCAGCAGTAAGTGAGGCTGTTGAACTGCTGTTACTATATGCATAGCAGTTTCAACAGCAAAGCAAATACTGTAACAGTTCCTATYCGTGCTGTTAAGAACGGGCTACGGGGTTGTGCAGTACCATTTGATATACTACTCTCACTTTACCTTTTAGGTGACATAGCTTTCAGTCTGCTGTTTTAGAATCCCTTGCTTTCCATCTGCTTCATTATTTTCTTTTTCATCACAATCTTTCCATATTTTCTACACTAGACTCCATCTGGCCCTTGGGACAGAACATCTTGCCTTCCTATTCCCACCTTCATCCAAGTGTTACTACTTTAGCAGTACTCACTTAATGGATCAGATCTTGGGTCATGTACACAGCTCAGAGGTTGAAGCCACAGTCTAGATAAAGTACCACCAGGTCATCCGCGCCGTTCCTCAGTCCAAACGACCAAATAATTCATCATCTAAGGGTTAGTTCCAAGCGAGTGCTCTAGTCTTCTTTCTCAACAGAGTGAGACTGATAGACATGAAAATTYTGGCACTGAAAAAGCACTGTGAAAATTTTAGACGCCGTCTCATTGTTTCATCTAATTATAGCACTTGTCTAGTTAGGAGTTGATTGCCCTGCTTGCCTTCTTTTTTTGGACTAAAACATTTGAAGCAGCAAATCTTTGCTGAGTTTAGCCCTGGAYTGAAGCTAAGGAAAAGTGAAGTTTAGTTATTTACACCCTGGAATGAGATGGACTCTTCCAGCTCRCACCACTGCCTGCAGAGCTACTGCAGCTTGAACGGAGCCACCTCATAGCAGGAAGGTCACACAGAGTCCTTTTCCATCCCTTCCACTATGCCCAAATGTTTCACTGTTCCTACACAAAGGGAGAAGGTGCTATTTGCTTTGCTGTGTCTCTTTCTTTCACTTCCTGAGTTACCAGGACGACAAAGAAGAAGGGTAGGAGGGAACTGCGTAGCTGTAGCTCTACAGGGGTAACCTCTTGAATGCCCTCCCACAGGAACAGATTGGAAAGCAGCAGCAATTCAATGGAAAGTCAGACATGGGTTTCAACCAAATTGTGTTGAAAACATTACCCTTTCTAMCTGATCTCCTACCCTGCATACTAGCAATGCTTGGTAGAAGTATCTATTCGGCTTCCAAAAGGAAGCTGCACAAACACAACAGAAACAAAAACAAATTTAAGGCATAGTCTGAAAAGTGGCCACTGCTGTAGCAAGGTGTGATGAAGCCATGGGGTACTAGGATGGAATGCTAATATCATGTATGAAATCTCTCATGCTTGAGATTCCCTGAGATGAGGCCTCTTGTAGAAGTCAGGATATCCAGAACAGAAGTCTGCAACAGGAAGAAAATCTCTGACCTGAACACACACTTATCAACCTGAAGRCAGTAGAAGTACCTCAAATGCAACGGCAGGCTATTTCTTTGTCCTAAAGAATGGGAGTCCCTTGTGGCATGTGGAAAAAAGGCAGAATTTGATGGAATCATCAGGTTTTTATTGTCAAATCCAAAGTYTGAGTAATGAGCAGCATGGCATTTAGGGGAATCAAACCTGTTATTAAGATTAAAACTTTCCTTGTGTTACTCTTTCCTCAAGCTAGATTACTAGAGCAGACTGTATTTTCTATGCTATGCTTATCTTCCTTAGACATCACAAAYGCCAGTCACTGCAGTTTCACGGCTGCAGGATTCTGGAACAAGGTTTCCTATTTGTTGTGATGCTCCTAACGTGACTTCAGAGTAAATGGAGACAACCCCTCTCTGAAGGGCAGTAGCCCTTCCCCACTGAACATCTGACATGAGGGAAAGCCAGCAAAATGTATGCTGCTGAGTCTCTGCCAGGAAGGTCCAGACAGGACAACATTTAGGGGCAACAGAGATGGCAATATRGGAGGACCCAGAGGGAGGTATAACCACTCTGATATGTACCATTTTTTGATCCACCATCTGAGCTGTACCATCCGAAGCATTCCTCTGTGTGGGACTATAGAGGGGAACCATGAATTCCCATCTTTGCTTGGTGTTCTAATATGACTGTACTAATATATCTGGTACTGTGAAAAAATAGTAAGAAATCATTTTCATTTGTCTGCAAATTTAAATGCTAGCTTGAGATATTTGAGCTTTTATTTAGCTTTAGAGGCCTACTTTCACAGGAACTGAGACAGGGCAATCACATGTGCACTATGAAAGTAACTGAAGGCTCAGAGTATTTCAAAAATTACAGGGCTTATAAATCAGAAAAATAAATAAATTGGAACTCTTAAAATAAAACCAAGAAAGAAAAGGAACAAGTATGATCAGAGCAACATCCAGAGCTGGATGCAAAATATTGCTTGTCCCTGGTATATGAAAATTGTGTAGTGGGGCTGCAATATTTTAGAATTAGCTTAAAAATTACAAGATTTTAAAGCATGACAGAGTTCAGGACTGTCCCCTTGTCTTCTCTTTTTGCAGTTTGGTTCTTATTTTTAATATTTCCCACCACAACAATTATGACTAGTTCTGTTTTTTAAATAGAAAAATAATTTCACAGAAAAACTGAAAAAAACCCCACATGGTTAAGTACCAGAAGACTAGCAACACTGAAATTTAACCGCTGTATCAAAATTTTAAAACACACTTTAAATGCATATGCACTTGTAAAAATACATATGGTAGAATTACCTGAACTCTTAATTGATGCATTTAGACTCTAATCTTGTAAATATGAACTATGCTTAGGCATAARAATTATACAGGACCAGGAACAGACATTGAAAAGTTATTTTTTGCCTACATTAGGATTATTTGTATGTATAAAGACCAATTTATATGATGTATTTGGCAGAATCTCACTCAGTGCTTGTGAAGGGATAAAAATACTATAGTGATAAGAATATTTCACCTTTATACTAAAGCAAGACTAAAAATGGCAACCCCTAGTCTCTAATAATGGAAAATGCAAACCGGTTCACGCAGCTCAACTGTGTTTAGACAGGATTTCTGTTATTGCTGTGTATATTTCTATTTGACTGCTTAGTTCTCTCAAAATTTTGGAGTAATCTGTTAAGCTCACAGTCAAAATATTCCATTTCTAAATTCTTCAGCCAGAATATTACATTACCCACATTCTTATTTGCATTACTCAATACAGAAAATCAGAAACAACTACCTGTCCCTCTGGTATTYGGCTTCCTTTTAGAGTATGTATTAAACAAGCACATTATGAGAAAAAATAACGTAAAAGATACAACTTGACTTACCTCCACTTTAAGAAGTGCACAGCCTTTTAAGAACTCTTGAATATTACTGATGCAATCAGCTTCATTTTTAGGCTCCAGACAATACTAAAGAAACAAAATCCACCAAGATCACTACGTTGCCTTCTCTACAGCCTCTATTCAGAAGGCCTGCGTGAATATTGACATGTGCGTTTTATGCCGAATTAGGGAAGCTTCTTAAGGGGGCGGGTGGGGGTGGCAGGCAAGCTGTCGAACCAGGAAGAAAGAGCCACTGGAGGAAGTGATGCATAAATCGAAATGGTCGGCATCTTGTTTTGAATGTCAACATATGACAATGCCCTAAGTGATGGTGGGAAACTGATGAACTTTAAGAATGCACTGCCCCAAACCACCATATACAAGAGAGAAGAAGCTAGCAAAAGTGAAGTTTTTTTGCTTTTTAAATAAAGGCTTCTATTTTACAGAGTGTGTAGGGGGGTTTGTTCTTTGATTAAAACAGCTTCTCTTCTGTGTTGCCATTTCCTATCTCTCATCCTAATCCTTCCCCTTTCCCTCCCCAGTTACTTACCGCTGTTTTGAACTGTCTGCATATATGCCTATTAAAACTGTAATACAGTGTACTCCGATGGCTTAAATGGCTTCAATATAAATGTATTTGCTGGACYTGAAATAGTTCAAAAAGGCATATATGCAAAGTTCATTTATACCTAGCCTCATCTCATTCTCCAACATATTTCCTGAATAGCAAGGTACTTTACAGTGAGAGTTACGAACGACTGAATATATTTACATTTTTATAATTTATTTATGTAAATACAGAAAAAAATTCAAGTCCATCTACTTAAAACCAAGGTTTTWTGTGTTTTTTTAACTTCTGGTAGGCCTAGTATTTCCTCTGCCACTGGAAGGAGATGCCTATCTCACTGAACTACAACCTTTTAGGTTTTTGTGAACGTTACAGAGAAGATCAAAAACCAAAAGCTAAGATCTTGCTTTACCCTTATTCAGAGTTAACTAGCAGCTTAAACATACTGATCTTGATACTCCTTGCTGATGCTGCCTACTAAAGAAAAACACATCCTAAAATGACCAGTGCAGTATTTTACCAAACAGTGCTCTAGCAAAACAGATCTAAAAAGTTACCTTTTCTGCAGATCCCGGAAGAAGACGATTAATGAGTTTACAAAGCACTATTCCATCTTTCAGAGAAGTTTTCAGGAACTCCTCTGGATCCTCTATTAATTTCTTGGGAGAATTCAAAACTCCTAAAGAAATAAGCCATGTTACAACTTGCTCTTCTGGATTCATCGCTGAGAGTTCTGCCTTCAGTGTACTTCTGCGCAGCAACTCGCTGTAACCCACATCCGTGATTACATCTTCCTGCCTCTTCTGGTGTTTGCAGAGCTTAAGAGCACCAAATTTTAAGAACCGGAACTGTAGTTACTATAATGTAGGAACTATCCTTGTATAATGGTTTCTAGAACTCTGTTACTTTAAAGGGATATAATGAAAGCACATCGACCACACATTATCAGCTTTCCTCAWAACAGAGGTATTCTATGTGGATACTTGCATTGTACCAAGGTCTTTAGTTATTTTCTCCTTCTGTCAGATGACCTCCTACAACCTGGTAAACTTGGTCTTGTGGCTACTGTCCAATGAAGTAAATGCCAGTAATTCCTAGCACACTGTTGTATTTACACTAATAAAATTGCATTTCACACTAAAGATGATTTGGGGGGAAACATGCCATGCAATATTTTAATAAAATTTAAATTTTAACTTTCTGTAGTAGAAGTCTTTAAAATTTAAAATCATGTCATTTTACGATAGTTTTTTATTTGCAAGGTCTGATCATGATTCTGATCATGTATGTCAAAATCTTTTTTTTCACAACTGTTTTATACAATATACATAAAATCCAAAACATTCTTTTGCAAATTACCATGTCAAAGCGAACATCTTGGATAACTGTGAAAACTTCGTAAAACAAATTTGTCTTTTTAATATAAAGCAGAAAATGACAATTTCCAACTATTTTACTTGTCCCATTAAAGCATCTCTTTCTGCTCTCTGCAGGATCCACTGCATTATGACAGAGTAGTTTAATTTTTTACCCCACTCTGGTGTAGTTATTAGGTAGCACTATTGGTGATGTTAACTTAGTAATCTCATGATTTTTTCGTCTTAATTGTCCTTTCACCAACACAGAGAGAAAACTATACCATTTTCTAACCAGCTCATAATCCCTCAGAATTCCTAAAGCATCAGGGAGAGAAGCAATGAAATAGGAACAAGTATTTGTATTAGAGACCAAATATTCTCTGACAATGTTCTGAACTATGTACTGATTCCTAGGCCTGTTCCTTGAAGTAGCTGGTTTCAAGACAGCAGCTCTCTTGGCTTGCTGAGCCTAATAATTTGAGGTGTAAGAAGAAAAGAAGAGCAAAATGAAAAGTTGCATGCAATAAATACGGTTTTCTGTGTCCCCACTTTGCAGGTCTTATGATTGGGACATAACAATTGGGATTATTTTTAATAGCTACCAGCAAGAATTCACAACTGTCCTTTTAGGTTTAGATTTTTGGCCACAGGATGTGCGGACGAGTTACRCTTTATACAAGAATACTGGCAATACTAGCAGCTGCCAGAGTAAATGACTGAAGCTAAATCACAAAATTCTTACTGCCATCTGGTAAAGTTCACCTACAGCTATTCACATGTGCACAAAATATTTACTTCAAATTTCTAATTAATTCTAAGCCCCTCAAAACAGTAGTTGTTGGGGCGGGGGGCTTTTTTTTTTTTTTTTTTTTTTTTNAAAAAAAGTTCTGTATCTGTAGTAGGCAGGGTAAGAGGTATGCTCATTCATATACTGGGGACCACCATTCACAAACAGAAGACAACCACGTCAGTAACCTTAATTAGAATCCACCAGTTTCTGATGTAGAGCAAGAGAAATATTTCAAAACAGGGAGAAATTCACACCTGCTTCATTATATTCAGTATTACACACCTGAACACAGAATAATACTTTGCCCATTCCCTCTTCCAAAACAATTGATCTTTTTTTGACAGACAGTCTTAATAAGAGTTCCATGTCTATTCTGCATGCCTCAGTTGCAACTATGATTAAATGAGTCCACATTCTGGACACTTACAAACAGCCTGAAAGATGACTCAGAGCCATTTGCTCTCTCACACAGACAGCCCCAGAAATGTAGGCTACTCTGAAAAACCACTTTGAGGCCAACTTTCACATTTTTCAGAAGATAAGAACCCAACTGAATATGCAMCCATTTTTTTCACCAATTCTCACTGGTGAATAAATCTGTAGCAGAACCATGGGTAACAAGGTAGATCCAAAGTGAGAAACAACTTCTTGCTTGGACTTTCCTTGGAAAAAATTATTCTCGCTTATTTCAACATTAGCTATCTGCTGACAGGGACRATGAACTGTCAATCATGTCTTGCAGAATCAAATTTCACAACCAAGTTACCAATAAACTTTTATTTGCAGCCTTAGATAATAACTAATAATGACTATATTATAGTATTGGCTTAAAAGAAGGGCGTTGGTATACATCCAATYAGCAAAGGACACTGATAGTATATAGGCTGTAACAGGAGAGAATTAGAATAGTGTTTAGGTACCAYTCTATTCTTCTCAAAGCCAAATTTGTGTCTAAACTAGACACTTTCAASAATGTAACTTGAGTTAGTGCACAAGCTAATGGGAATGCAGCACTAACACAACATATTTACCATCTGAGACAGACTTTTTTTTTTTTTTTCATACAGTAGCTCATGTGCTGGGATTACATTTTAGATAGGATGATCTGTTGCAGCCTAAACAGCAGCAGCAAAACTACRAACTACTGCTGAAAAGGTGTCTTAATAGCCAAGCGTATTATACGTTCTTGAAGAAATCAAGCACACTAAGACCGATTTGTAAGAATAAACTTCCATTACTGTGTAATAATGGTTATTTTTTCTACGATATAAGTGTGGCTAAGAAGCAGAGATTTCTTTAAACAAATTGATAGTACTTTTGTTTGACTGTAAGTTTATTAGTTCTGGAAAATAATGCAATTCTGCCCATCTGCTTGCTACATACAGGTAGACTCACTCCTAGAGTCTGCAGTCTGTAACTGAAGCTCAAAGTTTCATAACTTTATGAAGTTATAACTTTATCCCAAACCCAAAGGCAGTTTTAAGTCCTTTCAGTAAGAAATGTTTTTTTTCTAAAACTAATCCTTGTAAATCAAGTATAGTTTAAATGAAGTCAGTTTGTCTACTGTACAAGAAGTCAGTATGAAATTTATTAGCCATGATTGTGCAAGGATTTCCATTAATCTAAAGTCAGTTTTCTGTATGAAAAAAATGGTATCCGAGGATTACTCTCACATATATTGGCACATTAACACATATGGAGGTATGAATGCACCGAAGCCTAGCCAAATTAAGAAAACACCTTGTTTCTATGGAATTGTACATGTGTAAGAGGAGGTACTGCTGGCTGGAGTTTTGTAAGAATACCATTCTGGGGATTTATCATAAATGTGGTCTCATCAATATTGCTTTCATTCATCAGAAAGGACTGGACAATTATACCAATGTTAATGCAAGAATGTCRTAAAACTTTTAACGATCTCTCTTTGTGAAGGATACCCTTTTCCTCTGTATTCTGGAGGGTGCAAACTCACTTTTATGCAAGTTGCTCCTTTTTCAGCATACAGGAAAAACATTCTATGTGAAGACCAACACTGGAATGTTCTTCTGCTGCACAATCCACTGATGCATATATACTGACTAAAAAAAAGGGAGGGCTTACTCTTGACTCTTCTTGGAAGAGGTTAGCTACAGAAATAGCAACTGGTTTTCATTTATCTAGAGCCTCTTACATTCAAGAAATTAGTAGCACTACTTTCAGATGCAATTCCTGAATGAAATATACCCCTCTAAAACAAACACTGGTCAACACCATATTCAAAGCCCAAGTTTTATCAGTTGTATTTTGTTATCCTTCGATTTTCCAGCACATATCCACTGCTCCACTGCCTTCTTCCAGTCACCTTCACTGAAAAACGGAAGTCAAGTTAGTATACTCTCAGAAACCAGCAGACAGACAAAAAGGCTACATCATCTTTCGGTTGATCAGTGTTTTTATACACATAGATGCATGTATTTGCATCTATTCTATTTGTGCCAAGGGTATGAAAATACATCAGTGCTTAACCACAATAATCAAAATGCTCTGAGGTCTACTTGTATTGCTATTGTACAACAGTATCTCCAGAGTGAGCAACAAGTAAAGGTTCTGAAATTCCAGCGTACATTCCCTCAAAACTGCCCATAACAAAATCCTACTGGCACTCAACCACTGCAGGATGATATTCAGGAATCTCGTAATAAAATGGTACGCATATACACACATCTGTAAATAATGATGTGTGGTGAACTGATTTACAAAGTATTGTATTCAATTCATAATTAAGAAAAGGCAAACAGCTTACCGAATTAATACAAATAATTCTTATTTTTAGCCAGACAGCACTAGCTTTCCTGTCATGTAGTCAGGTAAGTCCTATCTACTGCTCCCTGAACTAACTTTGTCACCTTTCCTGTTAGAAAATTCAGAAATGTTTGTAAGCTACAAAGTAGGCTAAGAAAATGTATTTTTATCTTGAATATCTTTATTTATTACAATATGATCTACCAAGTACTGATCTATAGTAAAGCAAATTAATTTTCCAAAAAGAGAGTAGCCTTTTCACTTGCCAAGGGTAATTTATTCTATCTTCTGCTTCCCCATAAATAGAGAATTGGAGCTAAAATGGTGCACACATATGCAGAAGTTGAAACTATTCTCACAAAATCTGCAAGGTGATTTGGCAAGACCTTGTTATGTCACCAAGGATGCAGCATATTCAAGGCAATACCTCACTTTTTATTAGAGGATTATCTCGGCCAGCCTCAAACTGTGAATTTAAGTTTACTTCTACTAGGTCTTAGAAAAAAGAGTTTACTTATAGACACACTCCTCTAATCCAGCGTGGTATCATACTGTTGAGATCAGTTGTTTTTGAATGAAAAATAGATTATGCTACACAATTGATTTATTCTTAAAAAAGACCCTGTAGTTCAAACAGTGTCCTGTCTGGTAGGTTTTGTGATTTTAATATACTAACAGTAATGCTTAAGAAGAACATGAAAATGAAGAAAAGTAGGGGCTTTTTGTTGAAACTGTATAAAAAGTGACAGAAAATTCAAAGTTGGTCAGGTAGCAGCTTTTCTTTAATTGGTTTAGGTCTATGCTTCATCTAACTGGTAGCAAGGAAATACACAAGATGTTCCCATTGCTTTCTTAAGTAAAAACCAGTACCCTGAAATAGAACAGACTTTTCCCTCTGTATCAATGGAACAGGAGTAATATATAGTCTCCTAACAAAAACACTGCAGATACTTAGTTGCTGAGGCTTTAAATCAGGAAGAATAAATTTAAGTAAACTGAAATTAGAAGTATGTCTTTTGCAACATGATCTATCCTTCACACAAAACACAGCTTCCCTAAAATCATTAACAGTGCTTCAGATGAACACCATCCTACCAAATAAAGCTTTTTCTTTCTCCAATTTAAAAAGTTGGTGCTTAAAAGCAGCATTTGAAAATAATTATGTTCTTATATTTGTAAGGTACTTTGAAAACTAAGCATTACATAAAAAGACGCAGATTTGCCATCATTATTTACTGCATACTAGTTTTTAACAGGCATCTCACACACACTAAAAAGCTATTTCAAATCTTTTTGTCACAGTTATCTGGCACTTGGAAGTTTTTCAAAAAGTTGTGTTAGCAGGACAGAAACTATTTTCATTCTGTATGAGTGCCATAGGAGTACCAGGGGACCAGAATCCGATGATCACTCTTCTACATAAAGTCTGAAGACAGCTGCACCTCTACGTATTCGTCCCTCTGTTCACAGAAAGTATTAATGTGGTAGGCTTCAAAGCCATGAAACACAGCTGACGTACCAGGTTCTGAGTCCTTTTTTAACTGCTTGAAAGTCTACCATTTAATCTGAAGTCCTTTAAAGAGATAAACTCCTAATGACTACACTCTGTCATTTAATTTTATGCTCTGCCTATTATATAGTAAGTGTCTGTACAGACATCTATTATTTCAACTCATATTTGTATTTTTTGATGGCCTTATTTTACRCTACGATTCCTGAACTAAGTAAATGAGGACCATTTATAATAATAGTTAATCTGCTGTATCCCAGACCAATTTCTGCAGATAAGAAATCTCTCCTTATCATCCCTAACTTAGTAATTAAAAGGCCCACTTTAACCTTCTGCTCCCCAAAACTTGCTCTCAAACAAAAAGCAGAGTATTTAGCCACTTGGAACTRCAGATTACACCAGGGATGCCCACCCATGCCTATAAACACAAAACCTCCAGCAATCTTCTCTCCAGCTATTACAATAGCATGCTACTTACCTTCTGCACTGGTATAGCTGCCACCCATCTCTGTCATTAACACGTATGAGTTGGCATTATTTCAGAGGTTATCTTCAAAAGATTATCAACCTGCAACTAAAGTAAGATACAACAAACTGAGAATAAGCAAATTTTAGGTTAAGATTCCACTTATAATGCTCCCCCCTTCCAAAAGAGTCACAAGCTTGGGTTTGAAGATTAGTCTGTTGCAAGTTTTACTACTTCTCAAGTGGTGGAAGATTCACTGGCTTGGAATGGACTGGAATGGTTTAGTGATAGGTTGCATGGCTTATGGATTCTCATTCCTTTCCAATGGTGCACTGCCACGTTAAATCCATAAGTTGAACGACAAAATTTACTGAGGATTAAACAGTAGTACAATGCCTTTTTTTTTTTTTTTTTTTAGTTGGAGGTCTTCACGTCTACTATATTCAAGAGCATCTTTTGAACTTCATGGCGTTACCTGAGTCACGACAACTTGCCACAGGTTCTGCCACATGTACTGCAATATTCCTGTAATGTAGTGTCAAACTAAATAGTCAGGCATCCAACTAAATGTCAAGTTTGCAATGGCGTGCTTCAAACTCCCAATAGTCGAGCTGATATTTGTCAATATAAACCAATTCCTGATTTCACAAGACTCTAATTTTATTAAAATATAGTATACGTAGCCTGCTTTAGCATCTTCACTGAAAGATACTGGGCACAACATACCCCCTCCCAGCCCTACTTCACTGTATTCTGTCTATAGTGAGCTGCATTCTTAATGTCTTTAGTTTCAGAATTGGTGCCATGAATGCTTTTATCCAAGAAGAAATGTTGAATTTGGAGAACTTCTAATGTACTGCAGCATTTTCTTTTTTTAAAAAAATCTAGACAGCATTTCCATTGCCATGACGTGCAGCTTGTCTTACTGTACTAGATGATAACTTGGTTCAATTTTGACTTAGACTGAAAAACTAGTTTGCTTTGCTTACCATCTTTGCTGTTTCACAGGTATTTGATGCTTTAAATCAGTTGTGGAATGCTGAAAGATTCACTTGTTTTTATGAAGCCATAAGCCTTTGAGAGGTTGGAGAAAGACTTCTTTTGCTTATCTTATTTTCTCCTTTGGAATCAAAGATGTTCCTTTAAAAGCGAGACACTACAGAGTTGCAAAAATTTGAAACAGTATGAGTAAGCACCGTTTTGCAGCTTCTTTGATGGAACYGGTCAACCTTTTTTATTTTACAGTATTCTGTAGCTGACTTACATGTACATGGTTTATTTGGTTGGGAGATCTTTTCAAACTCCCCATCAAACAGTAGGAAGGCAAAGAATAATATTATCCATTTGCTTTTTCAAGTTAAGTGACCAATATCCTGTATTTCTCTTTACACAAAAATTTGAAGGCATTTTGTAYTGGGAACACCACGTGACTTCAGTATCTAGCCAAACTGAACTTCTAGTGTTAAACAGCCCCACCACCCTCCAAATCACAAGCAACTACTTTTAAGAATGAGTGGCTGAATATGTAGAACAATCCATCTCCATGTTAGATGGTTGGATGTTGTGTGGAAGATCTTAAGAACTGCTTGTTCCATTCATGAGGAAAATCAGATGGGAAGTGTGGCATTTCAGGGAAACTTTACTTTGAAAATTACAACACTAGTACACAGCTCAAGTTTTATACATTTAACATCTGCTTTTTGAAAGAAATGTTAACAATTTTGAAATGAAATTAAACATTGGTTTAACTTTTCCTCACAAAAGCATAAAAGTCATGGAGGGGAAAACTTAACAGGCAACAATAAAAAAAAGGTAAAAACAACTTTTCCTTTAGTAGTCCTCTGGTAGTAAAGATAGAACAACTTCCACTTTTCATTTGTTTGAGAAGTAATCTGTCTTGGTCCGAAAGTTTAAGAATGTTTTTAGTATCTGCTTCTGCCTCCACCTCTATCAGATCGGCTTCCACCACGGCCACCACCTCTGGGTGCTCCGCGGCTTGAACTACTGTATGAATCACGAGGAGGTGGATAGCCCCTTTCCATGGATGGGGGAAGACCCCTGTCTTGTCTTCCAACACGATCACGGCCACTTGAGTAGACATCACTTCTGCTGCTTGAGTAACTTTCTCGGCTTCCATATCCATCTCGTGTGCTGCCGTAATCATCATATCGACTGCTTCCACCATAAGATGGCGGGGGCCCTCGTGCAGGTGGAGCACTACGTGAGTTACCTGCAGGGTCAACGGTCAGGTAATATGGCAACACTATAAGTTATATATAAACAATTCTTTATCTGAGTTTACAGAATTGCTGTATTAAATGTTTACGCTTACTCTGCTGTAAATATTGAGAATAATCTGCCGCGTTAGGGGTATTTAAAGTAGGGGCTGCCTATCAGGCAGTGAGTGGATTTAAAGACTTTGAAGGAATGAAGACGGTGTTTACTCAGGCAGGCACTTTACTGGGTACTCCAGAACAGGTTGTTATTTTAGAGAAGAAACTCAGCCATATTTTCCAGAGGTAGTTGCAATTCTGAACTGTAGACTTCGCTTCTTTAGTTTATAGCTTATTTAACAAGATGATCAAATGATAACCAACAACTGCACTTTCACTGTGGGGGGGAAAAAAGGTTTGCCATTTCCCCCTAAAACATGAGCAGCCTAGTAAAAACCAGGATGACGCCTGTACAATTACTACACGATCCTCAAAATGTATTCTTACCATAACTCTCATATGAATCTCTGTAGGAGCCTCCACTTGGATGATCTGAATAGTCTCTGTCACGTCCACCACCATATCCATCACGATCACTGTAAGAGGAAAGACTACTGAGACTTAGTACAAGTCAGTGAGATCACAGCAAAGTAACTGATGTGAAGCAAAATCCAATGCTAGGTACCTATAGCCTCTAGAGGGGTACTCATCACGTGAACTGGAATGACCATAATCACGATATGCATAGTCTCGTGGAGGTGGTGCATAGTCCCGTGTATCCCTGGAACTGGGATAATCTCTACTTGAGTAACTAGGGGAAAAAAAAAAGTTTTATTAGCTGTATGTCACACTAAGATCAGGGACTTTATCTGGAGAATTACAAACATTAAGCCACAATGAACTGGTAAAAGAATTTACCCATCTTTAGTGCTATAGCCATCATCTCTTGGAGACATGTAGACATCTCTTCGGGATGGCATTGGCTCTCTGCGTGGAGGACCACCATAGCTGTCTCTTCCACGTGACACAGGAGCTTAAGAGAAGCAGTTCAAATTAAAAGTTAAAAAAGTTCAGTAGCAGCCACACAGAAGACTCCAAAGCAAGTATTAGTAGCAGGCTGTTAACAGTGATTTCAAAGCTTCATCACTGTAGCCTGTTTTCATGAATTTCTTGGTCCTGCCTGCATGCTTTTAAAGTGGCATTAGAAGAACATGTTCATCAAAATGCAYGAAATTTTTTTAGGAAGAGAACTGCTAATTAGTAAAACAATGCACTATCTCACAGGTTTAAAGTCATCGATAATTTACATCAGTGCCTGAAAACAGATTAGGGTGTTGCAAGATTCTGCAAGAAAATAATTCAGTAAGTTGTAACTTACCTCTTCCTCCCATACTACTGCTACGCACTGGTCCTGACGGTGCAGATCTTTTAGGTGGTGGACCGCCACTCCGTGGAGGTGGACCTCTCTTCATAGGAAGTGGCCCTCGAGAAGACCCTAGAAGGATAAGGTATGCACCAACTTATTTTTGTGATACTCATCTGCATGCCCCTATAATCTGAACTATGATAACCTGAAGTGCTGTATCATCACTGTATAGTAAACAGTAAACTTAAAATCAGACCTTAGCAAAGCTTTCTTTAGTATTTTGGTCACAGCTAGATGCTACAGGCAGAACTGAGAGCATACCAGATTAATACAGTCTAAATTCCTGCTAAGAACTGATCCAAAAACCACAGACTGTGGCACAAAGGGAGAAAGACAACTGATGTTTGCTGATCAGTCACAGCTTAGATGCTCAACAAGTTAACAGTTCTCAGAAGACAGGAGCCACCTGGAAAGATGTACTAGAGAAGATTCTACACAGAGAAGGGTCAGAGGCCCTAAATGGTCTGTGGGACCTAGTACACAGACTCTTCAAGAATGGAATTTTCAGTATTTCCAGTTTTTTTCTGCATTACAGCTTTTACAGTTATGTCTCAGGTGCTGCTTGCTTTTTTATTAAGTGACAGTTTGTTTTGATACTGAAAAGTCTCTGAATGAACAGATACATCTTAAGTTAAAGAATATCCAGTATCAAATATTGTACTGACCTTCCTACCTCAAACTTCAACTCAACACTACATAKATTAAAAAAAAAGCTCAGCTTCCCAAATTCCCACTAGAATCTGGAAGGATCCATCATTTAAAAAGCTACAATTTAATGAGCTTAGATCTCTTGCTAGTAAGAATGAAAGGCAGTCCCCTTTCTGGTGGAAGAATCACTTTTTCGACTTGAATACCAGAAAGCTTCCTTTCTCACGTGCAGGGCAGGAGTTTTGCTTTCCTTTCATAGCCAAAAGTCAAGTGGAGTGTTAGATGTAGAAGGGAATCTTCATATTTGAAAGCCTTTTCTTAAGGTGTGCTTGCCTAATCAAAAATTTGACTCAACTGCTGAGATCATATTTCATCATTTTAAYAAAGAACATTGAGTGCACTATTCAGCTGTTTGACTTTTTTTCCAGTAGGATTATTGTCATCTTCCAATGGGATTGTCTTGTATGTTGTCCAAGTATATAATGAGATAGGTAAATACATACCCAAGTGACTCCCTCTTGAAGGTGGTCCTCTCGCGCCACTTCCGCCTCTTCCACCTCTAAGGCCCCTGGGAGGACCTCTGCTTCGTGGAGGGGGTGGCGGCCCACGCCTGCCACCACTTTCAAAGGATGGCTTGGTTGCTTGTTCCACTTTAATTGCTTTCCCATCTAATGACTAAAGAAGAAGCTGCTTTACTTATTGCTCAGTCATGTTTGTATTTCTTAAATTAAGCCCCTCGTGTTTCATTATTATAGGGCTTCCATTTTATAAAGTTAGAGCAACTCTAGAACTGATTCAAGTCTTCAGTATTAGTCCCCATGTACTCAGCAGCACGTTGGGCCTAATTTCTACAGTACTCCATTCCTGTGGTATTGATGAAAAAAATCTAGAGCAGCATCAGAAAGGACTTTCAGTCAAAACATAAGTGTCCAATGATTACGGCAGCCCCATGTCATTTATTCTGTAAATGAAATATGATTTATGATCTCCAATTTATTTGCAATTGCCAAGGACTTTTGCACCAAACTACGACTGCACCAGTAGTTACAGGATTAAGCTGAAGATATCTTAGCTTCAGTTGGGGTTTCTGGCAATGGGGAGGCCGTTTAGTACATTTTCTTCATGTCCTGATAAAACGGTGATCACTGAAGTATTTTAAAGTAAATTCAGCATCTACAAAGCAGAATGAATATGATAGTTCACACCTTTTCTACTGTTTCAAGCTGTGTATTCAAAAAAGGTGACTGTCACAATTTTATGACTTTTTTCCCCTCAGACTTTTTTTGAAAGTGGTTGCTGTTTCTGGAGTTTAGACCTGCAATAACAGGAACTCTGTGCCAACTACTGCATTTCATGTATGAGGTGGTAAGACACATTCAGTAATGCAACTTAGTTAAGCAAATTTCTGTGCAATCTATCAGTCACCACACATTTGCTAATTAGAACAGAGCCAAGATCACAAGCCCTACAGAAGATGTGCCATGTAGGTAGTGCACTTCTAGAAGACAAACGAGGTTTATTTGCCTTTTTGTAAGTTAAATGTTTACCTCAAGTGCGAAAACTAATGAATGGCATAAAATTGTTTATTGCATTTGTTTGCTCCAATAAATGAACAAGAACACGACTGCTACTAATGTTTTTCTCTAGACTGCTGGTAATTGTTTGCTGAGGTTTTAGCTTTTTTCCACTGAAACCCTTCCTARAAACAAATTACCACTTCAACRGCTCAAGTACTCTACCAGCATACATAGTKYTWWYYAMWWKTRRWWARMACTATGTATACTCAGTGGTTCAACTCAACACATTRTTGGGGGGGAGGGAGGGGAGTGGGCACGGGCAGGGAAAAAGCATCAGCAAAACCATACTGSTTTTTGGCTTTGCCTAAACCAAAATACTCTAGTAATGTAAGGCTCCCCAAAAAGCCTTTGGCATAACAAGCTGAAGTATTCCTGGAGTGAGCATTTGTACCTATAATCACTGAAACTTATTAAATCCATTACTTTGTCATCATCTCTTATCTTAGTCATCTTTTTGTAACAGGAAAAAGCAGGCTTGAAGCCTTAAGCTTTGCTGTCATGACAACTGCTGTCCTCAATTTCATAGCAGTTTCCTGACAGCTCGTCTGAATCTTGGAAACCATCACCYCTTCTGCTAGCAGGGGTCTGAACACCTGGATGCCAGTTCCAAGTCTTTTCTTTTTTAATATAAGCAGGAACAGTTTTCTTAACCATTTCTATTTCATTTTGCCTTACACTTAAGCATCAGGCAAAATACAGTTCCCCTCCCTCCCCCCAGAACTGCTTTATGCAAAGAAGTCTTAAAAAGCTAAGCTGAAGGCCCAGGAAATTCTTATCTTTCCTCTCCAGTAACTAGGAAAAAAATCTCTTAAAGTTTGTCCTATTTTAAAGCAAAAGGGACAACTTCATTTTAAAGGTTCTCAGAACAGGTAAGAACTGTAGGTCTCATCTCACTGAAGAGATGAAACTCAGTCAAGTCATCTCACAGGAAGAAGTTTTCTCAATAGGCCCAAAGCACCAGCTGTCAGCATAAACACTCACTTGCTGGCATTTACAACATTGATTCAGTGTTGTAGTAGCATTTTTATTATAATCTGGGCACCACACAGTTGTATCAGCTGGGTGCTAAAAGCAGGAAAGTTACTACACAGATCTATTTAAGAATAGTAAGGATATAATTGGTAATCATAATTAAAACTCCTGTATATGGAATGAACAATCCATACAGCTTTTTAAGAGCAAGACTGGGAACCTCAAACAGAATCAAAGAACAGTCCTGCATATGTCTCCAGATTTCAGAGAAGTTAAACAAAATATGTACTTGGAAAGTTTTGACTGGCAGAATTTAAGTAGTCCAAAGAAATAGTAAAAAGAAGCTGGTCAGAAACTGCAAGCTGACACCACACAGGGCTCTCCTCTCCAACAGATCACTTCATTGTTTATACTGCAATGATTCTACAATTGCTGCATGTTTCTTGACTGCACAGCAAGAGGGCTTGCATTCACCAAGTATATTCAAGAACTGGAAGATTGCTTTATATCAGGCTGAGCTTCTCCATGTTCTATCACTTCTGGAAATTCTTTCGTGTTGATTAAAGGAAGACAAACTTCTGTAGCACAATATGCAGTTTAGGCTGTCATTTGGATTGTAGTATTTGCTGCCAACCTCTAACACAGTCCAACTGGCTTGGCGAGTCTTCACTTGAATTAAACCTCTGCCTCATTCAGGATGTTTCCTCTAAGGTCGTACTTTAATTATTCATTTTGTCCTCAGGGCTCAAAACCAAAAAACCATAAAATAGCCTGATGCATAAACGTCCTCTTGTAGTATTCACACTTGTGTCCACGTACAGATTTGTATTTCAAGACATCAGGATGCAGACTTGATTACTATACAACTGATGTTGTTCTTTAAGAAGGCTAGTATTTTGCTATGTTAAATTATTTCCAACATATCTTCCAAGCTGCTCAGACAGGTTTAGTTAGATCTGATTCTGCAGAGAAGGTAATTTAAGCGAAAGATCTCTGCTGCTGTCTCTCCCCCCACTCCAAACATTTTTCTCCTGACCTCTTTCTACAGGACTGAAATTAATCCTCAGCAAGCACTTAAGACTGGCCTATGCTTGCTGCATTTTAGAGTAAAATGTTAACCCCCTTCCTTCTCTCCACCCAGAAAAGAAAACAAACATTGGACACATTTTGTTCTTAAACATCTGCAAAGATTAAAAAAGAGAAACAACCTGCAGATTTACCCTTACAGAGTTTATCAAAGTCTGTCTCTTCTAATAGTTTCACCTTTGAGTTCCTTTGGAATAATAGAATCAACCAGAGGCTGGCAATACAGTTCTCTTTCCCCTGGATAGACAGTTAAACTAACTACTTAAAAYAAAGATTGCTTGAATTCCCTGCACAGAGCTTCGGCTTCTTCTCTTTAAATGCCTGGAAGCCTCATGAATGCTCTAATCCATCACTTCAGAACATCCTCAGAATTCCAAATACTGATTGATTAGAAGAACCTCTTCCAACAACATGCCTCAAGCATCACTCCTCCGTGGGTGTAGAATGCAGAGTCTCTGAGGTACAAGCAGCAGTTGCTGTCCAGAAGGCTTGCTGGAGATGAGGACAAGAGACCACCTCACCATCATTTTCTAAGTCTTTGATATCCACCATCRAAATAAGCTAAATCGATACAGAATATGCAATTTCACTGTAACACTTGAAGCATTATGATTTAGGTCTTTCTCAGTCAAATCCTGAATAGGGATTTTTTCCATACAATATTTGCTTTAATTCCACAGCAGATGAAGATACTTTTACCTTTGTAACTTTAAGATAGAAACTATGGTGACCCACAAGGCAGTACTTTCTAGCAGTTCCTGAAGTAACGTAGATGGCGCATTCCAAAACATGCAGACATTACCTCAGACAAACATTAAATCTTATTCAGCTAATTTACTAGCCATTCCTTTCCTAAAGGTTTCCAATGTGATCAGGCACATGTCCTAACATTCAAGATTCAAAACAGTTGGAGATTTATTTATTTCCAGATGGATTTTCATTTAAGAGATGCACTCCACAAACTTCTTGAGATTAGCAAATGAATTCCTTCCAGTCTGTCAAACAGTCATTAGTGCTTGAAGTTACCTTACAGAAGGTATGGCTGAAGGATTACTTCAGAGCAATTCAGGGCTTAACYGCAGCCAACAAATCTTCAGTACCGCAGCAAACTACACAACGGAGGTAAAATCAAGTAACAGGAGCATCTTTAATCATATTTAGACTGGTACAGAAAGGACTTCTCAGTTGTCACTCTATCTTCACAAGAATCATTTAAGAGAAGGCAAGTCTCCAAAGAAAGTGTAACAAGTTGTTTTAAGAATGTCCACAAACACCAACAAATTAAGCACACACAGCTGCAAGACTGCTATAACTTTAAAAATACAAAACAATAAAGTTTTACTAGCCATTAGAGTTCATTGTGAACACTCAAAGCAAGCTGGTTTTATTTTTGAAGGGAAACTATTCACTAAGCTTTACCTACTGACTCTGAAAACTGTTTTTTCTTTCASCTCAATATGTTATGTTAACAAGACGTGGCTATCAAGAGCCTGTATCCTTCTTAACACAAACAGTATCACTAAAGGCTTTTTCACCTTACAGGAGCAGCATTTAGGAGGACAATTCAGTTTGACCTTAACACAACTGTTTATGTAAAGAGCAATCACAGCCTGAAATTCAAGTTAACTAGGATGACAGTTTGCACTGTCTAAAGAGACAGCACCTCTATTAAGATAGTCAGCTGTTGACCATTAAGTTGCAGATTTGCACCTAGCTTTTCAAACAGATGCTGAATCAGATCATAGTAACCTATAACCCTCCTACAAATTATCCCAAAGTCAATCTCAAAACTCTTGCTCCAAGCTCTCCTTGAAAAAAAAGGGAAAAATGTATTTCCACTTTAAATCACATAGTTTCACTGTAGGGTGTAAACAAGCAAATTCCATTCCTGGCTAACAGCAAAATCATTTCACAGTAACTGGCAATATGTTTCTCAAACATGCCAAGTGGGTTAGTGATGTAACTCACAGATGTATGAAGATACCTATACACTAATAAATAGYATATCAACACTCAGCTTAATGGGCAAGTCACATGAAACTCATTTTAAGGGAAGCATTAGTAGTTTCCAGATGCTTCACTTCTTGAAATTATCATTTACACATTACTACAGTCAAATACCGTAAAACAAAAATATTAGAAGAGACATAAAAGAATGAAGTGCTGTCTACTAGAAAGCCCTCCATCACCAATTTTGTGTGGGGGGAGAAGAGTATGACTGACTGACAGCCAGACTTTAATTACTCCTGTCAAATCCAGGATCAGAGGTGATTCCAGCTTCATGGGGATAGAGTAAAAAATTTTTTTGAAGTTTTGAGTTATGACTTGTCTCTAGGAGCTTTTAATTCAATATCTTTCCAAGTTTTATTTCAGCAGCAACAACAACATACGATTGGCCATAATTCCTACCTTTCCATTCATGTCTCTGGCAGCATCTTTTGCATCTGCTGGACTCTCAAARGTGACAAATGCAAATCCTCTGGACTTGTTGGTTTCACGATCTTTCATCAAGAGAACTGCAGAAACAAAGTTACATGTTAACCTTTTCTGTAGTTAGGCAGCAGCACTTAACTTTTACTTAACCTTTAAGCTCAGAACTTCTTAGAGGACATGAAAAAATCATCACTTCAGATGATCAACATCACAAAATTCATCACAGCCAAGTGGGTTCTTTTGGGGTTTGGGGTATTTTTTTGTTTTGTTTTGTTTTACCTTCCACAATGCGTCCATATTTGCCGAATACAGCCTCAAGGGCTTTTTCATT
This sequence comes from Rhea americana, assembly GCF_003343005.1. Classification (NCBI taxonomy): domain Eukaryota; kingdom Metazoa; phylum Chordata; class Aves; order Rheiformes; family Rheidae; genus Rhea; species Rhea americana. The sequence continues at coordinate 931,549 of NW_028187177.1, read as the reverse complement.
AGTCTCTGTGTTCAGGCCCCCAATGAACAGTTTCCCAGGACGATCTGCTTCAACCATTTTGATTCCGTAATGACCTATTAAAAGCATAAAATTGTTATTAACAAAGCATTAGACTACAACAGAGACTTCCAGACAACCCCACGGAATATAACTTCTCTCAAACGTACAATTCTCTTRAACAGGATGTCAACAAAGAGCTTTGAGGTATGAAGAGTAAAGTAAGAAACAACTGTTAAACCAAAAAAAAGATTAAGTAGTGCTTACAGTTACTTCTTCATAGTATATAAGTTATTTCAAATAGACTGAATTAACCTTGGAAAGGGAACCAAAGTGAAGATGGCAATAGTTTTAAGATCAAACAGTTCAGGTGGATATGAAATCCTCTCAGGGTTCCCATAGTTTTGTTCTCAATAATAAACCTAGCATCCCCTCCCTAAGCATCCTGCTGTAGGTCAAGAAGTATACGACTATGTCAAGACACAATCAAATAGTAAGTTTATAACCAGCTGTTGACATTTCAGTTTAAGTAAATTATTTAAGTTACTCAAAGTATGTTGACACCACGTTAAGATCTTGGCCTAGACCGCCTATCAGCTTGAAAGGACATCACCCCACCAATGCAGTCCTACATAGCAAGGCCACGGCCGCRGGAAGGGAGAGAAGAACCCGCCGAACACAAAGAAATGAAAACCCCAAAGCTCCTGGCGAAGTGCCTAGCGCCCGTGGACAAGCGCTACCCAAAGGACGCCAGCCCTGCGGCGGGAGAGCGCGGAGCAGCCCACGAGGAGGGCCCGCGCGGCTCCCGCGGCGCGCAAGGACCGCGGAGACAAAAGCGGCCCCCAAGGCGGCGGGACCCTGGCGCGGCCCGGGCCATCCCAGCTGCGCAGGCCGCCGAGGAGACCGCGGCGCGCGCGGCCGTCCTGCTCCCTGCCCCGGGAAGACGCCCGCCCGGTCGGCAGAACGGGGACGAGGAGGGGGGRAAGGGGGCGTTAGACCCTCCGCGGTCTCCAGGCGCCTCCACAAAATGGCGGCCACCGCGGACAGGGACTCTTTTCCTTGCCGGCACTGGCCCATCGTCTCGGCGCGAACAGGACCGCGCGCCTCAACCCCGCTTCGACCTATCCGCCCGGCCTTTGAGGCGAGGCCGCCGCCTCTTTGTCCTCTTCTTGGAGGAAGACGATCACGCGGCGGGACCCCGAGGAGAACCCCCGCACCTAAAATGGCGGCCACGCCGCCTCACGCGACTGGGACCCCCCCGCGCCCCGCCACAGCCATGCTAGTCCTTCCACCCGGCGCGGGGGCAGGCAGCCAGGCGCAGGCCCGGCCCCGCCGCGCCTGGCCTCGGGCCCCACGCGGCGTGCGTGCAAAACGCAGCTCTTTCACCTACTGGCCGGAGCTACCGCCGCGTGCCGGCTGCCGCAGCGCCGAGCCCCGCGGGGCCGCGCTTCCCGCCGCCCCGGAGCCCCCGGCCTGCTCGCGGCGCCTTGCAGCACTCACCTCCGCTCCGACCGAACTGCAACTGCGCAATGAGAGCGAACAAAGGCGCTCCAGGCCTTTATACCGCTGACGTCACCGGCCGGCCGGAGCCCCGGATGCAGGCGCGAGGAGAGGCCACTATCCGCCAGTGGCGCCGGCGGCCTCGCTGGGGATGGGGCTGGCGCTGCCTTCGCTCGTCGGCTTATTGCGGCCGCAGGTGCGGGGCGGGCGCGGCCTCGGCGAGTGCGGGGAGGCTGGAGCACCCCGTCCTGTGTGGAGATGGGTGTGCGGGGGCGCCGCGAGGCGGTAAGCGAGTGTGGCTTGGTCARCTGCGGCGGAGCAGGGCAGGCCTCGGCTCTCCGGGCACCTCCGCGGTTCCCTCGCCTCGCTGCTTGTCGTATTTCCGAACTGGGTGCCCAGAACAGCAGTTATTTCACTCTGGAGGTGAATAACTCCCACGAGGGTCCCTTAATCTTGTGAAAGTGCAGGAAATTAACACAATTCAGCTAAAACAGCCTGAAGGCAGTTCTGGTTCATTTGGATTAATGTGCCTGTCAATACTCCTTCCTAGGAGACTGATAGTAAACTGAAATAGGCTTAGCTAAACTAGTGCAAAACTTTGTATTATAAAAAATGTAGGTCACTTCAAACTATCTCGTTATTATCGTACATGAAATTCAGTTGTAGCTACTTTTATCAACTAAACTAAACTGAAAATGGAAAAGTTAGGAGGAAATCTATGGATATGAAAACACAATTTARAACAATAGAAAATTGCCATTTTAGCTGAACTGCTCATTCAACAAGGCCCAGTTTAATTAACACTTAATCTTTTAATTTAAACACAAAACTGGATTTTTAGTTATCTTCTTTAAAGTAATTGACAACAAAAGTGGAGTTGTCTGATTGTGTTTTTTGTGTCTTTTTTTTTTTAATAGAATGGCTTTTGTTTATAAGAATGGAGAAAAACAGACTTGCAACTTTTTTACAGAAGACCAATATGCACTCTGCATACTGTCACTGAAAACTGGTAGCCAGAATCTAAAAACAACACCCATTCCCACTCTTTGAAATACCCTTAGAGTTAACTTCAACAAGATGCATAATCAAAGGAATTGCACATTCCTAAAATGTTTCAGGATTTAATGCAGCTCCTAGTTCATTCTTGTGCAGTGAGGGAACAGTGCCAAGAGGTATTGCAGAGAAGTTACTTCATGCACCTGGTTCCCATGCTGAAGTCCCATTAAGATTAACAAGGAGACTTAGAAAATCAAGTGGAGCCACTGATCCCAAGTTTGACTAAGAATCCTCTGACCAGGGGCCAGTCCCCATGCATTTGGGSGGGACTGAGGAGCTATCTCTACAGATGTGTTTCTATACTGCATCTCCATCAGCTGTTCAGGTCACCAGGTGGCTTTTTTAACAGCTTTTCAAAGGGTATATGTGCTGTATAGTAAGCAGTGCTGCTTAGTACCTTTTCAGGTTCTCACCTGTACATACTTAGGATATCAGATATCATAGCCTGTCTGAGCCTATGAAGTCTCTAGAGCTGGCAGCGCTCCATAGCTAACCAGCTGGGAGATAATAAGAAAAAGTTTTCCTTCCATCTATCCCTACTGCCCTTCCAACTTGTTCCCACACTGTTACTTGCCCCAGCTGCATGGAGGAACAGCAGCAGCTGTGTAAGGTTGAAGCACTCAGAAATGCTGTCCTATAATTGGAATATGGTCCCCCAGCATATTACCTTATTCACTTTCTTAATGCATGGAATGGGCATTGCTCACTCCTCTGTGATTTCTATTCTCTGTGGTATTCTTCAGACTTTGCTTTCTGAAAGGTTGCACAAAATCTGAGGCTCCTTACTAATACTGCCCRGTGCATACAGTCACAGGGCTTCATAATTTTCACATCTGGATCAGAGAACCTCTGACTCTATTCTTCAAATTTTCAATCTCCTCTGTTCAGTTACAGACATTCAACAGCTCCACATATTAGAGCAGAAGGCAACATTACCTCATAGATTTGTTGAGAATGCAAAAGAAGGTATACAAATACTTCTMTGGACTGCAGTGTGCACTTAAAAGAGGATCACCTTTCCAGCCTAGATGCTAAGAGGTTGTGGATACTATTACTGTGTGTAGGAAAAGGGAAAGATGACCTCTGGTCAGGATGTGGGAGGGCACTGTGTGGGATAGCGATGCAGAGACTGAGGACTTGCATCTGGCATAGCCAGATACTCATCCAATTATAATGTAAAAAAACAGGTACAAATTCTAATTTCAATACAAATAATTTTAAGCCTCATAAGGTAGTGAAAAATGTGAATTTTTAGCCACTGTAAGAAACATGCTAAAAATAGCCCCCCTCTCCTGCATATGAAGTCTCTCTATGTAATTCTATAACATACACTGGTGTATATGCTGACCTCTGGCCAGGTAAATGGAAATAAAAGCAAATGGAAACTCAGCTCTCTTTTATTCTCTTCTGATTAAAAGAGTAAAATACTTTGTGGATAACTTGAGGCTTATTTTTTTTTACATTCTGTTAACAAGTACTGTACATGTAGCTAGATGTCACTAGCAGCAAAATAATTACAAGATGTGACATTTGAGCATGGCTGCCCTAATTGTATCAGGGCTAAGTTCTTCTAAAAGATATCTTCATCATGCTTCACATTAAGATGTTGTTTCCATCTATATTGCAAATTGGAACTCTATTTCACTATAATCCATTACATAGTTTATATACCATGTTGCACCAAGTTCAGTGAGCTAGATCTTTTTTCATAGAGGATATTTAATTTCTCCCTCTCCTTTTTTTTTTTAAGTTTGTATTTTGTAAAAAAAAATCTGAAATATTCAGAAAACGATCTGAGGCCTGAATGGAAACTTATCAGTAATGTTCAGTTAATAAAGAAGTTCAAGAATAAAGAGSCATGACAGTTTCTTTTGCAGATCAGTTTCCAACTTTGATTCTTCTGATAGGAAATGAAGTAATAAGTCCTAATATTARTCCCTACAGAATAGGAAATAAAGTTAGAGGGGAAATCCAAGGAAACAGATTCAAGGAAAACCTCCAACTGCCTTTACATGGAAGACAGTTCCTATCTGACCAGTGTAGATTACTTGCACTTCAATACTGCTTGCATTATTATAGATTAGAAAGTTTTYCTTATGTTTTTAAGAGAAAAATGCAATCAAATACATTAATGACAAGCCCACTTACATATAAAAAATCAGATCAATTCATGCCTTTTCATTGATAACCATAAAAATTAACACCCTAGACAGAAACAGGGAGACATTTCCACGAGGAGAACACTTCATGCATTTTTTCTGTAGCTTTCATTTATGTTACTCTCCTGAATGACCTCTGTGGTGTTTAACACCACAGCTGGGTTTAAACTGCAAACCTTTCCATATGAAGTGCAATAATTTGGATCTCCCTCATACCTAGCTGCATATTTTCATYAAACATCTCGTTCTTATAGCAAGTTCAGTATAAATAGAAAATAGTTCAGTCAGTTCAAAAATAAATACTTCCATGACAACCTGTACAAAGATCAWTTTCCAGATAGCTACAAATTCATAGATATTTATAGAAATTCAATACCTTTTGTGCATGAAACTCAGACGAGTAGATCAGAGCAGCACAGTTTCTGGCAAGGACTTTGTCCACTGCTTCCACACTGCAACTCCMTGACCTGCTTTTCCCCAGTCACCTATTTGGGATCTAATTGTGGCCATCTRTAGTTCAGCAGTGTAGGATCACAATTCCCTAAGCCATAGCTGAGACCTGCCTGCAGTGACTGCTCAATTTCTCCAGGTCAGGCTGCAAAGAAATGCAAGAGTTAGTATCCCTTTCTTCATTTGCCTGGTTCTGTCCTATGGAAAGGGCAACTTGCTCCTGATTGCTGAGTTGGGTAAAATGGYTTTACATGGTGGTTTTGCAGGGGTAATGCAAACGTCATGTCYGAGGTAGGAGAGAAAATGGAGAGGCAGCAGCTTCTAGATGGGAGATACACAGAAGATGGTAGAGGCGGTGTCTGCTCTGCATTGACAGCGATGCCTTCACCGTAACGAGTCAGTAGGGAATAYTGGTCTTGCCAAGAAGCTCGGCTTGCAGCCATCGCTTGTGCTTACCAAGCTTCCAAACAGGTTTTGCAGCCCGTCCCGCATGCTCCTGCCTTCAGTACCACAACCAGCTAGCCCACGGCCTGGCGCCAGGGCCACAGCGCTGCTGCGGCTGCTGCACGTCCATCCAAAATGTCTTAAATTTTAAGGCAAACAAGTCACCGTGTTTAAAATATGGGTCGCAATACAGTATCTTGGATTTCCCCTCCTAATTTCTGAGATGCTAAGGTCTTATTTAAGCCTTTCCCTGCAACCCTGGCAGCTGAAAACTGAAGAGCGTTTCTGGTAAGAGTCACCATAGGGAACTTTGAGGGGGAAAAATTGGTATTTACTAAAAAATAGATAGAAATAAGACGTAGCAGAGTGCAGCTGCGTGGAGCAGAGGCGTAGGAGCCATACGCTTGGGAGAAGGCGCAAGGACTGAGGCGCCAGGGGCATGCAGGACCGCGGCGAAGCGCACTGCCACCTCCCCGCCGACGGGGCGGCGACTGCCCGCCCCAACGGCCCGGAGCCAACGGCCGCCGCGGCCGCGCCTCAGGGCGCCCTGCTCCAAGATGGCGCCCGGGGCCTCACGCCCTCAGAGCGCGCAGGCGCCGCAGCGCCGTTGTGACGCCGCCGCCGCCGCCGGCCTCCGCCTCGGCTGAGGCCGCCTTCGCTAAGGCGCTGGCCGCGGGTGCGGGGCTCATGCTGCCTTCGCCCCTTCAGGCTGGAAGATGAGGCTGCTGGCGGCCGGCCTCCTGCTGGCGGGCCCTCTCTGCGCCGCCTTCTACCTGCCCGGCTTGGCGCCCGTCAGCTTCTGCAAGGAGGGCAAGGAGACCGAGGGCTGCAAGGTGAGCGCCCGCGCGGGAGGCCCCAGCGCGGCGCCCCGCGCTCCGGCTTTCCGCGGCGGGGAGGGGGCCGCCGAGCGCCCCCCTCGGCTTTCCGCGGCGGGGAGGGGGCCGCCGAGCGCCCCCCTCGCCGCGCGGCCCCCCCCCCCCCCTGGAGCGGGCTCTGCCGAGCGGGCGGTGGCTCCTGCCCGCCAGCGGAACGCTCCGCGTTGTTACGCGGGTTCTCACGCGGTTTTGTTCCTCCCTCCCCTTCCCCTCTTTCAGTCCCTGATCGAGCTSTTCGTGAACAGGCTGGACTCGGTCGAGTCGGTGCTGCCCTACGAGTACGACACGTAAGTACAGGGTGATCGGGAGGAGCAGGTTTTCCGTTCTTCTGGGTGAAGTGACATAATTCATAGCTTGACAGGGCACACGTGTGCATCGAAAACATTATTGCAGGTGTGCAAACAGAATTGTGAACCCAGCGGCAGGAATGAAATACAGGAGGGTGCAAAGGTCGAGGGCGGTAAGCAGTGCCTCCGCACGGTCTGCGCKCTTCCCTCGCTGGTGAAGATGAGGCGTCTTCGTGGGTTTCTAATGGGTGCGTTTTTTGACTCTAGTTTTGGATTTGGTGTAAACTGCTGCATTTAAAAGTCCTTCCATCAAGTCTATAAGATGGGAGCTTTGTGTTCGTTGCTTGTGGCAAATAGAAGAAATTGGAAGAAAAGTCTTTGTTACTTTCCTTTTCCCTCGAAGCTCTGTATCAAATTCTTGAATGCTTTTTCTTTTTGATTCTTGTCTGTGAAAACTRTTACCTGCCTTTGGGGATAGTTATAAGCTAACTAAACAGTGGTACATAATTAATATGATTGTGAGGCTTGCTGTTGAGCATACAAAAGAGAGAAACTTGCCAGTGTTGTACCTCTTACTGTGTTACACAGCAGTGATAACATTGGCAAAGACTGAGGAGTAGCTCCAAAAGCCAACACTGTTCCTGCTTAAATTAAACTTTATGGAAGTCAATGATTTTAGTTCCGCACGCTGAGAAAAGATACTTATTCACCAGTGACAAGTAGACCTCTTTTTTCATAACCTACTGCTGCCAATGCATAAATAACNCCGGCAGCGGCCGCCGCGGGTGGCCGCCGCTTGGCGGGCCGGGCGGAGGAGCCGCGGCCGCCGGGGCCTGGCGCGGCTCGCTGGAGCGGGCTCTGCCGAGCGGGCGGTGGCTCCTGCCCGCCAGCGGAACGCTCCGCGTTGTTACGCGGGTTCTCACGCGGTTTTGTTCCTCCCTCCCCTTCCCCTCTTTCAGTCCCTGATCGAGCTGTTCGTGAACAGGCTGGACTCGGTCGAGTCGGTGCTGCCCTACGAGTACGACACGTAAGTACAGGGTGATCGGGAGGAGCAGGTTTTCCGTTCTTCTGGGTGAAGTGACATAATTCATAGCTTGACAGGGCACACGTGTGCATCGAAAACATTATTGCAGGTGTGCAAACAGAATTGTGAACCCAGCGGCAGGAATGAAATACAGGAGGGTGCAAAGGTCGAGGGCGGTAAGCAGTGCCTCCGCACGGTCTGCGCKCTTCCCTCGCTGGTGAAGATGAGGCGTCTTCGTGGGTTTCTAATGGGTGCGTTTTTTGACTCTAGTTTTGGATTTGGTGTAAACTGCTGCATTTAAAAGTCCTTCCATCAAGTCTATAAGATGGGAGCTTTGTGTTCGTTGCTTGTGGCAAATAGAAGAAATTGGAAGAAAAGTCTTTGTTACTTTCCTTTTCCCTCGAAGCTCTGTATCAAATTCTTGAATGCTTTTTCTTTTTGATTCTTGTCTGTGAAAACTGTTACCTGCCTTTGGGGATAGTTATAAGCTAACTAAACAGTGGTACATAATTAATATGATTGTGAGGCTTGCTGTTGAGCATACAAAAGAGAGAAACTTGCCAGTGTTGTACCTCTTACTGTGTTACACAGCAGTGATAACATTGGCAAAGACTGAGGAGTAGCTCCAAAAGCCAACACTGTTCCTGCTTAAATTAAACTTTATGGAAGTCAATGATTTTAGTTCCGCACGCTGAGAAAAGATACTTATTCACCAGTGACAAGTAGACCTCTTTTTTCATAACCTACTGCTGCCAATGCATAAATAACRAAGATCCAGAATGGTTATGTTCTCCTTTATTTAGCTGTTTCAGAGTAGAAAAGTAGTGGAAAAGAGTCAATGAATAGCATCTTGCAATATGACATGTTAGTATTAACAATATTTCTCTTCTTTGGAACATGTTTCATGTTAAATATTACTTATAAAGACTCTACTAAGAAAGGAGATTTATTTGGGGGGGGCAAGAGGAGAGAACAGTCCTTTGCATTATAGTGTAAATCATCATTTGAAAAGTGTGCTTGGATTTAATGTCATGGATTCTGTTAAAATACTTCAGCTATGGTGCATCTTAGTTGAAATTGATATAAAAAAATTGGCACATGCCAAACTTCTTTGCAGAGCAAGTCAGATTTTTACTAACAGTGGCCAATGCACTGAAAGAAGCAAGAAAAATGCGATGTTAAGGTTATAACTTAAGATACTGATTTAGGCTGATATTTACAATTTTCTGTCAATTAAAAGTAATCTTTTCTGCTTTTTTCTAGTTTTGACTTCTGTCAAGATACGGAAGAAAAAAGGCCATCAGAAAATCTTGGACAAGTATTGTTTGGGGAGAGAATAGCATCGTCTCCATATAAGGTATCCTTGGATATGGTCCTGTTTAAACTTGACAGTTGTCATTTTGATGCCTGTAATCTTGTCTTAGGATATAGCTGAAGAGTTGGTGATCATCTGTCTTTATAATAAAAGGGCTTACAACCTACTGTGTTAAGTAATATGAAATCATTAGATTTTTGACTCTAATAGAAGAAGCTGTAAGCTGGTGGTTCAGACACTGTTACTGGGGTTCTCCAAGTTCTGTCTTCTTGCTTGAAATTAACTTCTGTTGTCTAAAGCTTAACTTTACATTGTTGATATATATCACTTGATATTTTCTATAAAATAAAAATACAGAAGCATTTTGTAGTTCAGATATAAAATGTTCTAGCTTCTCATGCATTGCATTAACAATGACCAAAAGTAGTATCTCTCACATACTGGTCAATTAAAATCAAATTGGCAAAAATTATTGTCAGTAAAGGAGACATGAAATGCTCATGAAGTGCTTGGAAGCTCAGGTGCAGTTTGCAGACTGGGATTTGCTGGTGAAACTGCAAACTTGGCTTTGTTTGTGTACTAGTTGCTAGATAATCCAAATCTCTCTGAGGAAATGAGGCAGCAGAGTTTGAGTCTATTGCTGCTCAGTCATAAGGGACCTCCTTACATTTTTTCATAGGATGTTAAGGAGGTGATGCCTCTTCCCATGTGTTGACTGCTCCTAGAAGTCTCTTCTTCCTTGATTTTTTTGAGCTAATGTAGTTTTAAGTCTTACTGCAGGCTGCAAAGTGCTTTTAAGTGTGAAGCATGATGAGTCATTTGGGCTAGATACCCACTGAATAGACTGTTAAGTTTTATAACAGTTACTTCCTTGAAGTGGCAGCACATTGCAATAATTAAGTGCTTTGTTATTCTGACCACTTTGGCCTTGACTGTGTTAGAATTTTCAATYGTGTTTTATGTCAGCCTACTAACAGCTAAGCTCTAACCGAGTTTTATAATGCAAGCTTGATACACAGATGTGAACACCTTTGTGTTAGGAAGTGTCTGCACTTGAAGCACAGATGTTGTGCAACATGTTGCATTTTGGCAGCATTATCTAATAACTTAGTTGTCATGGGGAAATGCAGCTAAAAATTAACATGGAAGACTCAAAAAAGTATTGTTAAAAGCCTGGTGTAGCAGGTGATGAAATTATCAAAATAAAACAAAATGAAGAAAAAAGCAATACCTTTTCTACCAATTCTCAGATTTGGATTTTCAGGATTTATCTGAATATCTGGCCTGTTGTTGAGATCTTTAGCAATGTGAAAGGGGAGTGTTGATGCTGGATGTACAGAATTCTTGAAATTTAAGCTGAAGTGGTAAATCTGGGATTCAGAATTTTTATAGCAAGAAAGTGAAGCTTCTGGGGGGAAAAAAAGTAATCTTTACATTAAAAATAAGTCTAATTGAAGGAAAGTTTAAGTTACTCTTTTTGTTGACTTTTGTAACAGTTCACTTTTGATAAGCCAGAAACATGCAAGAAAGTTTGTACGAGATCATACGACCCAGAAAACAATGTTGACAAAAATAAACTGGCTTTTTTGAAGAAAGGAATGCAGTTGAATTATCAACATCACTGGTAAGTTAACATCTGTGTTTGGACTTTTTTTCTGCTGTTCAGTTGTTTACATCATGTAAGTTATTTTCTAAGTGGTGACAGACTTTCTTCTATTTGATAGTTGTCCTCTATCATACATCTTGTGGGCACTAATTGAAAACTATGTGCATTACATGAGTATTAAATGTCAGTGTGAAACAAGGTAGGTCTTTTTCTGAGGACCTGTTTTTCAATGTTTTTTGTCCAGGATTATTGATAACATGCCTGTAACATGGTGCTATGATGTAGAAGATGGACAAAAATACTGTAATCCAGGCTTTCCAATAGGATGCTTTGTTACTCCAGATGGTAGAGTTAAAGATGCCTGCGTTATAAATGTAAGTGATGGAACTTTTTTTTTAGTATAGCAGATGTAATTTCATTTCGAGCTTTATTGTTAAGTTTTATTTTCCTGAAAAAGAACAGATATCTTTATAAACATTAGAACATGGACAGTGACAAAACCAAATACTACTTCTATATGCAGTTTCTCACCGATGCACCATAAAAATTTAGTTGCGTACAGTTTTTGACTTATATAGTTGAAGCTATAAAACAACTGTATTGATGGCATCTGAATATTTGTAAGATTTGAGTTTTGTTCTGAAATAAGTTTCATATGTATCCACCCTTGTACTTACTCATTCTCTATCCATACAACTAAGATATATCTGTGGGCAAGACCTTCTTTTATTGCTTTGAGGGAGAAGCTTTCTAGTGAACATCTAGAAATGAGCACTGCATTCTRGTTGCAAAAGCTGTGTAGCACAGATTACAAGCCAAATTCCTCTGGATTTTCCCAGATAGCTGGAAAATATCAAAACACAGCTGTGACAGGAGAAAGAATTATATGGACAACAATTTGAGGTGTGTCAGTCATCCCTAAAGTTGCTTGGTGAACTAATGCTGTTTCATATAATAGTGATTACTCAGTTTTATTTCTCCCAGGATGAGGGACTGTGCTGTCCTCAGTGAGAGGATGAGCTGTCAGCTCTGCCACAGGTTTACTGCTCAGATTTATTTGTATTCAGTAGGTCTGATGCTTCTTGGAAGTGCTGCATTTATCATGCATGTGCAAATCAACTGCTGTGCATGCACAGCAAGTCTGTCTACAGTCTTCTCCCTGCTTAGTTACTTCTCAGGTTCTGTAGAAAGAAGGCCATTGAAAATGGTCTGTGGGTTGAATAACCTGTTTTAGCTAGGTATTCAACTATAGTTCTTTGTATGTGATGTTGTATTGTAGGGCTATGGGGAAGTTGTTTGTAGGTTAAACTGATACCAGTATCTTGTGATGGAAGCTAGCTAATTCATGGGAAATGGTTTTAGCAAAGTCAACAGCTAAGATGAAAAGATTAATTTTTTGTGGGGGGTCTTCATACATAGCAATGGTTTAATTTTTTTAGTGAGCACTCAAAGCTTGTACTATATATCAGTGAAGAGCTATGCAAATTATGTATGTTAGTGGTTGTGTGGATGCTCTGCCATAGGAGCTGTCATATCCAGAATCAATTTTTGTCTGTACACGAAATGAGACTATTACAGGGYATAGCTCTGGAGGAACAAGTGTTACATGGGCAAGAAAGAATGTATCGCTTTGGATATGACTGTCTAATCTCTGTCCTGGAGTCAGAGGAGGTCATCTGGAAGTATACCCAAATATATATTCCTGCAGAGATAGTTATCCCTTAAAATAGTGAGGGGAAAGGGTTATTACTGTTCATTTGTATGACTATAGTATGTCCTCAGTGTTATACAGCTAATGAATTGTGCTACCTCTTCAACTGTTACCTTGGAATTACAGAGAACAGGTGTCTCTGTAATGTCAGGTGTCCCTGAAGACAGGGTTATAATGGAATCCATATAACTTTAGAACAAGTGTAATATTTTGGTGGAGGGCAGGACAGGAAGGTTATACAGCAATTCGTAAACAGYTAATTTGAATGTTTTAAAGACCATTTAGGTTAATATTCACAATTCTTTTTTTTATTATTATTATTTTATTTTACTTGGAAACTCAGTTGGCAGTCTTATCTTCCTAGCCTGTAAATCAGATTAAAGTTATGGTCAAATAAAATAATKTAACAATGTGGAGGAGATAAGAAAATTCAAGTCACCCTAGTCAGCTCAGGTATCATCTGTYACTCTGAACATGAGCTTTGTATAGTTTTCATAATTCTATCTCCTGGGAGAATAGATGACAAAGCAGAATRGTTATTGAAGGTGAAGTGTATTTTCTTGAAGCAGACCTTGGTTTGTAAGCTTCAGTAGTTGGAGTGTCCACCGTGAAGTGTATATGTTCGGGGGGAACAACTATGAWCCTGAGTTCCTTGTACCTTGAATGATAGATCTTTGAATTTGCTTTGGCAGCTTTTTGTTGTAACTTTACAAAAATGGTGTCGGATGCTTTTAAATCTTACGTAATGCAGATGTGATATTTCAACAGTTCTGAGTGTTACACATGTGGATTTGTTTTTATAAATAACATTTATGTGAACATTGAAGTTTTTTTTTTGTCGCCTTCTTTCCTGCTCATTCATGTAACAAGTCTAATTTTGTTCTTGACCACATTGTGCCATCTCCTACTGGAGAAATTTTTAAATCTCTTGGTATTTTGTAGTCGGAGTTTAACAAGAAGAACACTTTCTACCTCTTCAACCATGTTGACATAACAATCATGTACCATAAGGATGAAAACTGGCCTGGTGCAAGACTGGTGATGGCACGACTGAGACCACAAAGGTAACTGYCTACTATAACAGCAGGTACAAGTAGCAGGGAATCCTAATAGTACTTACAAACTTAGAAATAGTACTTGGTGTAATGTGGCTCTTGATTTTCTGAGGAGCTGGTTGTTCTTAACTGTGGTAAGGCTTTCAGTATACTAGTTCACAACTGGGCTTGTACWTACAAAGAACAGTTCTTTATCTGAGGAACATGTAAAAAGCAAAGTTGCATTACATTTACAGTGTCCCTTCCAATGAGGAAAAGGCTGCTTTTGCAAACTCTTAGAACTTGAMATAAACGATTAATAGAAGTTTTCTAAAAGACTTTTTTTTCAGGTACACTGACAAACATCCTTTAACTGGGTGACAGTTTCCCATGTCATCTCTCTCAATCTTGCTGCGCTGCCTATCAAATGTGCTTTCTTTGTACAGATATGCAGTCTTTGTGCAAATATATGAGTATTGGTTTAGATACTGAGGTGTGGATGAAATACTAAATTAATACTGATACTCAAAGAAGCTAAGCATCTAAGAATAATTTGCTTTCTTAAATCATAACTTTTTARTTTCTGCACTATGTTAACCAGAGAGGAGTTAAAGCCCTTCAGAGGTCAGGAATGGACTTAAGTAATTATTTTGCTTTGGCCCCTGTCACTGTTCATACATTTTATATTTAAAAACTGCAGTTCATGTATACAATTTCAAAGTAGATTGCTTTTTTCCCTAACCTATACTCTTCCCTTTATAGAGATTACATTCTTAAATTACRTGACAACAATTATTCAAATCATATAGACATGCTGTATGGTATCACATGACTTGGGTATAGTGCCTTAGTTTTTCAGTTGCAATGATATGGTGTGTTTTCAGTGAATTAGGCTTCCTATATAAGCTTGTTCTTGCCCTTTTCACCTGCTCCCAGATRGTAACAAGAAGACTCTAACAACCTTTGCCATTTTAACCCTTTATTTGTTGCATACTGAATGGTTGAAAAAATAATGGGGATAAGTTGCTTGTTCATGGGTAATGCAGACCACAAGGGGGCACAATTAGGTGGCACATAAAACCTTAATTTTTGTCCTTTTCTGACTTGGTGTTTTGCTGWGCAGCTTTGAAGCTCTCCTGATGGAGTATTCATGTTTGGAACACCTTAGTTCTTTCATGAAAGTTTTTATTGTCTTGGTCTAGTTATTAATATATAATACATGTAAGGTAGAGTTACTTAGCTGGATTTGGTAAGTACACCATGAGAAGGAAGCTATTTTCTGTTGTTACAGGAGATTCATAGGAGTGAATTCAAGAAAACCTTACAGTTTCCTTATTTTTTTTTCTTTTTGTGCTTCTCCAGCTGCAGTACTTCTAAGGTACTGCAGAGAAGGATTTACATGTATGCCTTTATAATGCTGCTCTGAATTACTTTTTTTTTTTTCCAGAGTACACAAGCCTGAAGAAGAGGGAAATTAGACTATTTAAATATTAAGGGAAAATGGAAAGGTTGTCACAGTCATTTCTGTTGCCTCAGTGTAAAAATAAATAAATAAATATTAAAACAAGATACCTGAAATCTATCAAAATGAAAAACACCCTTCCCCTGTGATTTTAGAGGGAAGGTGAGGACTTCTGGGGGATCCATTAGAAATTCCTTGTYAGTGTTATTGACAAACACACTGAGATTAGGTCCCACCCCAATAATGCAATCTTGTTAGAGATATGGTAGGAGATATGGTGGCAGAGAAAGGGTAGCTTGTGTTAAAACTTTACTGTCTTACCACTTAAGGATTTCCAGACTTCACAACCCAGTTAACACAGCAGCATATTCGCTTAAGACTTCCCTCTGATCATGGCAGAAAAGTGAGTAGGCTGAAACCACATCCCATGACTTTTGGGGTATGCCACCTCTGTCTCATCTGTCTCACATGCGTAGCAAACAATTTTATCTATCATGTTCTCACCTGCRCAGATTTCTGGGCATTTATTAACTGAGTCTAGGAGAGTCAAGGCTGCAGTCCCTAGGACTCTTCCTGTGGATTTTTTTTAGCTCTCACTGTGAGTGCTGATGAGAGCTAGAATTCAATTCTGATGTGGCTCAAGGACTGTTACAGAAATTCTGAAGTGTGTGTGTATGTATGCGTATGCAAATCTTATTTAACTTTTTTTTTCTTAGCTACAAACATACAGATGAGAACAACTTAAGTTGTGAAGGTCCACCTATGGAGATTCCTGGTGAATTCAACAATAAACTGAATTTGATCTATACTTACTCTGTGACGTTTGAAGTAAGTATCTTTGATCAGTTATACAAATATGTAAATTCTCCAAAAGAATGAGATCTAAACAACTGGATGATTTGATAATAGTCATAACTGAATTAAGGCAGTGTAAATTGCTTGAGGACTGTTTTGTAAAACAGTTTTCTTATTGTTTGTTTTTCCCCAAACCATTACATTTTCAGTAGTAGAAGTTTAAGTGACACTTGAAATGAATAAATAAAGAGGACTTCCCTTTTTTTTCCCCCCTAGTGTCCAGTTTCAGACAGGAAAGCATGCATCTTTTTTTCCCCTCTTAAACTGCATCCCTGATTTAGAAAATTCAACTACATGATTATTGTAGTTGAATAATCTCCATTATTATCATCATCTTTCAGGATTCTGTGGGTCTAATGATATTATCAAACTTTTCCTGCAGCTGCTGTCTTAAATGTCTTGTTGAGAACCAGCTCTTTTTAGGCCTGAGAAAATGCAATAAAAGAAATATAGCCTTCAGTTTTGCTGTTTTATTACTAATTAAAAGTTTAGTAGATTGAAGAGTTGCTTTCCTTGAGGTACGTTCTTTATTTTCAGAGCTCAACTAGGGAAGTGCGAGTTTCATAATGAAGAAGAAATATTTATATAATATTAAAGACAAAAATGTCTCCAGATATTAATTTAGAGTAAACATAYAAAGTTTTTTTCTAGAGGAGTTGCTGTCTGTCTCATTCTGGAGTGCTTTCATTTCATTTGCTAGCTTTTTGAATAGATAACTATTTGTTGTTTAGAGTACCATGCTTCATTCAGCCTGTTTCAACTCTAGGAAGGAGGAAATCAAGCTTATTTGCAGCTGGGTCTTTACCCTAGCCTGGAAAGTCTGCCTCCTATGAGTTGAGAATAATGTGGTTCGTGCTACTTCAAACCTTGGTGCCCCCATTCCAGTCTACCCTAAAAGCGCTGTTGTTTTTGTGATGTGAGATACCCATCTTCGAGGATCTAGCCTGAGACCACCAGCTTATTTTGCATAGGCAGCCAAGCAGCCGTCATATGGTAACAGCTTTCATTTTACCAAATTGAATTTGATTTGAACCTGTGACCTTGAGGTGCAAGGCTCTATATCCTGTTACTTTTCCCTTGAGACATCCAGTCCTCCTTAGACTCTAATTTTACTACATGAATGAACCTCCTGTCTATTAATACTAATGTTTAAATCTTGATGATATATTGCAATTAAGAATCGCAATGTGAAATTTGTCCAATTATTACAAATGCATAACATGTTTTGTGAATATCTGTTGCCTTTTCTTTGTAGTGGAGCAGGTAAGTTTTAATTGCTGTCAGTTCAGATACTTCCAGCAGATGGCACTGTGTACATCTTAATCGCTGGATACTTCAAAATTGACTTAATTTCTCTGTTACCCTTAAGCCTTGATTTGGAATGAAAGAATACTTAATGTGTTTTACTTTTTATCAGTAATTTCAGAGTAACTTGTAAGAGGAGTAATTACCAGCAAAAGGAATTTTAAAGGAAAAAGAGGGAAGCATTATTTTCAGCAAACTTAGATGCATAAACCAGGAAAAGRAATAATTGATTTGTGGTCCTTTCTAATATGACAGCTGACTTTTAATGATAAAGTTATGATGGCCATTTTAATTCATCATAGCAGGTAAGGTATTCAGCCCTGAACATGTGCAAAAATATAAATAGTCGTGCCTCACACATTTAATAGAGAAAATAGAGAAAAATAAGCAAGTGAGCAGTGTGATGTTAAAATAACAAACTACAGAGCCACACTTCTGAAAATCTGTCCTGACTAGCTGTGAACTGCTGATAAAATTGGGCTGGTAATTTCTATGAGTAACTTGTAGCAATTTCAGTCTCTTACCTGCGTTAGTGCAGTTTTGCAGTGAAAC